>NC_068953.1:1520151-1823181 GCF_026419915.1 Harpia harpyja | reverse complement strand
CCAACCAGCACCTGCTTTGGCAGCTGAAGTCCATAAACATGACCTAGAAACCTTCACAAATTGCAGCTCATGGGTGGTTTATGTGGCAGCACCTTCTGCCAGCAGGACCCCGTCATCCCAGTTTCCGCACTGACGTTCCCCTCCAGACTCTGCAACAACCCCAGAAAAAAAAAAATTCCCCTTTCCTGTTCCGAGCACAACAAATTGAAAGAAGCTGAGGGAAAAGCAAATGTTTGCAGGACTTCTGCTTCACCAGCCGAGCCACACCTCTGCGGCACAGGGATGACTCAGTGCTCCTGGCAGGGTGACGCGGTGGCCACGGGAAAGACGGCACCGCACCGTGCCGGGGCAGCACCGGAGCCAGCCCTCGGCCGGGGCAAACACCCCACCATGTCCCAGTACCTCCCCAGCTGCGGGAGAGCCATGCCAGCTGCTTCAGGAGACAGCGATGCCACAGCGAGGGGACAGCCCAGCCCACAGTGTCCCCAGCAGCATCTACCCCACACCACAAAAGTGGCTCCGGCTTGGCTTGCAGGGAGGAGGGTGTGTCTCCCACAGAAAAACAGCTCAGAAATCAAACCACAGAGGAAAGCTCCAGAACGGGCAATTCCTAACGCGAGTGATTCATTTATAAATGATGGCCCAAGAAATCTGCTACAACAGACGAGTTGAATTATTCACATCAGTAGCAGGTCGCAGGCATGTTCCAGGAAAGCTTGCTAGGGAGCAAACCAAGCTTTGTAACATTTCATGTCACCCACCACGGCAGGCTCTTGCTCAGTGCAGCTGGGTTTGCTTCAGGCATTGGGAACAGCAGAAGAGAAGCTCTTCAGAGCTGCAAACGGTCAAATTGCACCTTGATTAGCGGTGTTGCAGCATCTGGGGGTGCACAGGGAGGAAGGAGCCCCACTCCACGCAAAGCCTCGGCATGAGCGGTGTTACTGCATGCTGCAGGACAGACCACCCGAGCTGCCGGGCTCATGGTTCACCCTGAAACCTGGCAGCATCGCCCACGCTCCAGGTGCCAGCTATACAGCCAGGACACAGCAAGCAGGACCCGGCAGAGCCCTGCACCCCAGCACACCCACCCTGGGAAGATGCACCTTCCACCCAGAGCACATCCCCCAGCTCTCAGGCACACCCCAGCACCTGAGGGAAAACCAAAGTGATTTAACGAGTCTGAATGAGCCTCCACCTGATCCCCATCACCCCAGCAGCTGGGCAGCCAGAGAAGGTTTACATTCACAAGCCCCAACACAATTTCAAGACACACAGTTTCGTGTCTTCCTTTAAGAAGGATGCAATAAGCCCCACATTTAGTGTGCACCCTCGATGTAGAGCTGCAGTGTCTTTATTCCCCCTTCTCCCAAGGGCTTAAAGCACCCACGCTCTGCAGGAGAGCGAGAAGCACAAAGCAAGCTGTGCACATTAGCCTCCAAGACAAGAACTCTCCTGCCCATCTTCATTGCACCAGTGCTCCAGGAGGAGTGATTCAGAAGCCCAAGGAAACGAGAAGAGTTTAACTCGAGAGGCAAATCCAGCCTGGGCAGCTCAACATCCTCATGACCCCCCTCATGCCACCTCCACCCTCACTGAAGAGGCACCGGGACACGACAAGACACGACCTGCACCACACTGTGCTCTTCCCTGCCCCACCTGCACCTCAGGCAATTATCCAAGAAATACTAACAGGAGCAGGCAACCAAACGAAGCGTGGTGGGTCTTCAGAGGTGTCAGCAGGAGAATACAGGCAGAGACAAGGAGTAGAAGGATGCTGTACTTACCCCTGCGGCGAAGCCTAAGCTCCCATCTAGGATCCGCCTCTGCAAAAAAACCAAACACAAAACACACCATTTATTCCCGGCAGAAGCAGCAGAGTGCAACCACGCCACAAACTGCGCAGAGCGGGGAAGCCAGCTGCACCGCTGCCACGCTGAGATAACTTTCTTCTCCCCATTTCTGCAACCCAAGTGATTTCTGTGCTTCTCACACAGAGGTGCCCACCATCCTGGGGTGATGGCACCCCACCATCGCCAAGAGCCTACAGTGCATCCTGGCTCCTTCAACCCACCAACACTGCCCGGACTGGGCTCAGCCCATCCAGTGCCCATGCCAAAGGATGCGGAAAGGCAAACCAGAAACTCTTCTGCCCATCTGTGCACGCTGCCCTGCATTTCAACCCCTTGAAGATTTTGTTTCCTCTAATAACAGGCTGCTATAGACAAAGCCATTGCTCTTCCAGTAACCCAGCATGTATCCTACCCACTTCACTCCCAGTGCAGTTTTTCTTCTTTAGCACATCACCCTCCCCCAGGAAGAAAACCAACATGCTACTGCAAAGGGAATCTCACTTTGCAACAAACTCCTGAATAAATCATCACAAGAGAGAGGCATAAATAATAAATCCATCCAGGCAATTTCAAACACAACAGCAAGGGGGGCCTCTAATTTTGGAATACAAGATGACTTAAAGATCAGCACTTTGCTTGTTCTGAGCACGGGCTGACCCTAATCCTGCACTGGAGACGTGGCAGCAAAACCAGGTTACAGGAGGAGAACCTGCTGTTCCAAACACAGAGCCCTGCCTGCGGCTCTGACCCATCTCCCAAATGCCGTGAGCTGCGCTACAGCACATACCACAGCCCGGGGTCAGGAATTTGATTTCCTTCTCCTCTTCTGTGTTGACACGCAGGGGAGAAATGAGCTGGATTTTTCCTCCTCCTGCCCCAGGACCTCCCAGGGCCAACATCAAGTCCCTCACGCTTAGAACCAGGCAGCCAAACCCACCCACTAGCATAGCGCAGCCCTCCATCCCGGACCCCGTTTCTCTCCCCGGGGTGGAGGACATGGTCCCAGCACCCACCTGCCCACTGGAAAACACAAACACCAGTGCCGAGCCAGCCGCCGTTAGCCCCCAGGTGAGGAAGGTTCCCAGCACCGACTGGATCACCGGCCCGTGTCCTGGGATCATGCTGACCTAGGAGAGACGAGGTGCGTCAGGAGAAGTGCCTGGCGTTTCGAGACAAAGAATAACCCCCAAATTCCTCCCTGGTTAAGGGGTGAGCGCCCCAAACCCCTCCTCACCAAATGGGACAGAGTGAGCTTAACCATCCTCCCTGCACCACCTCTCTAAGCTTCTCTCTCCCCTTTAAGTACACCTTTGCGATATAATCCGAGCTCAGAGGAGCAGCAGGGCCCAAGGAGGGATGGGATGCACCACATCCCACCTGGTGCACAACCCCACGCTGATTTTGGGCTCAGCCCCCCCCCAAGCCAGCACCAGGGCAGAGAAACTCAGGAGAAACACAAAGAAACGGCGCTTAAACCTCGCCAAGCTTCGTCCCACGTCCCCGGGCGGTTCCCAAGCACACGCATCACGTCCCACTCCTTGGTGGCACTTATTTGTGCCGAAATCCAATTTTTACTCGCGCTGAAGGCGAACGCCCTCACAGTGCCCGGCTCGAGGGTACCCCGGGACCAAAGGAAAAGGGGAACGAGTCCTGGGGATGGGGCACCAAAACACGGCTCAGGGCTGTGCCCGAGGGGCTGCTGAGGACCAGGGGAGGGTTATGCGAGCACACCGGGGCAGGGCCCAGGGAGCAGCACTGCTAAGAAAATACACGCATGTGTATAAATATAGACTCATAGATACACAAAAACACGCGTGCATTTATACATTTAGATGTAAATGCATAAAAATACACACGCTATTGCCTTCTCCCCCCCTCGAAGGCCCTCCCGGGCCCCCCCGGCCTTACCCCAGAGCCACTGCCAAACCCTGCGGGGTGGGTGCCCGAGCCAGACCCCCCCACCCCAGCTGCCTGACCCCAGGGAGAAGGAGACCCTCCGTCCTGCAACCCGCGCTCCCCCAGCACCCCGAGTCCCCCCCAGGTCCCCAAGGAGGTGGGACCCCCCCCCAAAACAACCCTTACCGCAGGCACCTCGGCCCTGAGTGCCGGCACCCTGCATCCCCGGGCCCTACAGCCACCAAGCTGGGCCCAGAGCTCCTGCAGCACCCGAACCCGGGGGTCCCCAGCCCGTGGCCCCCCCCCAGACCCGGACCCCGTCCCCGCTCACCGCCCGGCGCTCCCCGCCGCGGACCCCGCCGCCACTTCCTGGTGCCGGCACACGTGTCGTGGCCGCCGCTCCGCCCACCACCGCGCTCGCCGCCAATAGGAGCGCGGCGGGGGCGGGCCGCCCGCGGGCTCTGCGTTTTGGGGAGGGTGAGGCGGCGGGACAGCGAGGCGGGCGGGCGGTGCGGGCGGGCGCGGCAAGGAGCTATATGCGGGGGGGGGCTGTCATTGTCACGGCCACCCCCGGGTACGGAGCGGCCCCCCGCAGCAGGGTGACCCCCAGGGTGGGCTGTTTAAAGGGCAGCTCCTGGTCTTTGGGTTGAGGCGCCCTGAGAGCGACCCGTCCTGCCACCCAGCACCTTTGCGAGCGTGGCCCCGGCATCGTTGGCGTCGAGCCGTGGCTGTGCGGCGCAATCAATCAGCCACGCTCATTAACGACCAGAGCCTGCACCTTCACGATCAGCACGCGACACCTAACAGGAGCAAACCAACCCCACCGTTACCGCTGGCATCCATCCCCGCCACAGCTTTCGGACCCCGTCCTCTCCCACCCGTTGACGTCCCCTCGAAGCACCGTCGTGGGGCACATGGTGGCCAAGCCTGCAGCCCCCGACGGGCTGGCGGCAGAAGCAGCTCCGGCACTGAATCCTCCTCGGCAGCTCAGCCGCGTTGGCAGGAGGGAGAGGGGCTTACGCCGACGGCCGCGGGGCAGAGGGAGCCAGGCCAGCCTCGGGGCTCGCTGGTGGGTCCTGCTTGTGCCGCGGCAGAGGGACACAGCCAGCTCTTTTGCAACATAACCCTTCTTTATTAGAGTGTTTATCTTCCAGCAGCCTTTGATCAGCCTCCCCTGCCACAGCTGGGAAAGGTCAAGGCCATTTGAAACCTCCCAGATGTAGGATTTAATCAATCTCCCCCTGTAATTGCCTGCATCCTTCATTAGCTCCCATAACAAGGCAGATGCAGCGCAAGGTGCCAGCTGGGAGGGACACGGGGACAGAGCAAACAGAGCTTCCCCCGCCGCTCTGGGGTTCCCCGGCCGGCCGTGACGGAGGTACTGGCAGGGCTGGGGACAGCTGGTGAGCCGGCGGGGCTGGCCGTGGGGACACGGGTGACACAGAAGCCTGGCCTGCGTGCTGCCGTGGTCTGGGGGCAGCTGGCGGGGATGTCCCTGCCTGGGGATGTGTGGGCAGCCCCGGGGAATGGAGACAGTCGTGGTGGCAACGAGGCTCCGTGCAGAAGCATCAGCCAAATCGACTCGCATCTCCCCTTCCCCAGTGTCGTTTCTGCGTGCAGGGACACGTCCGCGTCACCTTCCCCGGGATAAGAGGGCTGCCGCTCCTCCTCTCGCCTGCCTGCACGCTCCTGTCCATCCTCCGCAGCTCAGCTCCGGTGAGGGACGGGGACAGGGTCCAGCGCAGCCCCCTCCCCGTGCCAGGCAGAGAGGGGCAGTTACCCCTCCTGCTGCACCCCGGTGCAGGCAGGCAAAGGCAGAGCCAGGGAGGGCTGGCAGCTCCCGCGTGGCCCCTGCCTGTAACAGCACCGGGAAGGATGAGACCGGCAGCCACAACCATGCATTACCTGGAGTCCCTAAAATGCCTTTTAAACAGCAAAAGGGGCACAAATTCTCGTGCAAACTCTCTTATTAAGGTGCGTGAGACCCTGCAAGGGCCAGCACCGCTAGTCCCGGCTCTGGGGAGCCCTGAGGCTGCCGGGCAGCCAGGACTCAAATCCCTTCGTTTTTTTGCAATAAAACTCCTTAGCTATGTCTGGGGTAGCTGTGGCAGGCAGAGAGACAGATCCCAGCACAGCCATGACCACCGGCACCGCAGGCTGAGGCAGGTTTGGAGGTGCCCCAGCCGTGCCGTTCACCCAGCACAGCAAGCGGGGTCCCTGTGTTCCTGCCCTGTGTCCCTTTTGCGCAGGCTGGGCTCACGGCCGGGCTCTTTCCCAACGCAAATCCATCCATGCCAAGCTGGGGCGGTGGACGGAGCCAGCCTGGACCCGCACCAAGGCGGCTGCCGAGTCGAGGGAACGAGGACATGGAGAGACATCCCAGAGGACAGGGCACGGGAGCAGCACAGCACCGCAGGCAGGGCCAGGCAGGGGCACGCCATCTCCATCCCACGAGCTAATGTCACCTATTAGTCATAGGGCACAAAGCGACAGCTTTACGCTTCTCCGCCGGCTTTAGGCTCGCCGCGAGAGACACGATGGACCCGGTGCAAGGCTGGGGGAGCGCAGAGTGCCGCCGGCACTGAACTACGACCCGCGGCTGCTTTGAACAGGAGGGGATGGATGCGAGTACCAGCGGATCGGCGCGTGCTGTAACTAACCCTGGCATTTCAAGCTGGTGCAGGAAGCCTGACTGCCAAACGCGGAGTACTGTTAAGTCCCGATTTAATGCGCACGACCCTCCAACAAGCCAGGCACAGCAGGGAGAGGCACGGGCAGGAGCAGAGATTTCAGTCTGTGGTTGCCAAAGGCTCATTAACTTCAGGGGTTTAGCGATATGATTCACAGGGAATGTGCGCGGCAGGTTTCACTGCAGTACAGCCCCGGTACCCTCGACAGAGATCAATAAACTAATTACAGAGGCAAATAACAGCAGGGCGGGAATGGGAGAGGCGGGAGCGGAAGGAAGGACCTGTCTGCAGGGAGGTCTGGCAAGAGCAAGAGGCAGCCCCCAGGGAAGGAGCCGAATTCGGAGGGTGCGAGTCTCCCCCGGGAGAGCCTCCGACCCGCCGGGGCTGCCCAGAAGCCTGCATCCTGTGGGGTCTGGATGCTGTGGGGCATGGGGGGATGCTACTGCCCACCTTGGCCACAGGTGAAGGTGCCAGCACCTCTCCCTCCCCATCAATCGCCGCTGCAGATGCTGCCTGATTAGATCACATCGTCTGGCAGCAACCAGCCTGGTTCTGCCCTGCCTCAGGGGTACGGGGAGACGGTCCAGGCCTGTTTGTCCAGCTAATTAGCAGAAAGCAAAGCCTCCCCCCATTCCAGGCATCCCTGTAATTAAGCCAGGCAGCCTCCAGCCGGGTGTCAGCAGAGCCACCAAAGCCGCCCATGGCTGTTGGGCTGGAGATGGGAAGCGAAAGGGCAAGGAAAGGGGATTGCCACCCAAAACGCCCACGGGAGGGGAAACACCACAGTCATCTCTGCCTGTGCTGGCCCTGGCCCTACAGCCACGGGAGACAGCGGGCTCCCTCCGAGGGCAGCGTGCTGGGGAGGAGGAGAGGGCTTGGGCATGGCTGCCCCGTGCATGGAGGCAGAGTTGCTCGGGGCTGGCTCGCCGCTCTGCGAAGGCGATGATGAGCCCCGGGGCTCCTCGACGGGGCCAGCGAGGCTGCGTGGCATCACTTCGCTCCCTGCAAACGTCCTTCCCACCACGCCATGGGACACTGCAGCTGGGCACCCAGAGGAAAGGAGATGAGAGGAAGCTTTAACCCCCAGGGACCTGTCCCCCCAGCACAGAGTACAGAGCAATGACCCAGCATTTTTGCCATCAGTCATTAACAGAGATAACGGGAGAGACCAGCAGAAGGGCCGGGATACTCCTGAGGACAGCAATGGACAGGGCTCAGACAGGCAGGGCATGCGTGGGGACCCCATGGCACCCACTTGGGACCTGAAAGTGGGTGACTGGCCCCACGCACCCTCATCTCTCCCCCAGCAGCGCGGCATGGCTGCAGGTGAGTGGGGCGCAGGAGGAGCAAGCTGCGGGGCGAGCTGCGCTCAGGAGCAAATCGTTCCCCTCCCGACTGCTGGGGAACGGCAGCTGCCTCCCAGTTCCCCCAGTCCCCCTCCGCCATCTCACGGCGCAGACCAGAGAGCCCCACCGGTCCAAGACAGCCTCCTTCGTTCCTGCAAAACGCTGGAGATCTCGCTGCCTCCCTTCCACGTATCAGGGAGAAAGGCCAGCTCACCCTACCCCTCCGTTGGCAACGAAACCCCCAGCTCCTTACAACACTGATTTCCAGGACAGGGGTCGAAAGCGCTGTTTTCCACAGGGAGTCTTGCAGAACAGCTGGGAATGGATGGCAGGAAATTTGGAAGGACTTTAAAAACTGCTTTGTGGTCACGTAATCCCCATGCCCCTCTCCCATGGGTTATATCGGCCATCGAAGCCGTGTGGGAAGAGGCCGTGCATTTCTCCTACATCCAGCCCTGCCAGTAAATTGCTTTTCACCAGAGTGGATGCTTCCCAGGCTAAAGGACAAAGAGGAGTTTATCTGCCAGCACCAAACCAGCTGCTGGGGTACAATGTCTCTCCGAACCAGGGACCACCCAGAGATACAGATCAGACTCCACACTGGGCTTTAATTCAACCCTAAATCTAAGCAGAATAAAAAAATATCTTCAAAAGGCTCAAGCACGGCTTCCCGATTCAGCTAACCGCTGCTACACTCCTCACTGGACAGCTATCAGCTCAGATCAGCCCCTTAATACACACCGGCCCATCGTTTCATTAGTTTGGGGGTTTTTTTAATGAAGATCAGATCTGGTTTTAGCCAAACAATCTTGCTGGCTGAATTCACACAGCTCCCTGGCCCCTGCATCCAACACCAGCCTCCCACGGAGGTGAATGCAAAGGGCAGAGGGCGGCTGAAGCCCTGATGCTCGGCAGGCAGCCCCGCAGCCGGCGGTTGGCACGCTGGGATCCCCGCGCTCGCCCTGTCCCGGCCGCCTGCCGCTCCAGCCCGCCGGCACAGCGGGAAAACGATGCTCAGCACCACGCTGGGTGCTGGGAGAAACCGTTGCGAGCCCAGGCTGAGGGCTAGTCTCGGTGCCGGGGCGAGGGGGACCCCAGTACACCGACCTGCTACGAGCAAGGCTTGTCGACTGCAGGGGCTGAACGCCGAGGGACCCCAGGGAGGGATGTGGCAGCATCACCTATTCAGGGGAGAAATTCAGGGAGGCAGCGCTGGAAATGTGCACGGCAAAACTTTATACTGCCCTTCTGGCTGCCGATGTGGCTTTGAGGGAAGGGCACGGTCAGGGCATCCCTCCTGGGCACAGGACCCAGCCGAGAGAGGATAAAACAACTGGAAAAATGTCACAAGGCATCAAAACCCTCTCCTGTGTGACACCGGTGTGCCGCATTCCTTCCTGCCCGGTGTCCGGGAACATCTCTGCTCTGCCTGCACCTCTGCCTTTGTTTCCAGCAGGCAGAGCATGGTGGCCATCCCTGGGTCCCTGTGCAGGCACCCTGCCCGGAGCAGCATCCCCGGGAGCTGCCCTCAGGGCTTGCATGGGTGACACGCAATGGGATACACGAACCCCAGCGGGCAGCACTCCGCGGAGACCCGATCCCTCATCCACACCAGCCAAACCATCTTCTTCCCTATCTTCCCTCCTCACACACTTTTACTGGGACATTAATTTCCACATCATTTATTTCGGGAGAAGCTTTTTCCAGCCTCATAAAGATTTATGAGGATGATCATGATTCTCACTCGTGCTCCAGGACCCCGTGTCTTCAGATCCACCTTGGGAAGTGGATGGCTAAGTGCAAATGAGAACCTCCCAGCCCCTCTTGTTGCAATCAGCAGCCTCACTCTGGGCTCTTTGTTCCAAGTCACTCTTAATTTCCTGCTTTCTATTGTCTCTTTGATAAGTGATGGAAGGGGCGGGGGGGGGGGGGAGGAATAGCTATTATTTAATTGCTTTCAAGATCTCAAACAAACCAGAGCAGAGGTTATCTCCCCCAAACCTCTCTTTTTTGGTCTTCGTCCTCCAGTCGTCGTTACTGGGTAACAGCAGAGGGAGAGGCTGTGGCAGTAGCCACCTGTACTGTGCAAGTCCCCAGAGACCCCAAAGCTGTGGGTAATCACCACATCACCTTTCCACCTCTCCCAGGCTGTGCCAAGCCAGCAAGGACCTGCATTACCTTGCCTTGCCTTGGGTGGCAAGGTGTGAAATCCTGGGGCCAAGGTACTCCCAGCTTCCCAGGAGACTTTGGGGCTCTCAGACCCCTCGTGGGGGTGTCCAGCTGGGGTCACAGCGTGGCCATCGCGCTGCCATTGCCCTGCTCTGTCCCTCCCCTCTGGTGGCCCTGGAGACATCAGAAGCCGAGCCCTTTGCACCAACGCTGGAACCAAAACATGGAGAATCAGCTTCTGCAGCAGGAGCCAGGCAGTAAGGCTAAGCCGGTGCGAGGAGGGTGAAGGAGCCGAGGGACACGTGGGGTCCTGTGGGGTCCCTTCTGCTGGAAGCTCCGTGGAGCCAGGCAGGTCCCGCCACACTGTGGGGTGGAGCAGGGTCCCTGCACCCACGCTGCCAGCTGCACAGCACCTCCAGCACATGCCCCTGGGACCCTCTCTGAGCCCCTGGTTTTGGGCACCCTTCATCGTACACCAACAGCCTCTGTGAGCAGGAGAGGCTCCGCTCCCAGGCGCAAAGCCTGGTTCCGCACAGCCAGCTGGACCTCTAGGAGCAGCACCCAGAGCCACAGGCAGCCGAGGTGCCCTGCTTGGCTCCCTGGGTGCTGGCAAGGGCGGTGGGCCCAGCAGGGCAGGAGGCAGGGTGGGCACTGCAGGGTGAGCGCAGCGGGACGGGCAAAGCAAGGCAGGGTGGGCAGAGCAGGGTAGAGGAGGGCAGAGCAGGGTGGGCAGAGGAGGGTAGAGCAGGGTGGGTAGAGGAGGGTGGGCAGAGGAGGGTAGAGCAGGGTGGGTAGAGGAGGGTGGGCAGAGGAGGGTAGAGCAGGGTGGGTAGAGGAGGGTGGGCAGAAGAGGGTGAGTAGAGCAGGGTGGGCAGAGGAGGGTAGAGGAGGGTAGAGCAGGGTGGGCAGAGCAGGGTGGGTAGAGGAGGGTGGGCAGAGGAGGGTAGAGCAGGGTGGGCAGAGGAGGGTAGAGCAGGGTAGAGGAGGGTGGGCAGAGGAGGGTGAGTAGAGCAGGGTGGGCAGAGGAGGGTAGAGCAGGGTAGAGGAGGGTGGGCAGAGGAGGGTGAGTAGAGCAGGGTGGGCAGAGGAGGGTAGAGCAGGGTGGGCAGAGCAGGGTGGGCAGAGCAGGGTGGGCAGCGGAGGGTAGAGCAGGGTGGGCAGAGCAGGGTGGGCAGAGCAGGGTGAGTAGAGCAGGGTGGGCAGAGCAGGGTGGGCAGAGCAGGGTGAGTAGAGCAGGGTGGGCAGAGCAGGGTGAGTAGAGCAGGGTGGGCAGAGCAGGGTGGGCAGAGCAGGGTGGGTAGAGGAGGGTGGGCAGAGCAGGGTGGGCAGAGCAGGGTGAGTAGAGCAGGGTGGGCAGAGCAGGGTGGGCAGCGGAGGGTGGGCAGAGCAGGGTGGGCAGAGCAGGGTGAGTAGAGCAGGGTGGGCAGAGCAGGGTGGGCAGCCGCGGGCAGGGCTGTCCCCGCCCCGGTCCCGCAGAGCCGCCCCACGCGGGGCGGGGCGCAGCCGGTGCGCTGGGTCCAGCGGCGGAGCCGCGCCGCGGACGGCGGGTGCGCGGAGCCGAGCGGAGCGGAGCGGAGCGGAGCGGAGCCGAGCCGAGCCGAGCCGTGCCGAGCCGTGCCGGCGCCTCCCCGCTGCCCACCGGGCCGGGGCGCGGAGGCGGGAGCAGGTGAGCGGGGCCGGGGGGCTGCAGCGGCGGGGAGCGGAGGGATGGGGACCGGGAAGGGGGGAGGGAGGTGGGTGCTGCTCCCCCAACCCCGAGCTCATGGTCCACGGAGAGGTCCGGGCTCGGGGTGCCGGTCCCGGCTCGGGTGGTGGCCGGGAAGGGAAAGGGGGGGCTGGCACCCCGCCGAAAGAAAGGCAAGGCGAGGGGAAAAGGTTTTACCCCGGCGCTCAGCGCTCCGGGAGTCAGTCACACCTGCCGGGGAGTCACCGGTTGGATTTTAGGGAGTCGTAAGGATTCCGGTATCGCCAGAGTCAGGAGGAGCTGTGGTGTGTCCAGGGCAGACTGCTGGGCACTGCGGGAGGTGGTTTGGGGAAAGCCCCTCCAGGGAGCATCTCTCCCACGGAGCCTGGCAGCAGGCTGGGCAAATCCTCCCCAGGAATCCCTTCATTTCTATTTATTCTGATTTCTAGAATCTTCTCGTCTATCCCCAGAGCAAGGGAAGATGACATCGTGGCTCCTCTGAACCAGCAGTGCCCGGGGACCAGCAGAGCCATGGAGCTGGAATACGAGCTGCCCAATGCCACCGCGTTCTGGTTCTCCCCGGCTTCCCCCTTTGACAACTTCTCTGTGGAGGCGCCCACCAACGCGTCGCAGAACGCCACAGGACAGCACTTCGACCTGACCAGCAACGCCATCCTCACCTTCATCTACTTCGTGGTCTGCATCATAGGGCTGTGCGGCAACACGCTGGTGATATACGTCATCCTTTGTTATGCCAAGATGAAGACCATCACCAACATCTACATCCTCAACCTGGCCATCGCAGACGAGCTGTTCATGCTCGGTCTGCCCTTCCTGGCCATGCAGGTCGCCCTGGTACACTGGCCCTTTGGCAAAGCCATCTGCAGAATCGTCATGACGGTGGATGGGATCAACCAGTTCACCAGTATCTTCTGCCTGACGGTTATGAGCATTGACCGGTACCTGGCTGTTGTCCATCCCATTAAATCTGCCAAGTGGAGGCGGCCCAGGACAGCCAAAATGATCAGTGTGGCTGTCTGGGGCATCTCCCTGTTGGTGATCATGCCCATCATGATTTATGCTGGGGTGCAACATAATCACGGCAGGAGTAGCTGCACCATCATCTGGCCGGGAGAGTCGGACACGGCTTCATCATCTACACCTTCATCCTGGGCTTCCTGGTGCCTCTCACCATTATCTGCCTTTGCTACTTGTTCATCATTATCAAAGTCAAGTCCTCGGGCATCAGAGTGGGCTCCTCCAAGAGGAAAAAGTCCGAGAAGAAAGTCACCAGGATGGTCTCCATCGTGGTTGCTGTCTTCATCTTCTGCTGGCTCCCCTTCTACATCTTTAACGTCTCCTCAGTCTCCGTCCTGATCGTGCCCACGCCTGTCCTCAAGGGCATGTTTCGACTTTGTCGTGGTCCTCAGTTACGCCAACAGCTGTGCCAACCCCATCCTTTATGCCTTCTTGTCCGACAACTTCAAGAAGAGCTTTCAGAACGTCCTCTGCCTGGTGAAGGTCAGCGGCATGGACGAGGCGGACCGGAGCGACAGCAAGCAGGACAAATCCAGGCTCAATGAGACCACAGAAACCCAAAGGACCCTGCTCAATGGTGACCTGCAGACGAGCATCTGAGAGGACAGCGGGGTTGTCCTTCCTTCGCTCTCCTCTCCCCACTTGCTCCCAACTGCAGCAGGGTGGTGGCACGTACGGAGTCAGGGCAGGAGTGCCAGCTTAGGGGACGGCGGTGCGCACACCGACGGGGCAGCGGGCATCCTCAGCTGGGCTCCTCCTGAGCTGCTGGCGGGTTGGCTTTCAAGTGCTGGGAAGGATACGGTTCAAGAAGAGCTGCCTCGCCAGGAAAACAAAGACAACTCGTAGCAATGCAGTGCATTTCAACACCAAAGTGCCACCGTGGGCCACAGGTATAGCCGGGGTGGCTCCGCTGGCTTCCCCGGTGTTACCCTCGGGGCTGGTTGGCTTTGGGTGCTTTGCCCCAGAACAGGTGCTTGCTTGCACGTGGACACACACGCGCAGCGGGGGTGACCTCAGGAGGAGCCGAGGCCACGGGTGTGTGCCAATACGTGTGCCACCACGGAGATGCACTGTCTTATAGCAAAGACCTGGTGGGAGCTCCCCAGAGAGTCCGAGCATGCTCCCGCAGTCACCCTCCCCAAGTGGATATTTGGGGTTGCATTTTGTCCAGCTTATAAGTTTACTCCATCGCCTCCCCGCTGCTCTTTGATGGCATCGTTTGCAACAGCCCACCCTGCCCAGGGGCGGCACGCCAGGACGGAGGTGGCTGCCCTGTGGAAAAGCAGCTCTGCCGCCCCGGCAGCCCGTCTGGTCCCGCCACGCTCCTACCCTGCCTCCTCCGGCCCCACCGTCACCCGCTGCAGGAGACCCCCTTCCCTCCTCCTGCCGTGACGTCGCCTGCCCGCGGGTTTTCTCCTCGGATGAAGGATTTCCCCCTTTTCCCTCCCAAGTAGCCGCTGCCCCTCCTGCCGCCCGCATCTGCTCACAGGTCCATCCCAGGCTGCGCCAGCAGCCGAGATCACCGCTCTCCCCGGAGAACCACGGCTGGGCTGGCTGAGCAGCCACGGCATGATCGCCTGGCACCAGTCCCTGGTGGGAAATCCCTGGAAGCATTTAAGCAGCAGCAACACACCGGGGGTTTGGAGCACCCTGGCATGGGCTGCGGCACATCCAGCTGCCGACAGCTCCTGCACCTGGGTGAGACCTGGGCTTGTCCTACCCCTGCCGCAGCTCCGAGGATCGCTGGGACTGGGACTGCTGGCCCCAACGCGCGTGGTGAGCAAGCATCGACCGGCTGCCGGTGACGCCTGCCCTGCTCCTTCCAGGCAAGTCACGGAGGAAGGGATGATGGAGAGGATGAGGGGACGGGAGGTGGGGGGTGCTGGGGACTTGGCCCCGACCCTCGTCTGAGCCGAGGGGACCGGGCAGAGCAGATGACAGGACTTCTAGCAGAAAGGCATGAGGAAGAGCAGGGCAGCACACATCCAGCCCCCCCAGTCCCTCTCCTGCACTGCAGCGCAGGAAAGGGGGGACACAGGGTGCAGTCCACAGTGTGAGGGGTGGCGGGTCTGGCCCGGCATCCGCTGCATTTATCTTCTCAAGACCGTCCCGGAGTGCTCAGCTCTGTCCCTGGCCGCCCTTCCAGCTCAGCACACAAACCCCAGGCTCGGGAGCCCTGACTGCCTGCTCCTGCCCCGGCAAAGCCACGGTCCTCGGCCAGCACAGCGGGAGCACAAGGGAAAGCCCAGGGGAGAGGGAGAAGTGCTATCTTCCTGCCAGAGCAGTTTCTGTGCCAGAGGCCAGATTCTGTTCACAGGCTCTTGCTCCAGAGCTGAGCCGTGGGAACGCAGCAGTTTAGGTGGAGAAAACAGCCACGTCTCACTCACCCTCCCCTTTCCCATCCCACCCTGGGTGTCCCCGCACCAGCCCCATCGCCGGCAGACGTGGACCCTTCACCCTGCACTACAAGCAATGAGGAGGGTGAGGATGAGCATGGCCCACAAGGTGCTGCCCGCTTTGGGGTGCTGCCTTGCTCAGCCCCGTACCCCCCCAGTTGATGCTCCAAGAGCACCAGCTCTGGGAGAAGTTTTCCTGTGGCTCTTCCTGGCCCCTGCAGCGAGTCCCTGCCCGGGTCATCACACATCCCTCTGTGTTACCCCAGCATCCCCCACCAGCCCCCCAAAAAGGGCTCAGTGCCAGGCTTGATGCCTGCTCCCTGGCACAGTTCTTTTGGACGCTGGCTCCGGCACAGCAGCACTGGCACTGGGGACACATCGGCGCAGGGCTTGGGGGCTTTCTGCGGGGCAAATCAGAGCATTGTCAGCATTTATTTGCTTTTAACTGTTTACTGCTCCTCTGAGGAACGTGTGTCTGCGTTCAAGAGCTCGGAGGCACCGCGTGGGCTCAACGCTGAGCGGGCACCTGCCTGTACCCTCGCTGCCTGCGCCGGGCTGTGCAGGCAGCTGCTCACCAAGCGCATGCCTGCACCGGCTTCATTAAGGGAAGTAAAGCCGAACCAGGGCTCTGAGACAGCGCAGGCTGCCCTGCTGATGCTGCAGGAATTAAAACACAAGCAGCGTATCACACTACAGTGAAATATTGCATGGTGACGGCCAGGCCTGGTGCAGCCGGAGCCCTCTCTTAGGATAAGGCTTCAATATCACAGCTGCAGCGATGCATCAGCGGGGCTTTGGATATTTCACATTTGGTGGGCGGTGAAGGAGTTATTTGTGTGGAAAGCGGGGGAGGCGATGGGGAGGGGGGTGCGTTGGGCCCCCCTGCCCGTCATGGGAGCTGATATTCATGCCCCCCAGCACTCGCCTGCAGCAGGGTCAGACCCAGACCTGCCGGCGGCCAGGCTTCTCCCCGGTCCTGTCCGTGCAAGCCCTGCTGCCAACACCCCGACTGATGGTGAGGGGAGATGCCTGTTCCCGGCCGCACACCCATGGGAGTCTCCAGCAGGAGCCCCCAGCCGGGAGCATCTCCTCTCTGTGCTGGTTTAATGTTGAAAATACAGAAAGCCTGGCTTTCTAGCCCTGGGAAGGACCCATGCCCAGCACTGCATGTGCCCATGACATCTCTGGCAGCTCAGAGCAGTGCAAGGGGGCTGTGATCTGAAATATCCCATTCCCCCTCTTTGCACCCAGGGGCTCTCTTGGGCTGGGGATAACGGGGCTGCAAGTGAGGAGCAAGGGGTACGGGGGGGCTGCCGCTGATGTCCCAAAGGCCACCAAGGTGGGATGCTGCAGGGCAGGAACACGAGGCAGCTCCCAGGGGCTGCCAGGGCACCCCACGGCCGCCCTGCTGCAGCTCACCCCGGGGGAAAGCGCAGGCAAGCGAAATGTGCTGCCTTGGTGCTCACAGTGAAATCAGCAAAATAAAACGTTCTGCTGGTTCACTGCTGACTAATAAACAGCAGCACTGTTGCTGCTGCAAGTAACAAAGTTTTCCTTCCCAGCCATTTGATTTTAGTGGGAACTTGACCTCATATTGGATCTGTTCTGAAAAGCCTCGCAGGGCTGCTGGCAGCGTAGTGAGAAATCTCTCCTGGTTATTGCAGAGTGAATAGGCTGATCCTGCAAGTGCTGGAGTGGCTCCGCTGCTACTTCACACACAGACTGTCCCTGGGCAAGAGAGATTAATTACAGCTCCCGCCTGCCCGGCTAGAGCAGCGGGAACAGATTTATCACAAATTGGAGGCGATGGGAAGCAGAAACCTGTGTGTCCCATAGAGCTCCGCTGTATGCCGGGGGCACAGATCCGGCCCCACGCTCCTCGGAGCAGGGCTGGGGCTGGTCGCTTTGCCGCGGGTCTGCATGCACAACGGCACTGCCTCTGCTGCGGCTGTCACCGGCGGTGGGGCTGTGACCGGGTGGGTTTGCGGGTGGGCTGCTCTTGCAAGAGAATGACAGTCCCAGCACCTGTGTGGCTGCCCCTAAGCCCATAAGAAACCAGCTCCCCTTCCCCTCCTCGCCACTGGCTTCCCCCTACGCAGACGAGGAACCCCAGCAAAGCCGAGGATGGGCTCTGCAGCATTCCCGAGCCCCTGCCGGATTGACCTGCATGGAGACATCCTTGATGTCCCTGCTTCCTCAGCCCTCGGGGTCCAGGGACACAAAGCCTGGCGCTGTGGCTGGGCTGAGCATCGCCCCAGGCACGCTTCCGACCGTGCCCACCTCGGACCGAGCCTGGCTCCTGGCGCTGTGATGGCCAGTGCCCCCCCCCCCGGAGCTTGATAGCCAAACCCCGCTCTGATGGGCAGGGAGAGGCTGGGTTTGGACCTGGAGCCTTCCTATTGCATCTCTACAGCTCCTCATATCAGCACCAAAGCTGCCTTGGACTTCTTTAAAATAACGATCTCCTAATGAACCACACTGTCGTGTCTCTGGAGGGCTTCCTGACTCTCCGTCCCGACGGAAAGAGCCTTGTCTTTGATGGAGACTCCACGGAGAGGTCCCTTCCCTCCCAGACGTGCACAGATGCAGGTGGTCTCGTGGGCAGCCGTGCAGCCAGCAATCCCCAGCCAGCTCCATCCCCTGCAATGAGAGCTCCCAGACTCCAGATCCGTGCCCCTGCTTTAGAGTGGGGCTCGATTCTCACATCTCTGGGGGTTGTTTCAGCCCTTGCTGTGAACAAGCTGATTTCAAACCGCTCACGGAGAGTCTCCATCCCCTCTGCCGGGGCTCCGCCAGCCGCACGCCCTGCCCAGGGCTGCTCAAAGGGGGAATCGGCAGCAAGGCATGAGCAAAGAGCACAGCAGACCCCAAACCGGCCTTCCTGCTACTAAGTCTGAAACAAGAGCTGCTGCTTCCCGACCCAAGGATGCGTCTGCCCTTCCCTGCCAGCCTCCAACCCTCAGCCTCGCACGCGTGCCTCCCTGCCGGATTTCAGCCCTTTCCCTGCTTGCTCCAGGACCTGGACTGCAAAAAGCCAGGGCAGGACAGCCAGGCTGCAGCTGCAGTTCGGGGGAAACCAGCCTCAAGCCGTGTCCTGACCAGGAGATGACGAGGGACGCAAAGCCTGAGCACCCCCGCCATCCCACCCCCACGCTGCACAGCCAGGAGGAGGGAAGGGGTGGGTGATTGTACATATATGTATATACTGGATGTGCCAGCAAAAGGTTTTATTATACCGACACTGTAGAGACACTCTGCAGCCCCTGTTTTGCTGTGGCTGCTGGAGCAGCCCCTCCCTGTGCACGCAGGAGCAAGTTGGATCCAGCCCCTCGGGGGTCCCTTGGGTCCCCCTCACCCTCCCCGTGTGCCGTGGGGCTGGTGGCACCGTGCAGGAGCCAGGAGGGACCACAGAGGCTGCTCCCACATTGACAGGTGACTTCTGCAGGGCAAGGGAAGGCAAGCTTTAGCCTCTACTAAACACAAGAGCCCTTCCCTACCAAGCCGGGGGCTGTAGCGATCCGGGGGTCTCCCCCCCCCCACCAGCAGCACTGCACCACACTGCCCACCTCCTGTACATACACTCCTCTGTATCTATAGCTGTGCTCTGTATAGTGTGCGTGGGTCTGGTGTATGACACATTGTGACTGGAACACGCCAGAGAACGTTTCTCTGCTTTAAGTCTTGCTTTCCTCCGTAGCAATTGTTTCTCGGTGTCTCGGTGTGGAACTAAGCCTTCCTGCGGCGAAGGCTCCCGACTGCCACGGTCTGTGCTGTGGGGAGGGAGTTGTGGATGGGGTGGGAGGGAAGTAAAAGAGTTTTCCTACAGTTTCTGACTCTGTGTGCATGTGTCAGAGCTGGGTGGGAGCAGTGGGATATAACCCAGGCTTGGATTCTTCCCCGGGAGGAGAAGAGGCACCGACCTTGGAGTCCCACCAAGGGACGACTCGCACTCAGTCCCTCTCCCAAAAAACAGTTCTTCGTCACATCCATCTCCCTGCATCCATCTCCCCGTTGGTGAGCAACACACCTGGTTCTTCACCGGCAGGATGGTCTCAGTTTCAGAGGGTCCATGCAGCAGGAGAGCTGTGTTTGCCCAAAAACCCCACAAAATTCACTCCCCAGTCAGCACAGACTCAGGGCACTGAGGTACAGGTACATCTGTGCCAGCGTCAACCCCTAAACTAGATGGGTCACAGATGAAGCACAACCACAAATCGCTCTTCAAGTACAAGGGGTCACAGAAACTCAGTCTGAACAGCTGGACAGGAGAAGCTTCTCTTCCCAAGATGGCAACACCTCCAGGCAGGTTTTGATGAGATCAGGGCATGTGAAGTGCCATTGCTGGAGGTTTAATCGGCTGGAGAGACCAGCAGCGGGAGGGGGTGCTTAGAGGAGAGGTACATTACGGGGAAAACACACCGATGTAAAGAAACTGGCTCTGCTATAAACTGAAAGTTCGGCTCTGACCAGCTGCACAGGCCAGCTTCGCCATCAACACTTTCCATGCAAATAAACCCCTTCACTCCAAAACACCTACGAAGTTTTCCTTCCCCCCCCACCCCAATTTGCAACACAAACAGGGTTTTATAGGATTTGAATACAACCTCTACCAGCAAAGCCTCAACAGCCTCTCCCCCAAGACCACACGCTCTGGTTACACCAGCATCTCCCGTGGAGCTGGATGCTCTCCTGCCCAGCAGAGGCAAGCGGCCCAGCAGGCAGCCATGCCCCTGGAGATCTGCCTCTCTCAGGGGAGCAGCAGATAGCTGGGGCAGGATTTTCCTCTGGGAACAAGCATTTGTAAGAAAGCAATTACCACGCTTGTTGCTACACTGCATTGTAGCTGGCTGAGTCAGCATTAGGTGCTAAACAGGTATGTTGGCTCCGGGTAGTTCTTCTGGTCAGATCTATATATATGTACGCACAAGTAGTACACAGAGACATGGCTCTGGGTTTCCATCAGAAAAAATATTAAGTCTTTACACGAAGGCTGATACAAGAAAGGCAGTAACTGCCCAGGGAAGATTTTGCAAACAAAAAATCCGAGCGCACTGATTTCATTCTGCCTCCACAGGCTGAAAATACGTGAGATGATGGAAAGCGTAGGTATTGCAAGTTGGAGCTACATACAGAAGAGAGGGAGAAATAAAACACTACCCAGAGGGGCCTTTTTGTTTCCAGTGGGTGCATTCCAGCTGTGCCCCCCACAGACACACCTTCACTCAGCACGATTTTGCCAAACCTGCGCAAAAGGAGCGCTTTTTTTTTTTTTTTTTTTAATTAAAATGATATCAGACAGGGCCAGCGGCGTTTTGCTGGAAAGCATTTTGGGGGGAAAATCTTGGTGCGCAGAGCGGGACCTGGTGGAGGGGACCCCTCAGCACACCCCCAGCTGCAGCCTCGCCCCCCCTCCAGTCTGAAGACAGCCCTCCTAAAGCAAAAAGACCTGTCAAGAGGAGAACCAGGGGCTCAGCCGGGGGCCCCCCCCGCAGCTCCCCCGCCTCGGGCCGCGCAGGCCGGCCGGGCCCCGCCATCCTCCGCCGTCCCGTTGTCTCCCTCTAGCGCTGCCGGGCCGTGGGGGGGGGGGGTGTGCACCGGGTGGTCCCTTCTGAGGGCAGAGCCGCCGGAGAAGGGACGCCGGGGGCTCAGCGAGAGCCTCCCCACCTCCGCCCCGGCCCCGCTCCCCGGGGGCTGAGGCAAGGCCGCGGCCCGCTCCGCTTGAGGCAGGTAGGCCGCAACCTACCGCCTCCAGAGGGGCCTCGCGGGGTGTGTGGAGCGAGAGCGGCACCCGCAGGACGCGGGGACGGGCCCATTTCCTCGGAAAAAGGACCAAAAAAAAAAAAATATATATATATAAAAAAAAATAAATCGGTGTTTTCTTCACCGCCGCCGTCCCGGGCCGCGTCGCTATGGCAACGGCGCCCGGGCGCGGCTCTGCCCTACCCCAAGATGGCGGCGCCCCGCCCCACGTCGCCAGCCCGGAAGCGCCCTCCCCTTCCCGTCGCAAAGATGGCGGCGGCGTCCGCAGCCGCGCCGCCCCGCTTGCGGGCCGGGGCGGTCATGGCGGTGCGGGGAGCGGAGGCCGAATCGCTTTTCGAAGCTCACACGGCGGCCGAGCTGCGGGCGGTCGAGCGGCGGTTGAGGGCCGGGATCGAACAGAAACGTGAAGAATTACGGCAGATGGTGGGCGAGCGGTATCGCGACCTTATCGAAGCGGCCGACACTATCGCCGAGATGCGTCTCAGCGCCGAGAGCCTCCTGGGCGCCGTACGGGGCCTGCAACGAGGCGGCGCGGCCCGGCCCGGTCCCGCGACGCCGGTGAGGAGAACGACGAGGGGCTGCGGGGGGGTCGGCCCCGGAGCCGCCCGCCATGATCCCTTCTTTCCCACTATTCCTCTTCCAGGCTCGACCGCCGGCTCAGGAGAACTTCTACCGAGCGGCAGCGCAGCTGAAGCTGCTGCTGGACGTCCCCGAGAAGGTGTGGGGTGCCGTGGAAGCCGGCCGGTATCTGCCCGCTGCCCGGCTCCACCTGCTCGGCGGTCATCTCCGTCGCCAGCTCCAGCTGGATGTGGCCCGCGCCAGCCCGGTCCTCGCCCGGTTTCCCATTCTCCTGCGGCAAGTGGCCGCCGCCAACCACCTCAGGTGGGCCGGCGTGGGGGCTACGGCTGGCTGGTTCTTCGGCGGCCCGCTGGGAAGCAAAAAACGATGTACGAGGAAGGCGGTGGGAGGCTGGAAGAGGTTGCCCGGGGAAGTTGGTGGATGTTCCATCCCTGGAAGTGTTCAAGGGCAGGTTGGATGGGGCTTTGAGCAACCTGGTCTAGCGGGAGGGGTCCCTGCCCGTGGCAGGGGGGTTGGAACTAGATGATCTTTAAGGTCCCTTCCAAGCCAAACTGTTCCGTGAGCCTATGACCCGAGACCCTGCTGCTGTGCTGGGGCTCTCGCTGCCGGCCACCCTGCCCTGTGCCGGCCGTGGGGCAAGAATGCCGCACGCAGTCCCGTAAAACCCCGATAGTCCCACTTCTGCCTGGGGAAAATAACATCCTCATTTGGTGGGTTGTCACGTAACCACACCTGAACACCTCGGGCAAGCATCGAGACCGGTGACTGTCCGCCTCGTTCCCTTGCCAGATCCACCATCCTGCAGGAGAGCAAGTCCCTGCTGAAGAGCCAGACCGTGTCGGACCAGGCAGTGGCAGAAGCCCTGTGTGCCACCATGCTCCTGGAGGACAGCTCTCCGCGCCAGGCCCTCGCCGACTTCCTTCTGGCCAGGAAGCTGGCCATTCAGCAGCTTCTCAACCAGCCACACCACGGTCAGTACAACGGGCTGCCTCCTTAAAGTCAGGGTAACCCCCCCTCTTTGCTTTGTCTCCCTCTTGGCCCACAGAAGAGCGGGTGGGTTAGTCCCATAAAGCTCACGATGGCGGTGACGCAGCCGTGTCATGCTGCTGCAGTGGTGTGGCTGACACCACTGGCAGCGTTTTGCTACAGTGGCAAAATGCCACAAAAATTAACAGTGCTCGAGGGCTTAAGCCAAGCCCACCTGTAATGGGGAAGCAGGTGGTGCGTGGGGCTGAGTCCTTTGCCCTCCAGCCCTTCCCTGGAAGATTTCACTAGAACTGCAGCCCTTGAAACACAGGGCTGCTGGCACCTCTGTTGAAGGGGCTGCCTTGCCTGAAAGGCATTTCTCTACAGGTGCAGGTATAAAAGCTCAGGTGTGTTCACTGATGGAGCTGCTGACCACTACCCTGTACCAGGCTCATGCTCTCTTCTACACCGTGCCTGAAGGGATGCCACCAGATCCAGCCCTGCCCTGCGGCTTGCTCTTTTCGACCCTGGAGAGTACCACAGGCCAGCACCCAGCAGGTGAGCGCCCAGGCAGCTCTGCATTAGGCCTCTGCCTGTCCAGGTTTGCAGGCAGGTGGCTACCCGTGTGCTGGGCTGATCTTCTGACCATGTGCTTCCAGGGAGAGGTGGGGTTCTGGAGGAGGAGGTGAAGCTAAGCAGCTGGTTCAGGTATCTCCCGGAATCCGTGGTGGAGTTCCAGCCAGCCCTGCGGACCCTGGCACACCCCATCAGCCAGGACTACCTCAGAGACACACTGCAGAAGTGGATCACCATGTGAGTGTGACAGTGTCCCCCTTTGCAGGACTCTCCTAGACACCACGTGGCCTCTGTGCCAAGGCAGCAGCACAAAGCAAACCCAAGCTCACTTACTTTCTCGCTCGCTCCGGCCAGGCTGCGCGTTCTGCTGCCTTCTTGCCCAGCATCCCCTCTCCCCAGCAGTTAAATAGCCAGAGGCAGCATAGCACCATCCTAACAGCCAGGCTGTAACACTCTGACAGAACAGACCACCTGGGCTGCAGAAAGATAATTGCCTAGAGCTGCTTTACACTGCCATAACTGCCAGCAAACAACCACAGAGTAAATGAGAAGAAAATCCCTTACCTGGCTCGTTTGGCTCTTGATCCAGCACCTCCTTTCTCCTCGCTGCCCTTCCCTGGACTGCGTGGGGGCAGCCAGACCCCCTTTATAGAGTTGTCGGCTCCACCCTGTCCCACCATGCCTTGCCCTGTGGATGGGGACAGCCCAGCAGCCCTGCCCACCCCTTAACAAACAGCCTTGTCAGTCCTGTGTCATTATCTGATGGAGCCAGCTGGTCCCTGCCATCAGCTGCAGCCCCCATGGTGTGCTTGTTGGCCATGGGATATTTCCTCAGCAACCCTTCCCAGAGTCCGCACCTGCCCTCCCTGCCTCCTGGCTTTTCCTGGGGCACTGTGCTCCCAGTTTGGACACCCACCGAAGCCCAGGGTTCCTGCCAGTGGGCATGTGGCTTTCCTGCAGGGCTCCAGCATGGGATCCAGGGTGCAGCTGCCTTGCCAAGAGGCAGAGGTACCCTCAGCCCCACAGGTGATTCTGCAGGCAAAGCCTCTTCCCAACAGGTTAAGAATTCCCCCACCTTGATGTAGCTGATGTTCTCTCCTGCCTTCCCCGGGGCTGTGTCTGAGCAAGTCAGACTGAAGTGAAATGTTGCCTTCAGGTGCAGTGACGATGTCAGGGCCGGGGTCAGCAATCTGCTCATCTATGTGAAAAGCATGAAAGGCCTCGCAGGGATTCGTGACGCGGTGTGGGAGCTGCTCACGAGCGAGTCCATAAGCCAGAACTGGGAGGCGGTGTGCCGTCGCCTTTTGGACAAGCCTGCTTCCTTCTGGGAGGACCTGCTGCAGCAGCTGTTCCTGGACAGGCTAGAGGTGGGTGCTCTGCCACGGCAGTTCACGGGGAGCCTTTCTCTGTGCCCCCTCTTGCTGTCTCGAACAGTCCACTGGTGCCTGTTAGCAGTGCTAAGTGTGTATTTTAAGGACTAGGTGGCAGGAGGCACATGTAAAAGGTGCTTTATTTTTTTCTCCTGGTTCTGTTCCAGACACTGACCAAAGAAGGGTTTGACTCCATTTCAAGCAGCTCCAAACAGCTTCTTACCTTAGCCTTGCAGGAACTTGAAGTCAAATCCAGCACCTCTGCCCTGAGCAAGCACATACAGTTTGAACACAATGTGGCCCTGTTCCTGTGGTCAGAGAGCTCCGGCGACCTGCCTTCCGATGCCGCTTGGGTCAACGTGGCAAACCGCGGCCAGTTTGCCAAAAGCGGCCTGTCCATGAAGGCCCAGGCGCTCACGCCGTGTGTGCAGAGCTTCTGCTCGGCTCTGGACTCAAAACTGAAAGCCAGGTTGGATGACCTCCTGTCCTACCTTCCCGCGGACTCCTCAGCCGCCAAGGAGGCCGCTCCCGCGGTGCGGCCACGTTCTGCCTTCGACCGCTACGCTGACGCTGGCACAGTGGAGGGGCTGCTCCGCGACCGCTGCGTCGCCTGCATCCACCACGTACTGGGCTGCGTGCGCGAAGAGCTCCAGAGTGCCCAGAGCCTACTGGGGGGGCAAGCGGACGCTCCCAGCGATGCCAGACTCAACGCTGTCCTCTTCATGGCGAGACTCTGCCAGTCCCTGACCGAGCTCTGCCCTCACCTGAAGCAGTGTATCCTGGGCCAGTCAGGCAGCACAGAGATGGCGCTGAAGGAAACCCGCTCCACCAAGAAGCTGGGGAAGGGGAAAGCCCAGGAGGTGACCCCCGTGCAGGCCAAGTGGCAGGGGGTGAAGGCAGAGCTCCTGCAGCAGAGCCTGTTTGCTTACCAGATCTGGAGCTCAGCCATCACCAAAGTAAGGAGCTGTTTCTCTTGTCACAGCTGCTTCCTGCGTGGGTTTCGCTCACTCAGCTCCCCGCGGTCAGCGCTGCTGCTCCTTAGCTGGCTGCTGAGAGCTCGCCGCGCTGCTGCCACGCTGCTCAGTCAGCCCGCAGGGAGAGGAGGTGGTGGCATCCAGTGGGATGGTCTCCATAAGATTCACTTTGGGAGGAGCGGGGGGATGCGGGAGGTCGGTCTCTCCGCAGGCAGGAGCAGCCTGCCCATCCTTTGGTACTCCTGTTAGAGCTGTCTGTCCTGTGACTGGGTGCTTTTGTGGTTTGTGCTCTAGGGTTTGGTTCAGTGCTTTACCCGCACATTGCTGCTTGACACAGCTGGCTCTGTCTTGGCCACAGCCACCAACTGGGATGAAATTGAAATTCAGGAGGAGACAGAGTCTGGAAACAGCGTAACATCAAAGATCCGGCTGCCTGTGCAGGTAGAAATGTCCTCTCGGTGAACACAGAGAAACGGTGTGCTGGGAGGAGAAAAGCACTGGTTTCCAAAACCACCGCTTTGTCAGATGGTGCTGACCTGCTGTGGAGTTTGCTTGATGTTACGAGCAGAGGGCAAACACACTCTGGTGTCCTCATTTGCTCTTTGAGATACTCGCCTCTTAAGGACAGAGGTCAGAGGAAGGAAATTAGTTGCTGGTGTATATTCAAATGACTAAGATTGGCCCAGATCCTGTAAAACTGAGCCAAAGAAGGGACTTACGCCTGGTTTATACACAGAGGCCCCCAGGAGAGAGATTTTATGGAAACTGGATGCACTGAAGGATGGGGCTGCAACAGTGGGACTTGCAGAGCCTAAGAGAACTATGGCTTGCAGCTTTCCGTAGGTGTGGTGGTGGTGCAGGAATGACACAGTGACAAAGCAGGTGGTGATCACATGGAGGGAGAGGAGGGCCAGGGCAAGAGTGAGTTTTGTGTTTGCACAATACGGGAGGGGCTGGACAGGGCAATAGTCATTTGTAGTGAACCTTACAAGGTTGAATTTTACTGATTCTGAAGGAAGAAGCAGCCAGATGAGAGCTCAGGATAGCTGGGAGGCCCAGGAGAAGAGCGAGGGAGTAAAATAACAAGCACAGGTAGTGGGTGGTCAGAGCAGGGTCAGTGGTGAACAGGAGGCACAACAAGCAATTCTGTTCTGACTACACTCAGGTGAATACCTCTGGTAAAAGTACTTTTGAGACTTTGAGGACTGCTATAATCAGAAGTCTGGTGTGTCAGTAAATAAAACCTTGTGAGATACTTGAGCCATGCTATGGGGGCAGGTAGGTCTCAGCGGCAGAGCTTTGTAGTTGCTGAGGAAGTAGGAAGCTCACATCATGAGAACTGAAGTGACGTTGTGCCGCTGATAAAACTAATGTAGCTTACAGACCACATGAAAATAACACTGTTTTCTTAAACAGCCGTCCTGGTATGTCCAGTGCCTCCTTTTCAGCCTGTGCCAAGAGGTGAACCGGGTTGGCGGTCACACTCTTCCAAAAGTCACCTTGCAGGAGTTGCTGAGGACCTGCATGGCAGAAGTGCTTGCTGCCTATGAAAAGCTCATGGAAGAGAAGCAGGAGAAGGTATGTGGAGTAGCCCTTGCTCCAACTGGTGTGGGACGGGAGGGTCGCTGGGCATGCGGTGATGCATACGCTCCTGTCCCTCGGAACAGAAAATGTCTGCCTGTGGGAGTTGGAAAGGGTGAGTACATTCTTCCCCTGCCTCCCCAAAAATGAGGCAAAAAGGGATCAGACACCAGACTGGATGCTCAGAATGGTTCAGGTATGTTGGTTGTTTCTTGGTGCTGGTGTTTTTAAACGTTTCCGCTGAAGCAGTCCTTTGTCAGCCCTCTCAGTGAGTGAAGAGCCCTGTTCCTGACTGTCCTATTTGCAGAAAGCAGGCACCTTCCCCATGACGCAGAACAGAGCTCTGCAGTTACTCTACGATCTGCGGTACCTGAGCATCATCCTGACGGCAAAGAGTGAGGAAGCAAAAACCAGCAGGATCAAGCATCACTCCGGGTGCGGTGCAGTTCTGGGGTTCAGATACCAGCAGTAGTTTGTGGGGCTCTAAAATGGTTTAAATCAATGGCCTTACTGGCTGTCAGGAGGATGCCTGCAAGAGTGGTGCCTTCGGGCCTCACGGGAGAAGGGCAGTGCAGACTCTAAGCTCTGATATCTTCACTGACATTTAAGCTCATCCTCAAAATACAGAAGGAGGGGTGGGATTCTGTGGCTGAGAGCTCAGAGACAGCAGGCTGGTCCCCCCCCGCTTGCATACACATGTCTCCATATGGTGGCAGCAATACCATCAGAGGACACCCCTGGAGAGAACAGTTAAGCTTCCACCCAAGAGTTAAAACCTTGTGTATGCTCCAGTCTTGAGAACTGAGGCATCTCTCTCTGAGATGTACCACAGGGAGAAGGTTCCTCTGCAACAGCAGATGTTGTAGGTTGTGTAATAGCTGGAAACCATTTAGGCAGCTACTCTTCTGCTGAGTAATTCCCATTTTGCTCAGTCACCTCTTAGGGGCAATTCCCTCAGTGTTTAAGAGGGACCAGTGAAACTGCCCTGTTGGCATCAGCAGCTGTTGCTAGGATGTAACCCGTGACAGCACTCCTCTGCTCTGCTTGTAGGATTGAGAAGGTGACCGACTTCCTGGAGGGACACATAGATCCGTTTGACTTGGACGTTTTTACTCCACACTTGAACAGCAACCTTAATCGCCTGGTTCAGCGAACCTCCGTAAGTTCAAGGAAAAGGAAGGGATGGATCAGGAAGCAGGGCTGCAAAACACATTTTGAAGGGCAGCTGGGGTGGCTTTATAAACTGCTTAATGCCTTAAGATAACTACTGGCACTTACTTAGAAATGGGAAGAGTATTTAATGCCAGCTGAAGATAAGAGGAGCTTGCTGAGCTGGCTGCACAGCACATAATCATGCATGGAGTTGGCTGAACTTTATCTAACAGGATTCACTGGAGCCTGTGCAATGCTAATTGGGTTAAGTAGTGCTGAAACAGGCCTAGAACTCAACTGTGGTAATAACGAGCAGTGCCAATTAAAAGGAAGAGTTAGAGGGGGAAGGGAGACACTTCATGTTCAAACTTAAAACTAATCACAATTGGTGTGCCAGTAGACTCACCAGCAATGTATTGTGTGGTGAGCTCTGCAGCTGCCCCCAAATACAAACAGCTCCTTTGTGTCTTCCAGGTTCTCTTTGGCTTGCTGACCGGGACAGAGAACCAGTACACGAGCAGGAGTGGTGCTCTGAGCTCCCAGGAGCTCCACAACATTTTGCCGTTAGCATCCAGCCAGATCAGGTAAGGTGCTCAGCTCTTCTGTTGCATTCTCACGTCTGTTTGGGAAGCGGGTCTAGAATTGCTGCTTCCCTGTGACCGGCCACGTTTCTTTCTTCCATCTCTTAAGATTTGGACTTCTGCCACTGAGTATGTCAAGCTCGCGAAAGAGCAAGTCTGCTACCAGGAGCACAGAAAGAGTTCAGGTTGGTAAAACTGAGCCGTACTCACTTTTTGCCAGTACTCGTTCTCCCACCAACACTAGAGCTTGCGGGGAAAGAAGAAAGTAGCCAAACAGTTAATATTTAACCTGATTTTTATTTTCGGTAAAATGAGAGAACCATTACGGCAACACAGCATGAGATGGTTTGGATTTCCCCTTGACCCTCAAAAAAACCCCACCTGGTCACCCCTGTATTTTTGGGGCCCACTGCTCTGTGCTAAAACATAGGCAATAACCACCACAAAAATGCAGTGAAGACTTACACGGGTGAGGCATTTTGAGATCAATGCATAGAAGACAATTCATTTAAAGACAGCTGCAGGAAACATTGAAGGATACTAGCTAATTATTTGAACTCCTTTCCAGTGCGATGCTGACCTTTAACTCCTGACGAAGCCTGGCTTGGGTATTTAAGCCTGTGTGAACAGAGTGGCTTGCTTCTCTTGCAAAGGCTCTGTGTTGTCCTGTTTATCACTAGACAACTATTATGTTGCTAAGTTTCCCCCAGTTTAAACATCTCCTTAGATGGAGTTCTCTGTGCTGAGGATTGAGAGAGCTAAGGAATACCTCACTGTGACAGGAAGCAGTAATTAATAATCTGTTTCCTTTAGCTATTATTAACTCAATGATCCATCTGTGGTGATGTCTTTTCAACTGTGACAGAAGAGTAAAGGTCTGGCTTTATCAGAGCAGAGAGTGTTACTTGAGATGCTAATGTTTACTCTGCAACTCTTGTTCTCTGTTACTCAGAAGCATTAAGGACCAGACGTAGCATAAGGGCTGTTTAAAAGCCCAAAGCTTCACAATAAAGATATTCTTTACCTCTTACACCTCAGCTGTAGTAGAGTGTAGAAGTATACAGTGATGTTTGGCTCGCTCCTACCACTTCCCTCGTCTGCTGTGGTGGCACACGTATGTTGTGCGCTAGCCCCACTTCTCAGAATCCCTGACAGATGCTTGCTCCTTCGTTTATGCTAGAACAGTTCTAGAGAGGTTAAAGTCCATAGTTACTCAAGAACAGCTCTCTGCAAGGGCAACAGCTGTACTTCTACTATGCTGGCATCCTCTTGCTCTCAGAGCAACAGCCCCTTCCCTACAGTTCAGAATGATTTTTTTTTTTTTTTTTTTTTTGAGCATTGAATAACATCTGAAAAGTTACCTGTTGCTAACAGCAGCAAGGTGCTGTGCTTCTGCCACTCAGAACTGCCTCTGTCTGCTTGTCACTAACCACCAGGAGTGACACCGCTTAGGTTGTGGTTCAAGCTCAAGTTGGCTGGGAAGAGCCGTTCTGCTGTAGTCTATGCCTCCTTGCAGCTACTATCGATGAGGGCATGGAGTAAGTCAAAGGTATGCTGTAATAGTTACTGACACTTTTGTTTTTAAAAACTAACAGGTTCCAGCTCCTGCACTCACAAGAGCAGAAGACGAGGCATCGCGCCCTGGCGCTCTGTTCAGGCAGCTTGTAACCGAGGAGGAAGACACAGCTGCACCTTCTCTCTTCAAGCTGGGATGGCTTTCTGGCATGACCAAGTGATGCAATAAAACATAAAAAAGTTGTCTGTGTATTCATCTTCACTGAGATCGCGCTCTCCCCTTGGCAGGGAGCGGTGACGCCTCTGCTGGTATTGTCAGAAGAGAAGTCCTTTTCCATCCTTAGCCAGATCATAGTATGCCACTTGAACCAGGCCCAGGTCAGGATTGTCCTTGCCATCTGGTTGCTGGAACAGAGGTGTAGCTACTCTTTCACCTCCTATTCCTTAGAAGTTGTTAACCTTACAGTCAAATTAAAGAAAAAAAAAAAAAACAGAAACAACTACACACTGTAGCAGAAAACAAAACATTTCACAGCTAGAAATGGGTAGTGGAGCAACGTAAAACCTCTCTCCTCCAAAAGCCCCTCCCCAGGCTACTCTGTACTTTTCTCCATAGGCACCATGACTCTGCTCCCTAAGTGAACCCAGCAGGCACCTGACATTTCAGCTACAGCTGCCTAAGCTTTCCTGGTTCTCGTTTCACATTTTGTTTTCAATACTGCAGCAGTAAAGATCAAGCGAGATAGGGCTCATCGCACACCGAGCTGGATGGAAAGTTCGCCACTGGGGCAGTCCTAAGGGATTCCAGTGACTGCACCTATTCCTTACTGTCTTACTAACTCTAAATGCTCAAATAAATTATGTTGCCAAATAAATTTTTTACTAGTTTATTGAAATTAAAAAAGACTTATAAAACTGAAGATGAACGTTTTGAGAACTTTACATAAAGCAACAAATTGCTAACAAACAGATTAGGCAGTTGATTGGAATTGGACATTTTGCAATCCTATAACACAGATGTGGATTCCTCAGTCTCCTCTTGACACGTACTTTATAACCACCCCAAAAAGAATCCTATAAAAATTGCTTCAAAGCCCCTTTTGCATTGCAATAGTGCAGCAAACCACAAGTAAACAATTTCCTGTTAACCTGTTATTTCAAATATAGACTGAAAAGGCAACAGGCGTTTTGTGCAATTCCATTTTAACAAACTTTTAAGTTGAAATATCAAATCTACACAGTGCTGTCCCTTCACAGAAGGCAGGGAACTGCTGGTTCATCATGTAGGAAGGCGTCCCCGGCTCTGTAAGCTGTGAAAGTGTGCCTCCTTCAGGATCTGGTTGATGTGGAAGTAAGGACCTTGGCTTAGTGCAGACTGCTCATGGAAGGACTGAGAGGAGACAGGACTGGATCCTGCAATTATCGGGTTTAGGCTGGTTTCTGCACCGCACGCTCTGTCAGGGCTGTTGATGCTACTGCTACTACAGCTGCTGCTGCTGCTGCTGCCGCTATCGCTGCTGGAGGACTGAGACAAAGAGAAGGTTAACAGCAAAATCACACGGTTTTCTCTCCTGTCCATAATGAAACACCTCAGGTAAGCAAACCATCTTTACGACAAGTCCCTCCCTTCCAGGCTCACGTTCAGCCTGATGGACTAACGTAAATCCACCAGGTGCTTTCTTGGCATTCACGGCTTCCGTTACTGCCAACACATGAAAAGCGTCACAGAGCTGAAGGGATGAGCAAGCCTTCACCCGGAGGTTCGCTGACCTCCAGTACGTTGGATTTCAATCTTTCGGTTTTAGGCCCACCAGCTCTGCCCCCATGACCCACTTTAGCACTAGTGAAGTTTGCTGAATTTATCTGAGAATTGGAAAATAAAGAACATTCCTACTGAACTGCATGTGTCAGTAAAGGCAGGCAGGGCATGAGGAAAAGTTTATCACTTCTGTTCTAGCAGACATTTTAGGTAAGCACCATGCAAAGCATTTTCCTACTAGTCAATCTTTCTAAAATGAGATCTGAAGCATCCAAAGCAACAGACTGTTAAAAACAAATGCAACATGATACCCATTTTAAGTCTTTGAACACTTTGACATACATACAACTACACTTCTCCCAGTTAAGTACTGGGATGGCAATGTTAACTGGTAGTTAGTTTTCCATAACAATTTACTTGACATGACAGTGAAAGAGCGACAGGCATCGAAGACTTCCACATGCAGAAAAGAGAACTCATGATTTAGCTTGCATAGGGGACAGGGCTCATTTCCCAGCATTTAGGATAAACACATTTCATGGTAATGACTGGAAGAGCATTAGCCATCGTTTTCAGTGTTTCAAAGACATAAAACTGTTTGGCTTACACCATTTCAAGGGCTGCTAATGAAAGGTTCCATTAGTTAGAGCTGAAATATTTCATTAGTGTGTGATACGCTGTTCAGGACAACACTGCAAATATTTAGGTGCTTAAGAATCAGAGAATGGCTACTCTGCTATCCCATAAGAATTAAATTCACAAAAGCAGCCAGTGTGACAGCAGCTAAAAAAACCACCCCATATTTTTTTAAGTATTAAACTAAAACGACAGAAGTCAAAGCTTGGTGGCCACAGCAGAGGAACACAAATTTAAAGAAGTCCACAATAATTTAACAGTCAGCACCACATCCAGAAGGCCTCACTTTGGAGTAAATCTGAAGAATGGTGCAAACTGCACCCGACATATCTGTCAATGAGCAGTGAGAAAGGCCCAGGAAGGCACTGTATGAACATTTGAGGCGGCCCACATCTCAATGCTGACTGGAAACCCCAGGGCACTGGTTCTGCAATCGATTGTGACAATTCAACCATATAAATTTCCTTGTTTTGCTAAGCACCAAAAATGCTTCAGTTCTTTCTGTTGTAGTACAGCAAGCAAGACTATGGCACCGAGGCTGCACCCGCGCTGGCGTGTTAGGTTCAGCTAGCAAGGAGAAACCAACAAAACACATGTGAAATCATTCTTGAGGAAGCAGCAGATATAACTACATGAGCAACCAGCTCCTCCTCCTAATGCTGCTAACGCTAGAGAGGGAGAGAGAAGGACAGAGAGGAGCCACGAAATGGTGCTTGCTAGACCATCTCTTTTTGCATAGAAGCACAAATATTGAAATGCAATGCCGTTATGCTGAACAAGTCACAGCAGCCTTGGAGAGAAACCCACCGCACAGGACACTTTGTTTCCTTTTAGTCTGTGTTCCTTACTGTTTTTCGTTACAGCCACCTTCTGAAAATCAAGGTAAAAATTGAAATGAGAACCTAGTATTACTTACTGCTAAGGTTTCACATCTTAACAAACATTTCAGAGCTGTTAGTAATGATTATTTTATGCATGTCTAATTTTTTTAAAACCGAGACAGTGTCCTGGGACGTGCTTCCTACATCTAAGGCTGTTGACAGATCTGGCTTGTCAGACCCTCTTTATTTCCATTTCTCTAATGCAAAAATTCACTAGCACGTGAAGCCCGTTTATTGCCCAAATCACATCAAAGACCTACCATTTCCCCAGGCTGTGGTGCACATTCTGTTACGCATTTGGACTACAATTAGACAAAAAAAGAATCCTTAAAGTCATCATGTCAGCAATGACAGGCATCTACACAATGAAACAAAGTTTTAAGCAAAAGGGCAAAGGAAAGTAGCCCAATGAAAGTTTATGAGTACTTTTAAGTATCAAAAGGGCATCTTCAAGGTTTACCTGAGTCATTAGCCCCTCTTAACATCACACTGAGTAGCTACAGAAGTTTTAAATAACTTCCAAACAAATGCCCTGTTAAATGTATTAATCTGATCTGTGACATAGCATCTCAATCACTCATGACAGGAACTTAAGAAACAGCCATTCAGACCCTGCTGCTCTCAAAATCATTCAAGATGAGTTTAACAGAGACATTATCTGGTTTTAGTTAGAATTTAAGACCAGCCCTTCCTCACTAGTGTAATACTGTAGAGTGGCATAGCTGCAACGCTAGACAAACACTTTGATTTGAGAGAAGCAACTGCTGCTGTGCGTCAGCAATCTCCACCAACAAAACAGTGGTATTTCTAAGCTCTGGGGAATCCTGTCATCTGTCAGAATAACAAAGAGGAACCACAAGAAATTAGGTTTTACAGAAGTTATTCAGGAAGGAAAAGAGTTAGCCAGAACACTGCAGACTCCCTTCCTTCCCAGGGAAAATCAGAGCAAAGGGCTTTTCATTGGCGATTCCCCAGCTTGCAGAGCACAACTGCAGATTCTTGTAATTCCCGTGAGCGGCTGCTTGCAGCCAGGCCCCTCAGAGGATCCACTACAACTTTGCCTGACTTGACATACGGGCCAACAATGACACTCCTGTAGGAAGGGCTTTTGCTGAAGTTATAAGTGAGTACCAGGGAAAACAACACAGCTAACCTCTTGGTCAATGGAGGACAGGCTGAACAGGAAGGGAAACACAGTAGCAAATGCTCTGCTTCGCTAATGTTTAACATTCGCTGTAGTTCTAGCCTAGCATTTTTGTCATGTGCCTGTTCACAGACTGAACTACAGAGCAGAAGTTGACTGTCATCCTCAGGGTGGCTGTCACCCAGAAGTGTGGGAGTGGTTTGTTCCAAGAAGAGCAGGAATTGCACATAGTTATAGTGATGTGCCAAGAAGCAGTGCTGACAGAGATTGAAGAGAATCTCAGTTTCCCTCCTGTAAGAGTCAGTCAGAGTCAAGGATGCTGTCTAGCCTGGATGAAACAACAATCCAGTGGGAGAAAACAGTGATAGCCTTTTGCATCAAATCTAGCTCACATGAGCAGTAGGATTCAAAGTGAGGGACTGAGGGATAACATCACAGAACAGCCCATGTTTGAACTGCCACTAAGAAAAAAATCTCCCTTCGTCTTACACGTATTGCTGTCAGCTATGAAGAGTAAGACAAAAAAATGGAAAGAGATCCTGACAAAAGCCAAATCCAGTTTTAGTAATATGGCTGCCTGATTTTCATACTGAGGTTATGTTCTCAAGTCAACCCCACTCTGTAAGAGAAAACAGTCAACTTTCAACCAAAGGAAGGCAAAAGGAATCAGTACTCTAGCTAATGTTTCACAAAAAGCAGGTGTGTGTATGCCATCAGATGAAAAGCAATTCTCTCCTCATGTACTTTTTGAAGTTACAAATTGCTACTACACACACACACTTTCTCCCCTAGTTCAACATCCTAAAGCTACTGAGGATTTTTAATCAGCAAGAGCTGTCTTTGCAAACGGCAAAGTATCAGGAAACTAAATAAAAGTTTTACAAATGGCCAAGAATTTCAGTGACATCAATCGGAAGCACTTGTGCACTATAAGCAGAAGAATTTCTCCATTTGGCACAGGAAGTCCTTAAGGAAACATTTGAATAATACTGATTTAATCTCATAGCTTGAATTTCTGGGCATGCTCAATTCAGTGATCCTACCTTACAAGAGAACAAGCAAAAAAAAAAAAGTTCTGTTCATCGGTAGACAACATTGTGAATTTTTTACCCTTCAGAAAGGGAACATTGATTTATGTAAAACTGCGTCCAGCAGGCACATTCCTCCACTTCAGCATCAACAGTAAGAGATTCTCCTTGCCTGCACATCAGGGTTTAATGTGTTAAAAACATACTTTTACAACGCAAGTGCATGCATGAAGCAGGAGTCTTAATGTTAGCCTCAGCAACTGAACTCTGCACTGATGTCGCTGGTGGCGGGGCAGGCAGTTCATGCCCATGCTGTTCACTTGCAGGCACCCCAAACAAAACAGCCATTAAGGACAGAGTTAAGGTCATCCATTCTTGTGTGGCTACTACAAGACTATTTCCATTTCCGCATTTTGAGCAGCTTTGCCCAGTCAAACGCCAAGTGTTTATATGACAAGCAAAGGTGCTTCTGCCACTCACCATTAAGGTTTTTCCTGATATTCTTAATTTCATTACTCCTACTTCAATCCCTTGTTCCACACTAAATTCTTCCTCCTCCCGCCAAGCTCGTTTAGCCATTAACTACTCTACAAACGAAGAGGTGTTTAACCTGTTGGACAAGTGATTCAGTGTCAGATGGCAAGCAACTATTTATGGTTCTACCCGTTATACAAATACGACTTCATCCCAGCAAGTCTTACTTCTGGCAAAACAACAATACAGGAACCAGGAACATTTTTCATCACAGCGAATTCCTTCATGATGAACATCTCAGCTGTTAGAGCATTTTCCATACAGTATCACTGACATTAGCTACTTGTAAAGGTGTACAGGTTAAAAGAAAGCCTCCCTCACAAAAGGAACGGTGAGATACAGAGCTTTGTATCTTTTTAAGTGGAAATACACATTTGAAGCCATTGCCATATGATAAAAGATATGTTGCTCAAAGTTACATAGCATTAAATATTTTCTGCAGTCGAAGTATAGTTAACAGTTCAATATAACTGCAATAGTTCGTAATTACTCATTACAGCCAATCTTTGGAGTCAGAGGGCTGTACAAAAATCAACAAGGATATTTCAAAAACCTTAAAAGTAATCCATTTCATTAACTTCCAGGGACACAAACCAGGAGGGAGCCTCTGCTCTGCGTGCTCTTTTTCATGAATATTTTGCAACAGAACTACATTGCTAATTAGAAATGCATACAGTGAATTTTCAGATGATTAATACCGGCAACAATTCAGGAAATCTGGCAGCAGTTTGGAAATCAGCATTTTGTAAAGAAGTCTCATAGCTAGCAAATTGCACCATCCTAGAACACCTGTCACGCAAGCGATGAGAGAAGAAGAGACAGTTTATCCCACATCCAGCAAAAGATCATGGCAAATATGAGTAGAAACCCAATAGTTTGAGTTCAAGTGTTTTAGCTGTGAACAAGCGAGTCTTGCTTAAACTGCCAAGATCTATCAGAGCATTTTTTAAACATCAGATAAGTGCTACTGCTTGCAAGAGGCACTTTGTGTATCGCACTAGTTGGAATGCTTTTTGATTTTCTACCACAAATAATCACATTACTATAAGTAAATGCAAAGCTGGAAGAGTAGATGGCCAGGCAAAGTGACCACACACACTTGTAATCTACCCTAGTCATTTCCTCGGTTCTGGATATGTTACACGTTGTTTCAGATAGCAAAACTGAAAGTGGCAGCAGATGCTTTTCTTGTATCTTCACTTGGGTACTACACATCAGTATTTGAAAGATATTAACAGAAATATTCAGGCCAAAGATAACCAGGTTCACTAGAAAACATGCTGATTTCCAAACCACATTTTACAGATTTCAATCTCTGAAGCATGTAACAGAGTCAAGCCTCGTGACCTCATACACAACGAAAAAAATGTGTTTTCATTAACTACTCTCCATGAATAAAATTTCACAGAATATTCCAACTGTTATTTAAATTCAGCATTAAAGGAAACTGAATTTGCCCAGGAAGGCTCTCACCTCAGTGTCCCAGGAGTCCTGAAGGACAGTATTCCTGGTACTACGTTTTGTCTGGGGAACATGACCATCATCTTCATTGCCATTCCGTCTCCTCTTCCTGAATAAAGTTCAGGGAGAAAGGAGAAAAAAAAAATATTATCAGTTTACTGATATACCTTCTGTTTTGTCATCTAAAGGCAACTCTACAGAATTAAAAAAGTGGGAAAATTAATAAAGGATGTATCTAAACCTCTGATGTGCTGTGGACTTCCACATTCTCTTTTTAGCGGTTCTCTACAAAATAGAGAGAAAACTGTCACATTTCTCACAAAGTAGCCAGGCTGATGTTTTCATATCAGTTTAAGGGACATGGACTCACACCTACCATTAAAACCAGTGCTGAGCGTCTTTCTAAATAAACTCATTTGACAATTCTCAGCCTTGCAACTGCTCTCAGTACTCAGGCACATCTAAAAATAAACCTGGGACTTTGAATAACATCTGACAGGCTGAGAAAAACACCCAGGAAGAGTGGCAGTGACCACACTTTCAGTAAATACTGAATTACGTTCATCTTGCTTACACGAGTCTGCAGTTAGCGCCTACGATGACTTTCTTTAGTCTCTCCACTCTGACAGCATTTGAAGTCAAGTCACATTCCTGAACAACATTAATTTCCATGCAGAAAGGAAGTTTTGTCAGAAAACACCTCATGGAAGACAAATCCTTCCCTGTTTCTATGTATTTGCCATTCTCTTATGACATCAACACTGCTTCACAGCAGCTGATCAAAAACAGCAACCTAGAATTCCTGCAAATCAACATCCCTCAGCGTCCGCAGAATTTTAATGCTAATATCAAATGATTCGTCCCACCGTACAAACACTACGGGTCAACCAGGACCTCAGCACGCTGGACACTATCCAAAAAATAGGATGGAGCTGTTTTGCTGCCTAAAAATTAATACACACTCAAATGAGTCAAAACAGACTCAAGCGAGGTATTTATAACCAAATCTTTTCTTACAGACAACCTTCTGCAGCAGACTCAGCTGCCAGTATTTGGTCCACGCCTACAGACCAGGAGCTGCCTCCTCGCTCTCCCATCCCTGGGATGTCCACAGCACTCTCAACCGTTGTCCACCACAGTCCACCGGCTTCTCCCTCTCCCAGGGCCACTCTTCTTAGAGGCGACCTCCCCGCCTCGCTCCACGTTTGCATTGCCTCTAGATCCCTCCTTTTCTTAACGCCTGCAGCCCACCAACAAACTCCACACCTCCATCCCCCACGGCCTACCCTGCCTCCTCACAACCCCGGGCACTCACAGCCCAGCTCTTACACGCCTCACGGTCCCTCCAGTTTCTCCCCCACCCAGCTAGGACCTACCTCCTCCCCCTTCCCCGCCAAGCCGAGAAATGCCCCTCCAGCACACCGCGAAGCCCCCCCATCTCCTCTACACTCTCTACGCCCCGAACGCAGCCAACCACCCCCCCCCCAAACCCGGCTACACCTTTAACGTTCACCGCCGCCACTCTCCCAGCCCCAGTTTAACCCCTGCCAGAGATCACGGGGCCGCTCCTCCCCTCTCCCCCCCCCCCCCATCCCTCACCTTCGCAGCTCCCCCCCTTTCCGCGCCCCCCTCTTCCTCAAGCCACCCCACCCCCTCCAAAAACCTCCCCTCCGGTGCCCGAGAAGGCCGTCCCCCTCGGTGACCGAGCCCCTACCCCTCACCCCAAGCCCCCCCCAAACCCTCCCCACCCACCACCTCCCCTCAGGCCCCGTTCCCCCCCACACACACACACCTCTGTCTCGCTCCCCGTTCGCTCGGCAGCGGTTGCCGGCAGCTCATGGCGGGGCTGGGCTGAGCTTTACGAGGCCTGGACGAAGCAAGGCGAGAGGCTGCGATGCAGTACGGCCTAACCCGGCCCGGCGCCCACCGCTGAGGAGAAGACGTTTCTCTCCCTTCTCTCCCCCCCCCTCCCTTCCCCGCGCCCGCCTCGCTCCGCTCCAACCGCCGCTTCCGGCGCCTCCGCCTCCTGCGCATGCGCAACGCCCGCCGCCGGCCGGCCGCTCCCCTCTCCGGCGTCACAACGTGCGCCGGCGCGGGGTGGGCGCGCATGCGCGTTGCGCACCACCGAGGACCCCCCCCCCCCCCACACACACACACACCCCCTCCCTCCCAACCGGGAGTAGTGGCGGCGGCGCCTCACGGAAAAGCGGCGCCGGGAGGGCGGCCCGGTGCTGTGCTGACATGGCGGCGGCACCGGCGGGGAAAGAGCTGTGCCCGTATTGCCACAGGCCCTTCAAGCGGCTCCGCTCCCACCTCCCGCACTGCAAGGCCGCGCCCAGCTCAGCCACCGGTAGCGCCCCGGGGCTAGGCCCAGGCCTAAGCCTAGGCCCAGGCCCCGCCGCCGGGCCCTCCGCGCCCGGGAGCGGCTCTGGTTCGGACGGAGCCGGCCTCGCTGCCGCCGGGCAGGGGGCAGGTAGCAGGCCGCGGGTGGGTAAGAGTGGCAAACGGCTGCCCAGCCCCAACGTGGGGCAGGGGCTGGCCGGTGCGGTCCCCCGGGAAGCGGCGGCGGGACGCGTGGAGAAGGATGCGGCGGCCTGGAAGGGGCGGAAGGTTGCAGCCGAGCAGGGTGGAGGGTCCGGCCCCGGGCTTTGCCACCAGTCCAACAGAGGCCACGCAGAGCCGAAGGTGGAACCCGCAGTACGGGAGGTAGCCACGTCCCTTGATTTGCTCCCCGAGGAGGTTAAAGATATACCCAAAAAGCTGAGTAATGGAGTGAAAATAGTAATAGAGAAGCACCGCGCCAGGGTGATCAGGGAGAAGAGCGGTTCCAGGAGCAGGGATTCTTCAGCAGGGAGCCACAGCACACACAGGTCACCTGTGGAAGGGCCGGATCCAGGCAGCGCTGCTGAGCGTGCTGACGCAGCCCAGCCTGACCCACAGAAGGGAATAACTGTTCCAGATACTGCAAACACAGAGATGCGCAGCCTTGGAGTAATGGAGAACACGTCTGTGAGCTCAAAGGGAGAAAAAGGCAGTAGTTTAAAGGCAATGAAAATACCCGCACTTCAAGATCCCCCTGAAGCTGACTGCAGAAGTAGCCCCAGTGACCTCATTCAGCAGGAGGCAATAGACAAAACCGTGACAGAAGAGAAGCAGATGTACCTTGAAGTTGGTGTGGAATACAAAGCTCCTCTTTCTGCTTTGCATACGAAGAGCCTCCATCTGTCAGCGATAGAGGGTTTCAGAGGTCACAACGAAGGGGCATCCAAAAATTACCTAACCAGCATACAAAAGCTTCGAGAGAGCAAGGAGCAGATGGCTGTAGTTTCCGAGCCCATCCTGAATGCAAGGAGGGACACAGAGCTGGCGCTGCACCAGTTCTTGCTCCACACCTCCAAAAGCCAACCCATCTGTCTATCCCAGGCCTCTGGCAGGAGCAGGCAGGCAGGTGCCATGGGCTTGGAGTGGTTTCCAGACTTATATCCTAATTATGATGGGCTCAGTATTTTTCCAGGGAAGCCTTTCCAAGAAGACATGGGGATCACAATGAAGACAGCAAGGGGCAATTTCTCAGAGGGACAACAAGGTAATGTGAGAAAAGTCTCTGCTGCCGAGATTTACTGCGCTGTCAGGCTAAACTGTCCCGTGTGAATGGGAGAGGAGGGGTGGGAAACACTAAGCTGCTGGGCTTGTCCAGAAAGAGATCCAGGAAGGATCCCAGGAGGTTAACTGTCCAAACCTCCAGCCTGCAAAACTAAGGGTTTATGTTTTTATTTAGGTTTGAGTCAGGCTCTTGCATGTTTGGGCTGGCAGAGCCAACTCACTCACCTTGTGGGAGAGACGATTCTGCTCCTCCCTTCTGAGGAGTCAGTCCCGAGCCCAAGTCACCTGCAGCTGTGTCAGATGCCAGCTCCGTGTTCACCACCCAGCGCAGGGAATGCGAGCGCCATGCATATTGCCCTCACTTTCCTACCTTTGACCACTCTGACTTCTCATCGCACAGGTCCCCTCTCAGAAAGGCGTCTGATGGATGTAAGGCTCAGGGAGCTGCCCGCGTGGCTGGCCACCTGTGACTTTTCTCTTCAGGGGCTGCTTGGAGGAGTGCAGAAAGGTGAGGCTAAATTCTTCACTCTTGGGGCAGAATTGTCGCACTTACCAGATTTACGTGCTGCAGCCTGGTCCAAGTGGCCAGTCTGGATCTTTATGAAGGAGTAAATAAATAGACCCAGCCATTTGGCTTTGGAAAGTTACATGGAAGCCAGTGAACTCCGTAAGACTCGCGCATGGTTTGACCCTTGCATTTCTGTTCCAACAGCCTGGAGCAGCTATTATGACAAATACATCAATGTGAAGAGGGGCGGACCAGCTGGGATCTCTATGCTGCTGGCTGGATACTGCCTCCTCAGCTATGGCTGGAACTATCAGCACATCAGTAAGATTTCCTTCTTGGTATCTGTCTTATTTCAGGCAGTTCCCCCTTTTGCAGCATGTAGAAAGTCTATTTGCCATTCATGGTAATTCAAGCTCTGAAAGTTTAAATACCTCACATTTAAGACTAACACCAGAGCTTAAAGAACCGTATTCTGACCTGGCTTAGGCAGGCAGAGGAATTCAGCTAATAATGGTGGCAATAACAGTTGCTGATTCACAGCTTCTCCCTGGAGAGCACCAGGAACTGTCAGGAGCACTTTTAAACCCTGCACAAAGCAGAGGGAAGAGGTGTTTCAACACTAAGCACCCCTTCCCTGGATTTACTCATAACTGGCAAGGGATTTACTGGTGTTCCTGTAGTTTCCTCAGCAGGACTTGCTCTCATGCGCAGCTCTACAGCACATAAACAGAGAAGGCTGCAGTCAGCCTCCTGCTCATCACTGCTGGGCAAAGCACCTTCATGTAGTTCCCAAGCATAGCACTGTGCTAACACTCATCTGGTTTTTCCCTCCCTCCCCGTTTTTCTAGAGAGTCATCGCTGGCGTAAATACCACTGAAGAAGAAGCTGGAACAGCACCCAATGAACAGTCACAAATATTTGACTGGGAGTCAGCAGAAGTGCTCAGGACCAGTGTCCCAACGGGGATTCAAATCAGCAGAGGCCCATTTGCTGTCAGAGACAGGTTCTTTAATGGGGGGGGACGACTGCTTTTCAGTTACCCTCCTGTAGACAGGGGTGACACTGACAGTAACAGCCTAAGGTCACTGCTGTCTGTTTCAGGCAGTGTTTAGTACTGAAAGAAGAAAGTGTTAGAGCTGCCCATCGGAGGTCTGTATGCAGCAGAGCTCCCGTAGTCTGCAGAAGCCTGAATCTCTCACTTTGGGACACCAGACACAGGACAACTCCTTGACCTGGGCTGTTAATGTGGATTAATTGACACGTATGTTGTAGTCCGAGTGTTTGGCAGTAAAGTCTGTGATGTGTTGTGGCAGGGTGGGCTTCAGCTGGAATAACCATTCCCTTTAAGTTAGCAGAGTTGTGCCCCACACAGCCCGTTTCTTACTTACCCCTCTCCACAGCAAGCGCGATGGGGTCTGCTGCCAGCTGGCAGGAGAAGGGTGGTCCCCACAGAGCCCTTCCACAAAGGGCCCCCCAGCCCCTGCTTCGCTGTCAGCACGGCACTGGTGGGACTGCCCAGGCTCTGGGGGAAGGACCTTTGTGAAGGCATTAAAGCAGCAGCACTCGGACCGCAGCGCCCTATTTCTGGAGGAAGAAAATCCATTGGATTAGCTGTTGTGCCCAAAGGGCAAACCGATGTCTGCATCAGACAAATGAGGACAGTTATGAGAGTGCTAGTTGTAGCCTGCCATCATCAAACATGTCTGGAAAAGGGTTGGTCATGTTACAGGCATGAAGGGTAAAAAAAAAACAAAAAACCCAAGAAAAAAAATCTGAACTCTTTATTCAAAGAGCAGTGCAGTAGTGCTGTGTCAGAGGTGTTTCACCAAAAACTCCCTCTCGCTAGCAATAAAAGCCTTTGTGAATTTTCCTTTCCTGCTTGGTGCTGTCTGTTCTCAAAAATGGTGTTTCTTGACCCCCTTCATGGGGGATTAGCACACCCACACCCTGATCTCCCAGGACCCCAGCACAAGGTGGTCCCATACTTCTTCAAACCTGTGATCACATAGTGACTTACTGCCCCGGTCCATATGCAGCCAGCAGCTGCACAGGGGGGAACAGAGGCAGCTGTGAAGAGTCCAATTTTGGTTGCATTAGGGAAGCTGTGATTTCTCTGCTGCTTGTGCAAAGAGCTGTGAGAGCCAGCGCTGAGCAAAACCAACTGGCTTTTCTAGTCCAGCAACTGCCCTAGTAGCCGTCTGGCTGGCTCCATTGTGCTTTACGGTGTCCTCCTTCCGTGTTCCATGTGGGAGCACTTGAGTCACTTCCCCAGCAGGATTTCCAGCTGCCTCTTCCCACACTTACTGGTGTAGTGACCTTTCTGTCCGCACTGCGGGGACAAGGAGAGGCAGGCATCAGTTTTATGCTGGATCAACCCAGTGCCATCCTACCACATGTTCATTTCCACACCATTTCCCAGCAAATGGGCTAATGGAGCCATGCCATGTTCCAGCACAGCTCTCACCTGCGAGCAGCATCCCGAGACCTCCAGCTGCAACAAACCTCCAACCCACAGGGACGCAAGGGGCTCACTGCTCTCCAGGGCTATTCCACTGCATGCCAAGTGTTTATTACCCCAGAATTCCCTTCTCCCCATCATCACTTGCGGTCAGATTATTTCAACCCAAGTACAGCCTCCTTCCCCGCCAGTTCATACCCCAGCTGCCTGGGGGGGGGGGGGGAGGTTCCAGGGCTGAGAAACAGCCCAGAGAGAAGACAGACATCTAGAGTCAAGGAAGCTGTTTTGAGAGAGCCGTGGGAGTCCCTGCACCACATCCTGCCCCTCACCATAGCGCTTTACCCTCCCTCCAAGGCTAGACCATTGCTCCCGGGCCTCCCAGTCCCAAAAACACTTACACTTGAAGCAGGTGCCTTGTTCAAACAGGCTCTGTGGGCCCCGGGGGCAGGTATTGGTGTCCCACAGCTGTGCTGACAGGTGCTGGGTGCTGCCGGTGACTGGTAGGGGGGGCTCCATGGGTGGCACATCCTTGCATCCACTCTCCTTGCCAGCAGCCACATCCAGCTCTACAAGCCCCTGAGGACAGCCAGCTCCCTGGGGGGACATGGGGCAAGAGGGGCAGTTAGCAACTGCTGTCCCACCAAGCTCCCACAAAAGCTGGGGCAGAAGCAAGGGAAGCAAGAGCTGTGGGGCAGGGGCAGCTGGTGCATCACCCTGATGGGCAGAGGCACAGAGCAAGAGGGCTTCAGCTCAAGAGGGAACAGCATAGGACCTTCCCTGCATCACCTTGGATGGATCCATGCTGCTTGTCATCAGCCCGGCCTTGAGGCTGGAGAAGGACACAAAGGACAGGCAGTTACTCCCCAGGACATAGCAAGCAGTACCCCCAGATCCCCCCATGGCTCCCACAGCCTCTCAGGGCTGTTCTGGGGCTCAGGCAGCTGGTACAGGCATCCCCATGGGGATAACCCTGTGGTCACCAGCTCAGGTTGGACACAGGGAGAGACCGGAGGGGTCCGGTTAGTTCAGACAAGGACCCAAAGCACCCTTGTCCTTGACCCAGACACTGCAAGGACCACGGCCACCTCTGCAGCCTCGGAGAGGGGGCTGTCCCCCAGCCTCGTGCCTAGCTCCCCCCCCCCAGCCTGCCCAGTACGTACTGCATGAATTTGCACTTGGGTCCTTCTGGGCAGAAGCCGACGAGGTAGTTGGCACACATCACCCGCCGCGTGTGCTTATACTTGCACAGGGGACCTGCCACGCAGAGGAGAGGTTCCTGCTTACGGGCACACGGCATCGCCCCCTGCCCCACAGGGATTTGGGGAGCCCAGCTTTCCCCAGCAGCCCCTTCCCCTTCGGCTCTATGGGGTCTTCGCTCCCTGAGCCCAAAATCCCCACCAGTCTCCCTCCCAGGCAGTCCCCAGACAACCCACTGCGGTTCACCTCACTCTGGCTTGGTCACCTCAGAGGTGGCAGGAGGTTGGGCCAGCAGTGGGGTCCAGACTCCCCATCACCGGTGGGTAGGGAACATGGGCAGCCCCTGCTCACCCCAGCACTCATCCCGACAGCTCACCGTGCCTGCAGAAACCACGGTCGTACCAGGGACAACCCATGGTGCTGGTGGTGGCATCAACGTGCAGGAAGGGACAGTCCTTGTTGCTGCACTCGCCTGCAGGAGCAAGGGGTGGGAGAGGTGGGACAACGCTCACTCGAGCCAAACGCGGTGGAAATCACTCAAGGATGGGCTGGATGGGAGGAACTGGGGTGCACCAGGAGCACCCAGGCTTGGCCTGGGGAGCAGTGGCCCTGGGCAGGTGCCAGTGGCATTTCTTCCCACAGACAGGAGGTGGCATCAGGCACTTGCTTGAGGCCAGACCCGAGGGACATGGGTGCTGGGGTGGGAAAAGTTCGCTGGGGTCCCCAGCCCGGTCCCACACCTACCAAACTTGGAGAAGAAATAGCACTCGGGCATCTTGGTCGCGTCGTACTCGTGCAGAAAGTTGCATCCATCGCCCTTCTTGCAGAGCCCGCGCAGCCAGTGCTTGCACACCACCGTCTTCTCCCCGCCGACGTGCCGGAAAGGGCACCGCACGCCTGGCCGTGGCACACGCACACTGTCACAGCCTGCCTGTGCCCCACAGCCCCTGCCATCGCAGCCCCCAGCAGCCCCTCCAGCCCTGCCTGCACTCAGGACCCCCCCCTGCCCCAGCACCTCCCAGCTCCTCAGCTGGGGACACGCCAGCAGGAGTTTTCCAGGATGTGGAAGAGATTTGCAGCACCCACTGGGTGCGTGGGGCTCAGTTTCCCAGGCACTGCCAAGGTCTGGTCGCCCTGGAGGTGTTCAAGCCCTCCCCAGTGCGGAAGGGGTAGGAGCACTCATCCAAAGGGCCAGGGGAAACGATGGACTCTGAGCAGCATTAGCATTTTGGGCCAAAACATGCCAACCCACTGACCACAGAGCAACCTGCCACGGACTTGGGCTGGTCATGGAGCGGAGAGGGGTCCCATCCTGCTCCCTGGCGTCCCCAGGATCTTTCAGGGTGGTGCCAGTCCCATCCCTGTCCCTTTGCAGCACTCACCCTTGGTGCACAGCCCTCGGTGGAAGAACTCGCAGACAGCCGACCCCAGCTCTGCAGGGGAAAGCAGGGCAGGGAGAGCTTCACCAGCCAGCCCCAGTGCCGGCACCACTGTGCTATCGAGGGCGAGAGCATCTCAGCCCCCTCCGCTGGCACCCCCCACAAAGCTGTGCCAGATGCTTCCATCCCTGAGGGAGCAATGCCCGGAGCCAAGCAGGCCTTGGGCAAGAGCCCTGGGAAAAGGCAGGACAAGAAGCACCCAGGCATTGTGGTGGATGCAGCAAGAGCCAGGAGCACCAGCAAAGAGGAGAACCCCAACACCTCCTGCACTCGTCATCCTCCAAGGATGCCACAGGACCCTGTCCCCAACTTACTGTCCATACCCGGGAAGGGCAGGGGCCGAGCTCCTCGCTGCTGCTCCACATCAGCCTCCAAGTCAAACCTGATCTTCTCCACACCGGCCACCAGCTCCTGCATCGCCTCCGCTCCGGCAAGAGGCACCTCCAGCAGGGAGCAGGGCTGCAAAGGGGCTGCCCGAGGAAAGCACGGGTCTCCCAAGGGAGCACCACGCTCTGCAGGTCACTGCAGCTAACTTGGCCTCAGCCGTGCTCAGAAACCCCCCTCCTCCTCCTCCTCCTCTCCAAGCCAGAGCAAAACCAGTACGAGCAGCAACCTGGAGTGCTCCGTTTAGAGAGAGAAGCTGCCCACATCTGATCTCAATTTGCAGCCGTGATTGCCTGGTGCCGCAGCCCAGCTGCGGGGAGCTCAGCCCCTGGGCCCCCATCGCATTCCCCCCCCACTAATTGCCTCTCTGCACTGACATCTGCTTTTCCTCCAGCCCCAGCTCTGGGGCAGAGCAGCTGGCCCACATCTCCCCGGGAGCACTGGGGTCTGCGGGGGCTGGCCATGAGCTGGGTTAACCCCCTCACACCGGGGCTGCTGCTCAGCCTTAAACAGAGCCAAATGTGGCCCAAGTACTGCAGCTAAACGCTCAGATCGAAAGGGATGGATCCTGCGTAGTTTTTGTTGCATGCCGACTGCTTTGAGCATCGCTGGGTGCACAGCGGCACCATCCCCAGCCCCGCGCTCCAGCGACTGGTGCCCGGCAGGACAGACCCACGTCCCCGGGCTCCTGGTGGGGATGGTCAGATCACACCTCATGCCCTGATGAGAAGCCCCTTCGGTCCCCACCACGGGGCCGGGGGCTTGTACACGTGCAGTGGCACGTGCCGGGCACGACCACGGTGCCACGCTGCTTCCCAGGGCTGCCGGGACCCCACCGGGAAAACGCCACGCAGCCCCTGGGTTTAACCTAACGCTCTGTCCCTCCTCCATCACGCGGCTCCCACGGCCACGCGCATCCCCGGCACGCGCCCGGAGCGACACGGCCTGACGCATCGGGGATGGAGACCTGCTCCCATTCTGTCACTAGCTATAAATGCACTGGACCAGTGCTGCCCGCCTGCCGGAGTGCTGCCTGCGGGTGCTGCGGCCGCAGCCCTGCACAAGGTGCCGTGCACCGACCCGGCGCCGAGCGTTCGTGCCACCCACGTCCCATGCACAGGCCAGGTCCCACACCGAGATGCCCACCCTGTGCTGTGCAGATGGAGGCATTTTGGGGAGGCTGTGGGTGCAGCTCAGCCGACCTGCCCTCCCCTGCAGAAGGTGCTGGCCGGACACTGCTGGCATTGCAGCGGCGCTGGTGTTACTCCCCACTAGCCCGGGACCCGTTGCACTGGCCCCGTGCTCGCTCGCCCGCGGTGTGCCAGGGCCGCCATCCCGTCCCATCGAGCGGGGCCACGTCCCGTGCGTGCTCAGCGAGCCAACACGCGTTTTCTGCCCCGTCGGCTCGTGGCAGCGCGGGGCTGCCGAGCTGGAGGCTGGAGCCGACAGGCGTCACAATGATCGCGATTGCCAAGTGACGGTCACAGGCAGCCAGTGCCGGGTCACCCGAGGGCCTCTCCACTCCCTGCAGCACCAGCGAGACCCCCGGGGGAGCGAGGGGGTCCCGGGGAAGGGGTGCAAACCCCGGTGACCTGCCCTGCCCCACTGCTTTGTGTCAGAGCATCCATAAGGGACAAGAGGAGCCAGGTCCCCCCCTCCGCAGCCTGGTGACCTCCCAGGAGGCAGCGACCAGGACCATTGGGGCTCAGGGGACGAGTGCTCGGAGCAGGGACGGGGGACAGTGGCCCTGGGACGCTGGCACAGTGCAGGGGGGCTGTGTTGCAGTGACCGGGGCAGAGCAGCCCGGTGAGCTCAGAGCCACCAGCTGCAGCTGCTGTTGTTCTCCCCGTCCCGGACAATAGCCCAATGTCCCACGCCGCGGGGCGTTGTGTCGGGCATGGCACACGCACAGGACCCCATTGTGTCCCCGCTGTGGCACAGCACTTGCCCGCTCCCACCGGCTTCACCAGGGAAGATCCCTCCAGGAGGACAGGGACACCCAGCCCCCTCCTAGGGCCAGGAGATGTTGGAGGGGCCAAATCCTTTCCTCCCCCCTCCACCACCGGTGAGGAGAACCTGGCCGGTGCTCCCAGCAGAACCATGCTCTCCACCCGCTCGGGGAAGGACTCTGGGGCTGCTCCTGGCACTTCGCCCCATCACAGCCCAGCTCCATCAGTGGGGCTGGGGAAGAGAAGGCAGCCCCGGCGCTGGCACAGCCCCGCTCGCACCAGGGGCTGAGCTGTGGGATGGGAGCAACCTGCCCCGCTCACCACGCCGGGCTTGGTAGGGGCCACGGCAGCCCCAAGGGACCGGGAGCACCCAGGGCAACCCCAGCCCTGGCCCCCAGCCCGTGGGAGCGGGGACAGCCAGTCCTGCCCTGCCATCCCCTTCCCCTCCTGCCCGGCTGGCAGGGAGCGAGCGGGGCCGCAGGGAGGAGAGCGGAGTCTTGGCAGAGCCGTCCCTTGGCAGGAACCAGCCTGGCCGGAGGGTCCCAGCCCGGAGCCAGATCCGGACAGCGGGAGCTCGCCCGCTTCCTCCCACCGCAGGCAGCCCCGCGCGATGGGCAGATAAAGTACGGCCGCTGCGGGTGCCGAAACGCCGGCCAGGGGACCAGCCGCCAGGCAGGACTCCAGCCAGGGATGGGCAGCGAAGGTGGAGGCAGCAGGACAGGGTCTGGGGACGGTGGCAGCACAGAGAAAGCCAGTCCCCACTCGTGCAGCAGGGTGCAAAGACGCACGTCCCCAAGCGTCTCGTCCCCCAGGAGGTCAGGCCACTGCTGTCACTACCGTTTCCTTTTATTCTTTGCATTTGTACATACATGGTATAAAACCCTCCTCTTCCAACCGCCCGCACCGGGCCAGTGTCGGCACTGCCCAGCCAGAGAAGCCCCGCGACGGCGGCCACCCGGCACGCAGGACACCGGGGCTCACCCTGGCTCACGGGGGGGGTCTCGGGTGTTCCTCCCACGGGGGACAAACCCACGCTCCCATCGGCATCCCCGGGAGCAGCCAGTGCCAAGGCTGACCAGGAGGCATCCCCGTGACCTCCAGGCTGTTTGGAGGGTCGAGCACCTGGGATGGATCCATCCATCCATCCATCCGAGGGCTGGGGAGCGAGCTCCCACCATGGCATGGGGCTGGAAGCTCTTGGTCTGCAGAAAGTCCCCAAGAAACCCGGGGAGCTGGAGCTGCCCACGATCCCGGGCCCCTTCTGAGCTCCAGAGCCAAGTCCTTCCTCATGGGAAATCTCCCCTCGGTTAAAACCAAAAGCGAGAGTAAAGAAAGTTAAGTACAAATCAGAGAGCAGTAAAAACCGTATGGCGGAAAAAAATACATATATTACTAAAGGGGCTAAAACTTCAAAGCCTCATCTTGTTTGATCCTATATGCTTTACATGGTGGGGGGGGTGGGGGGAAAAAGAAAAGAGCTAACATCCAATGTCCAACAGAAAGAACCAAAATCAAGTCTGCTTTCCCCTCCTGGGATGTGCTGGAGCTCTCTGGGGACCAAGAGGCATCGGAGCTGCCGCCGGCCCCGGGAGCAGAGCGCTGTCCTGCCGCGGCACATCCGACGGGGAGAGGGAACAAGTGAGGAGTTGAGTCTTCCCCGGTGCCACCCGTTGCAGCACCGGGATTATTCGGCCCCGTGTCCAAGCAACCGCAAATGAGAACCAGACCCCTTGGCTCGGCTGACCGCCTTTTATACTCTGATCTCGTCGTCGTCTTCGTCGGCGAACGAGAACTCCTTGTCGGGGCGTTTCGGGGGGCCCCCCCGTTGGCTCGGTGGCCCGGGAACGGGGCTGCGCTCCTCCGGCCCCGAGGTGCAGCTGGACGCCGAACTGCTGTCCCTGGGGCAGCGGCCGCCGGCACCGCGGGGTGGGCTCTGGCTTGGCAGGGCTGCCGCCGCCGCCGGGGAGCCGGGCAGGGCGGCATCCGCCTCCTCCTCGCGGCTCTCCTCTACCTCGGGGTCTTCGTCCTGCTCCCACTGCTCCTTATCCATGATGCTGAGGACGTCCCCGAGCATGGAGGGCCCCAGGTCGATGTGGAAGGACATGATGGACTCGGCGTGTTTCATGCCCGCCCCACTCTTGGCCACCACGACGGGCAGCTCCGTGATGTCCCCGAAGTCACGCTCATCCAAGCCGGGACTCAGCGGCCCGGCGGCCGCCCCGTTCGGGCGCTGCTGGTCTTCGGGGCTCACCTCCTCGGGCAGCTTCTTGACGGGGCTGGAGGAGAGGCTCTTGGGCAGCTGCCCCGCGCTCCTGTCCACCTCCTTCTCGTTGAGCTGGGGCAGGGAGACGGCGTTCTTCACGAAGAGCGCCGAATCCCGCAGCGAACCCAGCATGTCCCGCCGGTCACCTCGCGTCACCGACTGCGAGCGCTTGCTGCTGCGGAAGCGGCGGGAGAGCAGGCTGGGTTTGGAGGCACCCGGCTCTTCGCCAACCTCCGGCCCCGGCTCTCCCGCCTTGCTGGTGAGGAAGGAGGTGTCCCCAAAGGCGTCCCCCGCTCGCCCCACATGCATGGTGTGGCGAAAGTCCCCCAGAGGCGCGCTGATCATTTCGGCCGTCAGGTCGGCCCGCGAGCGCCGCTTGGAGTGGGCAGAGTTGGAGACGAGTTGCTTGAGGATCGGCATCGCCGCGGCAGGGAGGGGTTGCGCCGCGCTGCACCGGGATGGCCAAGACGGAGCCGCGCGTCCCGCGGACCCCACTGGTGCTCGCGCTTGGTGCTCTCTGCAGCTGGGCTCCCACTGGTGTCACGGACGGGTCACTCCTAGGGGACAGGAGAGAGGGACACGGTCAGGCTTTAAGGACACAGACGGGCATGGCTCTGCCGACACCAGCCCTCACCCTGCCAGGCTGCAGAATGTGACCCCATGCCCGCCAGCCGCTCCGCTCCCCTGGGAAAAACCTCCACGCAGGGCATCGCTCCACAGGGAACGGGTCCCCAAACACCCCTGAGCTCCCCTCACCCCCCAAACGAGCGGGTCCCAGACCCCAACCATGGAGCAGACATGCAGAAAGGACCGCAAGAGGAAGACCTGGGCACGGGGGTGTTGCAGGACAGTCCCCAACCCTGTCCCCCACGTAAACGGGCATAAAGAGAGATGTGAGGTGCCACGGGCACCCGCCATCCCCTCCCCACGCAGCCCCAGCCTGCCGGAGCGGGGCACGGCAGCACTCGAGCCTCTGGGAGCCGCACGCCGAGAAGATGCCTGGGATTTTTTTTATTTTTTTTAATTGGAAGAAAGCAGGGAGGAGCAGACGCCAGGAGGAATTGGAAACAGACGGCAGGAAGTGTGCGAGGAGGGCGTAGAGCCCCCGGGAGGCACCGCCAGCCAAGCAGCGTGCCGGGGGGAGCCGGGATGGGGGACGGAGACGGGCAGGGACCCCGCGGGTACCCCTTCATGCTTGGCAGGATGGGGACGTGGGGACGCAGCCTTGCTGCTGCCCTCGAGCACCCCAAAGCCCCCCGTGCCGCTCCTCGCTATACCCCGGCGCTGAGCCCACGCGTGGCCGTGCCCACCCTCCCCGGCCACCTCACCGTCACCGCTGTGACTCCAGCGGCGGCAGAGATCACAAGGGCCCTGGCTGACCGGCACGTGGAGAGGAACATTCCTCCTTCCCGTGGCCGCCTCGGTGCCGCCGGTCAACCTGTCCAGCCCAGCGCCCGTGGCCACGCAGGAGGGGACAAGGACAGAGGACCACGTCACCGCATCCCATCCTTCTCCTGGCGCCAGGCAGCCCCAGGTGGTCCCGGGAGAGGCTGCCGGGGAGGAAGGGCTTGTGGCCGCCCGCTTCCTCCCTTCGGGCACCGCCGGCGACACCGCGGCCCCGTGACACGCACGGGGAAGGGACCGACGTCTCTCCTCCGAGTGAGCCTCCAGGTGGGGGCCGTGTCCCCCCTCGTCGCCCACCCAGCCCCAGGGTGCACCTGAACGGCTCCGCTGACCACAGGCAGCGACGGCAGCACGGTCCCGGCACAACCCAGTCCTGTACCTGCTCAGCCGGACACCGCGGCGGACCACGGCGTCTGCCCCACAGCTCCCAGCACAGCTAGAGGAGGGGTCCCGCTCCCCATCCCTTCCCAAACCTCCCCTGCGATGCCCGGCCGTCCCCCGCCACGGCAGTGGGGCCTCAGGCAGGTTGCGGCCGATCCGGTCCTGCGCAGGCAGGATGGACTCTGACCCCACACGGGTGCAAAGTCCCGGTGCCCAGCCCTCCCATGCACAGCTTCCATACGGGGCCGGCCAGGGCAGGCACGCCGCACGGCACGGCGCTGGTGGCACCGGTCCCCATCCATCCCCGTGCAGGATCCCACCACCCCGCGGAGGCGAGCCCTTCTCGGCAGGGCGACCGCCCGACTCCGCTGCGGCAGAGCCCCGGGGATGTGACGGTGCGTGGGGGCTTTGGCCAACGGAGCCCTCAGTTTATCCCCAGCAGCTGGGGGAAGAGACAGAACAGCCACGTCGTCTTCTCCGCACCCTCAAACCAGGAGCTGGGTGGACTTCTTCCCCCCCCTCCGAATGCAGAGGAGCAGCTTGCTGGAGCCCCGCTCCTCTGGCCAGGATCTCACGCACGCCCAGCTGAGCCTGTGTGCATGGCACAGACTTTTTCCCCTTGCAAGGTCTCCTTTCAGGCCGGCATTCCTCCAGCCTTTGGTTTTACATAAAACAAACACTCCCGGCGAGCTCCCCAGCTGGGCCAGGCAACCGTGCTGCTGATTTAGGCCATCTGGGGACTGTCCCTCCCTTGTATTTAGATTTCAGGGCCAAGTTCAGCATTTGTGAGATACTTTGCAAGCCTCGGCAAAGGGGCCACGGGGAGGTTGGAGCGTTACCGGTGCGCCATGGCAGCCTCCCCGGCCAGCAGCTCTCCATCACCGTCACAGCCTCCAAACAAGCCACCGTGTCCCGCCTCGACGCTCCTGCCCACAAAGCCTTTTCGTAGCAGCCAAAATCTCCCCCATCCCTCAACGCTTCGCTCCCAGCTCACCCCAAGAGATGACGGCAGCACGGCGGGATGCTGCTGCCTGCACAACCCGGCCGCTGGCCCCATCCTGCCCGGGGGGAGCAGGACACAGAGCCCTTTTTTTTCACTCTTCTTGCTTGCGGAGAGGAGAGCGGATCCTGTGACATTCCCGCTGCCGGTGCTTTCACAAAGGAAACCAGGCCAGGGCAGCTTCGCTGCCACCGCCTCTCCAGCTACCTACCAGGGAAAGCTGCTCTGTAACCCGAGAGACTTTGCAGGCAGGCAGGCAGGCTGGCAGGCAGCGCTGCCCATCCTGGGGCAGCGAGCCCAGAGCACCGCCAAGTCCCAGCAGGGATTTGGGGAAAGGGGAGGGGATGGGACTTGCAAGTGCAGGATAAAGCGTACCGACAGACCACGCGCTGCTTCCCACCTGCCCTCCCAGCCCTTTGGGACCACGAGCTCCGAGGATTGGGAGCCCCAGGTCTCCAGGGACACGATATTTCCCCTGCGAATGGGTGTCTGCTTGCAGGACAGCAGGGTCCTGCAGCCAGCGTGGAAGGTGGGACAGCCCTGGCCGGGTGCAGGGCAGGCAGCGGGGACCGCGTGCCCTGATGGTGCAGGCTTCCCACAAGATCCCCCCCATCCCACTCATCCCACTTAGCACCAGTCACCCACGGGGACCAGAGGCACAAGTGGCTTAAAGAAAGGCCAGTGAATAGGTGCGCACAGGAGAAACGCCGAGTCCAGCCGCGCTCCCACGCGTCCTGCCCCCAGCTCGTCCCGCTCACGGGCTGCAAGAGCCAAACCTGCGGAGGGGGAAAGCATCCCAGCCGGCCAGGCTGGCTCCAAACGAGCCTCCCCGGCTTTGCCGTGCAGAGCACCCCAGGCAGTGCCCTCCAGCCCAGAGATCAGAGGATGCTCTCCCCACCCTGCCAGGCGCTGGGGCAGGGGCTGTGCTGGACCGGTCGGGTCCCCCCATTGCCGCCTGGGGCCAGGGAGAACCGGCACACCGAGCAGGGAGGACACACCGGCTGCTCAGCCCCACTTTCTGGTGCGCTGCCCCTCGGGGATCCGGCTCATGCGGCCCTTTGATGTTGCTGCCTGGCAGACAGCTGCCGGAGACAGGGCACGGATCACACCTTGCCACCGCCGGCCCCGGGAGGGGACAGGCCCGCTGTCACACCCTCAAATTGGGCTCCCCAGCGAGTCTTCCCAGGGCTTGGGGGCAGAAAGTCCTGTTAGTGCGGGCAGCCCAGGCGCCCCGGTGACCGTCTCCTCCCCGGCGCGGGTGACAGGTCTGGTCCTGTCCCCGGCATCGGGACGCCGTTGCAGTCGTGCCACGGGATGCGTGGAGCAGCCCCGGCAGCGACTCTGGAAGTGGAAAGGCAGCCGGCAGCGAGTGTCAGAGCCGGGGCCGGCGAGACGGCTCGCCGGGGTGGGAGGCAAAGCTCGGCTCTCGCCAGGGCTATCGGCACGCTGATCAGCGCCAAGCTGGGGAACTCGCCGTCCCAACGCCGGCACGCCGGTGCCAAAAGCAGAGCAGCGTTCCCGGAGGGACTGCCGACGACCAGGAGCTAGCCAGAGTTCAGCGAGGAACTATTGGCAGGACACGCCAGAACACGCAGAGGACCATAAATCCTCCTGCTACGGGGACACGAACCAGCCTGCGGCTCTCCAGGGCGAGCAGGGGACGTTTCCGGGGGGAAAGGTTATCTCCTCGCTGGCCCTGGCTCCGTCTCTCACAACAGCAGGGGCTGGCCGGGGTCCGACAGGATACCGGGGCTAAACAGACCTCCCGACCTCCACCAGGCTCCAAATTCCTGTGGTTTCGCTGGGGCGGATGGGAAGTAAACAGGCGGGCTTCCCACGGCTTGGCCACGGCACCCTACCTGCCGGCAGGACCCGGCACCCCGTCAGCCGGCCGGCTCGGGGGGCCCACGGCCGCGGTGGCTGTTTGCGCTCGCGACAAAACCCAGGGAACAAAGGGAGATACCGCCACGGTCAGCACAACGCTGCCGGCAGCGGGGCTGCCTGCGGGCATCGGCGTGTGGCTGCCCATCGGGGCCGTGGAGGGAGCCCCACTGCCGGGTCAGCCCGTGGCACAGTGTCAGGCGGCTGGCCCCGGCGATGGGGATTTGGGCCAACCTTACTCTTCCTCCCACCCCCCCGCCAGGACCTAAACCCAGTGAACTTCCTCGGTGCTAAACCTCAGCTGGATTCACTCCATGGTCTCCGAGGGAGCTGCGTCCAAAACAGACTTGTTTACTGTGAGCCCAGCTCGGGAGGAAGCCCCGTCCCGGGGTGCAGAGACCTGTGCTCCCTTCGTTACCTCACTCCGTGCCTCAGTTTCTCCCCCAGACTGCTAACGATCCCAACTCCTGATCTATATATTCGGCACTCGGAAACATCTATACTTAACGCTGCTACCGCCGGGGTCAAACCAGGGCGGCGAGGGCTGCGTCCAGCTCCCCAAGAGCGGTCGCTGCCCACCAGCCCCCGGCTCTCCCGGCACCGGAGCGGGTTGGGGAGCCAGCCCCATGCCCAGGCTTGCAAAGCCGGGCAGGTCCCTGCTCCCCAAGGCACCCACGGGAACCGGCGTGTGCTCCCCAGGGATGGCGAGCAGTGCTGGAGGGCTGGCTGGGGGGGGGTCAGAGGGGAAGGCTGGGGAAGGGGAGCGGGGGGGGGAAGGCCGGGAAGCCCTGTCCCAGGCTGCAGGAGGATGAGCTGGAGGGGGATTTCGGACGGCTCTGACTCAGCACCCGCCTGCGCCCAGCCCCGGCCAGCCCGGGGGTGCTGCTGGACCCGCTCCAGCGAGGGGAGGATCAACCTTTCCGAGAAGGGCCGCGGGCAGCCACCGCCCCGGCTGCGCCCACCGCCGGCTCCGGTGCACCGCAAAGACACCCCCCCCCCCCCCACTAACCCCCCCCCCCCCCCAAACCCGGTCGGGGAGCCGCGGGCGAGCGGCCACCGATCGCCCCCAGGGCTGGCTGAGCCGGGCCGGTTTCCCCCACGCTGGGCAAAGACGGCTCCGTAGCCCTGTTAACCCCTTCGCCCACCCGCGTTCAGGACCGGCCCCACGTTCCGGTGGTGGGGTGGGGGAACGTGTCACCGCCGCCCCCGGCCCGCTACCGGAGCGGGGTTCGGGGCAGCCCCGGGGACCCCGCCCGCCACCGGACAATAGCCGAGCTGGGGCCCGGCTGCCTTCCAGCCCCCCCCACCCGCGACCGAGCCGTGCCGTGCCGGCCTGAACCGAGCCCCCACGGTACCCCTGACCCCCCCCACCCCCCTCACCTGAACGCCCGGGACCCGCCGCCGGTCCATGGCCGAGCCGAGCCGGAGCAAAACTGTCCCCCCCCCCCCCCTTCCACTACCGCCGCGGCGGAGCATGATGTCATCGCCCCGCCCGGACCAATGGCGCGGCGCCACGTCACGCGGCAGCCCCACACCCTCCATTCAAACCCGAGTGGGGCGGGGCGAGGTGAACCTTCTCCCAGGCGCGGCCCCGCCCGTGGGGGGGATCCCGGGCACGTCCCGTGGGGGGGTGTCCACCCGAGTGGGGTCACGAGTGGGGTCCTGGTCCCTCCTGGGTGGGGTGCAGGGATCCGCGAGGGTGTGGGGGGTCCCAGATCCCTGGGGGGGGGGGGGTCCCGAGTGGGGTTCCCGTGGGCAGAGCGGGGGCTGGTTGCACCCTAGGCTGAGCGGCCGGGGGTTGAGGAGGTGGGAGGTGTCCGACTCTAATTAATTAAAGGGAATTAAAAGCTGAACGGAGCTGCCAAGAGGAGGCGGGTTCAGCCCCGGGGCAGCACCAGTGTCCCTGTTCCACTCGTGACCGTGACACCCACGAGGCTGCAGCACCCCCCCTCACCCTCCACCGCCCCCCCAGCTCTCTGTCCCCAGCCAGTCCCGCTGCTCCGTCCCCCTCGGGGGGGCCGCCAGGCCCCTCCAGGGCCGTGGGGCGGTTGGGTGGTCCGTGGCCAGGACGCGATGGCGGGGGGCACCCCGGCCACCCCGGCGCTGGCGATGTGCTGAAAGGGAGAGTGCAGGGCTGCACAGCCGCTCTCGGGGATTAAGGCGAGACCTTTGTGGGAGAAAAAAGGCGGGAGAGATGAGATTATCCCGAATCTGCCTAATGCAGCGTTTCTTGCATATTCCAGAGCGTCTGGCATCTCTGCAGGGGGGAGCCAGGCTGGGGTGCAGGGGGGCGGTGAGTGGGGTCCCGGCATGCCCCAGATGTGCAACCCTGGGGGCTCCGGTCCTGGGGCACGATGCTGTGGGGGGGGACAAAGATTTCTCATGTCACCGGTGCAAGGAGATGCGTTCCCCAGGCTTGGTGGCACCAACCTGGGGGCTGTGGCCGCGGCGGCAGCCGGGGCCGGGCATCACCGGGCATTTTGCTGGCTCATCGGGTGCAGACACTTCTCTCCGTGGGAAGGGCAGGAGGCCGCTCGATGCATAACCACGGAGCCGCCGCTCCTACGGGCAGCAGGGGCGAGCCTGGCACTGCAGAGATGCTGGGATTGGCACGGCAGAGATGCTCTGCCAGACTGAGCAACGGGGCCAAACCACCCAGGGCATGGCCTCTGCCCGCAGCCTGGGTGTCCGGCACAACCTCCACCGGTGCCTGCAGTCTGCTCCCCAGGCTGTGCTGCTTCCTCGGCCCACACCAGTGCCATTTTCACAGCCATTTGTTTGGCAAATTTTATTTTCCTTGCTTTCCATATGGGGAAACTGAGGCAGGAGGCAAAACCCCCGTGCCCACAGTTGAGCAGGGGTCCCCTGGGAGCCACCGCTGGATGCAACAGTGGTTTGTCGGTGGGTGAGGAAGAGGAGGAGGGTTTGCCAGAGCACCCACCGGCAGCTCTACCCTCTCGCGCGGGGCCAGCGCGCCTTAATTGAAGACCGGCACGGCGCTGCTCGCCTCACCTGATGCTGTCACAGGAGCACGGCGCTGGCTGAGACAGCGCAGTCAGGAGGGATTAACATCAGCCGGCTGGTGGGAGCCGACGGCGAAGGCTCCTGCGGGCTGGCCTAACTCTGGCTGGGAAGAGCAGGCACCCACTCAACTTGAAAAACTGTCTGGGAGAGATGGGCCCTTTCCTTTCTCCTCTGCGGCAGCTTGGGCAACACAGAGCCCTGGGGCTGGATCCGGCCTTGGGGAGATGGCAGCAAGGTCGGGGTGCTGGGAGGCTCAGGATCAGGGAACGGGTGGCTGCATCGCTCCCACCCTTCCTGAACCCGTCACCGGTTCCTTTTACTGCTTCTCAGCAGCTTTTGAAAGCAGAGAAGAAAAAAAGAAAAGGCTTGAAAAGCACTTTGAAAAGCAGGGCAGGGAGAAGCGCCCGAGTTTCCCAGCAGCCCCGTCCCCTCCTCCTGCCGCCAGCGCCTGCCAGCTTTGTCTGCCGACACAGCCTCGGCCGCGCAGGAGATGCTGCCGAGCGAGCCTGGTGCGTTCCCCAAGCCTCGGTGCTGCAGCAGGGCATGGGGATCACTGTCCGGACACCCCAGGGTGCTGGGAATGGGGCATTGCCCCCCCAAACCCCTCCAGCCCCCAGGCCCAGTGCTGGTTGCTGCCAGACACCTCCCCAATAGTCCCCGCCAACCCCACGGACACCAGCTTGCACCCACAGACGTGGGGTTTCACCCCTTCCCCGTGCCGTTCGCCATGGGATGAGCGGTTATCCGGCGCACCCCCGGCAGAACCACACAGCCCGCTCACCGCTGGCACCCGTGGGTGCACGGGTGAGCTCCAGGACAAGCTGTGCGCAGGTCGGAGCCTGCCACAGGAGAGCTCTCCCTGCAGCCGCTCGCCTTTCCCACCCGGCACGCTCCCCTGGCCGGCAAGTGCCGGGGAACAGGCTCGCAGAACCCGCTGCCCACCCGGGAACCCATCGCCCGGCCACAATGCAGCCACCCCGGCTTTCCCCAAGGGGATCCCACCTGGAGCGTGGCTGCTGCAGGGACCCACCGTGGCCGGCAGCACCCGTGGAAACCCCCTGCCCCGGCAACAGCTTCGGCGCAGGGACCCCTTCGGATGGGGTGCCACGGCGTGAAGCGGGCACCCGCGCCCGCAGGACAGGGTGCACAGACCTGGGTCCGTCCTCTCCGCCGCTTTCCTCTCCCCGCCGCCCCGGGAAGGCTCCGCTGCCGTCCCTGCTGCCGGCAGCTCTGCCCATGCCGCCGGCTTCGCAGCCTGGCACGGCGCAGGAGGCGGCAGGGCCTGGGGCACGTGGGGCTCTGAGGATGCGTCGAGTCCCGTCTAGCCCCCAGCATGGCAGGAGGGGCTGTCCCTGTCCCCGCAGCCCAAGGCAATGGAAAGGTGGGGACACTTGGCTCTGCCCCGGGAGCCGGTGGGGAATCGGGAAATCTGGAGGAAAGGGTAAGCCCGGGCTGCGAGGTTGCTTCTCCTCCACTGCACACGGAGCAGTTCTCTTTGCTCTGGTTACTCCTTGCTTGATCTAATCTCAACCTGGAAAATAAACTGTTACTACCTGACTCCTCCAACACCAACACCGCTTCAGCTAAAATAAATACATAAAAATAAATCACGGAATTCAGCCCAGCTTTACAGGTCGCAACCCCCATTTCTGGCACGTAAACATCTCTCCATCGCATCAAGGGCAGCGAGCGGGTACCGCTCCAGTGCTGCCCCGTCCGCACGGCAAGGTCTGAGGGTACAGCTTCTCCCCTCTGCCCCGCTTTGGCTCACCCAGCCCTGCTAAGCGAGCGGTGTTTTGCCCTTGGGAGAACCACAGGCCACTGCCGAGCCGCAGTTGAGAGATACGTCAAGGCCAATTCGGTCCCTGGGGACTGATTGCTACCGACAGCTCGCCCTGCCTGTCTGCTGCACAGAGCCGGCAGCGCAGGCAGCAGCGGGGCTGGGCACGGGCAGCTCAGACCTGCCTGGAGGGACTTTTGGAAAAAGCCGGTTGTGGCAGCAGCATGGTGAAAGCCAAGGTGGGAGAGGGGTGGCTGTGCTCAGCAGGGAGCACGGCATCTTCCCCCACGAGCCCAGCCGGTCCGGTTGCATCTGCGCCGTGGGGAAACTGAGGCAGTACAGGTGAGCGAGAGGTCCCGCTAGTGCCACTGGTACTCAGCCCACCTCTGCTGTGCCCATACTGGGCTTTGTGTCCTGCACAGCTCCCGGACCGTCCTGAGGAGGTTCCCTGGTGAGCAGAGAGCGAACCCACAGCCGCAGCGGGATGTGGGATCCGCCGATTCCTCAGGTGCTGCATCCTTCAGCTGTGGGAAACCACGAGCAGAAAGGGATCGCCTTGGCTTCGCCGCCACCGCTGCCACAGGGCCCCAGGTCCTCCGGCCACAGCCACACCGGTGGCTTCACCTCCCGGCACGGCACAGGTCCAAACCTGCCGCAGACGTTGCTGCACCCTCTGGCTTCTCCTCCTCATGGCCAGGGATGGCGAGCAGGGGGGGCCGGGGCTCTGCTCTGCCTCGGCTGCCGGGGCTGCGGCACGCTGCCGTGCTGGGGAGCACACGCAGACCCCACGCAGGAGACTCCTGGGACCTGCATCCCACTGTCCCTGCAGTGGGGGACACATCCAGGGACCGCGTCGGTGGGTCATTGCTGCTCACAGGGGCCGGCACATGCCCTGCGCTGGAGGGGAGCATCCCTCGCACGGGGAGCATGCCTTGCATGGGGAACTCGCCTGTGTTGCTCGACTCCTCAGACCTGCTCTGCCCCGCGTCTCTGGCGGCTCCGCATCCCAGTCGCGGTGGGAGGAAGGTCTCTCTTGCACAAGCCGGGACGCCTGGGGCTGGAGCTGGGCTGCAAACGAGGGGCAGGATTTGGCCAGCCAAACGCAGACCCCCCCTCCCCGACTGCCCCCGTGCAAAACATCTCCATCCCAGCGGAGCATCGGGGCTCTCTCCGCTGCCCAGGGAGAGGACGGGCACCCCTGGGTGCTGTGATCCCTTCGGCGCCAGCTCCCAAGTAGGTCAGATGAGTCACCTGCCAGAAATGCCCTCTGCTCCCGGCGATGCGCCAAGGCGGGGACGGCTTTTCCATCGGCGGCCACCGCAGCATCCCTCCCGTTTCTCCCCAGCCCATGGGATGGCCGAAGGGGGGCTGTGGCACTGGGTTGCACCCCCCCCCCCAGCTCCAACCGTTTCCCCAATGCAGCACCTGCAAAATGCTCCCTCTGGCAGCCTCAGACCCTTCCCCATGTTGGGGTGAGGGTCCGGGCATGTGCCCGCAAGGGGGTCCGAGCCCTCTGCGGGGTCCTGCGGCAGGAGGCTGTGCAGACCCCACAGCCCCCAGTCCTGGTAGCCCCCAGCAAGGGAACAGCCCCCAGCCAAGGAAGCGGGGGCCGGTGCTTTGCTAGCGCTGTCGGCAGGCTGAGCTTTCCCCAGCCCTTGGCTCCAGAGCCATGCTGTTTGCTGCCAGAGGGGTGAAGGCGATGAAACCCGAGCACAGCACCTGGATTTTCCTGCCAGGCTTGAAGGGCAGAGCAGCCCGCACCCGGTGAGCGTGACGGCGAGGGTGGCTGCAAACCGCCCCAGGAGAAATCCCTGGCGCTGGTGATGCGGGACTGCTGCTGGTGATGCTGAAAGCACCCAGTGCAGTGGGGTCACCTCCCTCCTCCCCCTGTCCCACCACCAGGTCCTGTTTTCCTCCAGCTACAGACCCCACTGGGATGGAAACACGGCCATCACGGCTCCCCGCACCGTCCTGGACCTTATCCCGGCACCGCAGCCTCTGGCACCCTCTGCCCGGCTCCTTCCCCAGTGCCATAGGGCCGACAGAAGCCCGGCCAGGGCAGCAGGACAGACGGACGCATCCCGCCAGCCCCTTCGCCGACGCAGCAGGGTGACAGAGAGGCGAGACCGGCTGATCCTCAGGCTGTTTATTGGCATCTCCCTCGGCTCAGCCCGGGCGCCACGGCCCCGCCAGGCTGGTGCCTGGCTCACCGGTAGGCACTGCGGGGGTTTTGCCATGCAGAGACCACCACCACGGCCACGGCCCTGTAGCCCCCCACCCCCCCCAGGGCATCGCTGCCCCCTCGTGCTCCCAGGTCTCTGCACAAAACCCCATTAAAAAAAAACCCCAAACCACCAGAAATGCAAAGGGGTGGTTACGGTCACCACATCACCCCGTCTGAGCCCTTGCCAGAGCCTCTGCACGGCTCCGGGGTGCAAAATCAGTGGGGACATCAGCACCTCGTGCACCCCGGTGGGGCTCTCCTGGGGTTTAAGTCCTGGGTTCTCCGGGGGGGGGGGGGCTGTGCTGGGCCAGGCACAAATGAGGGGAGGAATTAATTGCCCCTTGGTTCCTAGCACAGTGGCTGCCCCCTTCTCCCAAAGGCTGGGGGATCCAGGGTGGGGGTTTCCTGGCCAGCGCTTTTTAAGATCAGCAGAGCTCCTCTTCTCCTCTGCAGTCGGGGGTCTCTGTCACCGCTTGTCCCCAGGTCCTGGGGGAGCCAGAAGCGGAGGCTGGCGGAGGGACCGGGGTTTGGCACGGTGAGAGCCCCTGCACCCAGCCCGGCAGCACCCATGGGACCCCAGTCAGCAGCTCAGGGGCAGCCACGGCAGGCGGCAAGGGCAAAGTCCGGTGCAATCCTGCCGGCACCCCGAGCCCTCCAGCCCCACCTCGGCCGAGGAGTCCGTAACGCAGAAAGCTTTGGCCAAAAAGAGGAGCTGGGTTTTTTTCCCTAGCCCCAGGGAAGGCGCTCGGCGTTCTGCTCCGGCACTGCTGAGAAAGCGAAACACCCGCCGGAGCGCCGAGCCTGAGGCCGCTGCCCACCACGGTACTGCTGCCATCCCCAAGGCCCTTCGGCCTCTCTGCTTCCTCCTCCTCTTCTCCCCCTTGCCGCTTTTTTCTTTTTTCTTAATTTCTTGGGGCTTTTCTTTTTTTTTCTTTTTTTTTTATGTTTTTTTTTTTTTCCTCCTGTTTGTTTTTGCTTCTGTTTAAATATCAAACAAAAGAAGAAAATCCAGCGATGGGGGCTCTGGAGCCAGGGGCCAGGCTACTGGGTGGACGGTAGAGTGTACCGGGCTGGCTGGGGGGGTTGCCGGGGGTCTGGGGGGTGGGAGTCCTGCTGGCTTTGGGGCGGAAGAGGCTGCCCTGCTGCGTGGAGGTACTGTTGGAGAGGGGCGCGTGGTCGGGCTCCCCCGAGTCGCTCTCGGTGTAGCTGTACGCCTGCGCCCGTGAGATGCCCTTCTGCTGCCGCCGCCACGAGTTGTAGTAGGTAGGGTCGCTGATGTAGTGGTTGACGAAGGAGTGGGCTTTCTGGTGGCCGGGGTCCACCTCGTATTCGCTGTCGCTGCCCTAAAAGAACAGGATGGGGAGGTGAGCATGAGGTGGGGGGGCATCACCCACCAGCCCCCAAAATAGGATGACCTCTCCCACTGCTTTTTTGGGGATGCTGGCAAGCACATCTCAAAAGACTTTAGGGGCTGGGACGGCTGCAGCGCCGCTGGGGTGTTTCTGCCTCTTGCTAAAGCAAAATAAAACCTCATACAAAAGGGCTGCAGGGTCCTGGGGTTCTGGGGGGGGGGGGTCCCCGAGGCCGTGATGCCCCCAGGCTGACGGGGAGGGTGTTTTTGGGAGGCGGGTGCTGGCGGCCCTGCCTGCCCGCTGGCAGTAATTGGATTCAGCTTCCCCTGGCCGTGCACAAAGGGCCCATTGAGGGCGGTGGGGAAGCTGCTCCGAGCCAGCGCCAGCTCCTGCCGCTCTTCACAGCTCCTCAAAAGCCACTCGAGCCTCGCTCAGGCAAGAGGGAGCGGAGCCGGCATCTGCTGCGCAAAGGCAAAAGAAACAGCCGGTGTAGGCAACGACTGGGGGCCCCCCTGGGGCCGATCCCCCTCTCGCTCGGCAACAGCCGCGGGGACCCCCGGGACCTTCCCCTGGGCTTCAGCCTCGTCTTTTCAGATGCCGCCCAGCATCCATCCCGGGGGCAACGCTCCCATGGCCTCCCCGGAGCTGCTTGCCTGAGGAGCTGCCCGCGGCCACGCTCCTGCCCCGCCACAGCTGCCCGTTTCTCCGGGAGGAGACAAAGATGCCATTTTGCGGGGTTGGCAGAGCCGCGGCCGTTGCCACCAGCGACCGGGCAGCGGGACAGTCCCCAACCCCGCTGCCCTCCCGTCCCCTGTCCTCGGCAGCCCTGAGGCTGGGGGCTACACACGGGCTGGGGGCTGTGCCAGCTTCGCTCTGGCTCCGTGCCACGAACCCACGGGGGATGCTGCTGCCTAAAAAGCAGGATGGGGTAGGAGAGAGGGACCAGCATTGCTTTTCCCAAATGCGCACCAGGACCTGCATCGTGGTGGGCAGGGGTGATGCTCAGGGAGGGCTCCCAGCACCGTCCATCCTCTCCAAGGTCCCCGTCCCCATGGGCAGCCCCGGGCGGTCACCTGAGAGTCGGAGACCTCGGAGGGCTTCTCCGTCAGGCTGCTGCTCTCGGCGGGGATCAGGTCGTTGTACTTGGTCACGTCCTCGTCCGAGTAGTGGAGGCTGCCGGGGCTGGGCCGTGGCGGGGACCTTGGGGAGAAGTGGGTGCTCAGCGTGGGTCCCCCATTGCGGCTGCGCCACGCAGCGATGAGCCCAGCCGAGCCCCGGGGCAGGCGCAGGGACCACCCCCTAAGCTGTGCTGAGCCCCCACCAAGGACCCTGCCTATGGTCCATTCCCAGCTTTTCAGGCTGTTCAGCATCCTGGCACATCAGGTGCCAGCCTTCCCCAGCCCCGTGCCCATCCCACGGCGAGTGCACGATGGAGGGACAGGAATGACATCTGAAAAACTCCCCCCTCCCCTGTCCGGGGAAGGGGCTGCGGCGAGGGGTTCCTACCGGGTGTAGATGCCATTCTTTCGGCAGAAGGAGTTCTTGACGGAGAGACGCCGGTTGTTGAGCTCCAAGGCGGGGAAGCTGCCTTCGTCCAGGCTCACCATCTCGCCGTGGCTCAGGGCGGTCGCCTTGGAACCGTTCCCTGCGGGATGGGATGCTCAGCCTTCCCCAGACCCTCCCCGGGCAGCACAGCATGGAGGGGCCTGGAGCCTGCACAGGGGGGGCCCAGGGAATGGCCCAGGGAGGGTTGTGCCAGCTCGAGCGTTGGACAGACCAAAGCCTGGGGATGCCCACGATGTGCCAGTCCGGGGGCAGCGGCCACGCATCAGCCCCGTGCCCAGCGCCGCCGGCCGTGCCGAGCCCTGCCCGCCTTGGCTCACACCCTGACCTGCCCCATCGCCTCTGGCTCCCGGCTCAGCGGCTCTGTTTGCTTAACGAGGAGGTCTGGATTTTCCCCACAATTTGAGCCCTTGATACAGCTAAGAAAACAGAGCTGTGTTTGACTAATCCCAATGACCTCTGCTGAGCCCCTGGGCTGCCCTCCCTCTGCAGCTGACAGTGGGACAAGTCACTTATTTAATCTCTAGCTCCCAGTGCTCTCCGGGAAGCTCACAGCATCTTTATCGGATATCACCAAGTCTCTGGAGGAGCCATGCCCTGAGGCAGGCTCCCACCACCCCGCTCAGACCCCAAAGGCAGGCAGGGAGGCCCCGGAGAGGCTCCTATGGGATTGGGGCTCTGCATCCCCCAGCAGGCACCCCAGAGGGTCCCATCACCACCCACCACATCCCCGGCACGCACCTGAGTCTGACTTCTTGGCGTACTTCTTGCTCTGCCCGCGGATGATGAGCACAAAGACGAGCAGGAGGATGAAGATGAGCCCCACCAGGGCGATGACCACCAGGAACCACCACTCCTCATAGAACGGGTTGGCTTTCTGGGCTGGGGCACAGCAGGGAGGATCAGAGGGGGACAGGCATGGGGGGAAAACCAGTATGGGTGGGTAGACCCTGCTGCAGGGCATGGAGTCTCCTTGGGGAACTTTGTGAGACCTGGATCCACGTGAGGGAGGGGGTTAAAGGGGGATAGCAGGAGGCTTTGCAAGGGGAGTGCTGGCAGAAGCTGCTGGCAGCAAGAGCTGGGGCCCTGTAGGAGCCAGGCAGGGTCAAGGAGATGGTTTCAGTGATGGCCATGGGAACAGAGCAATGCCGGGACTCTCCCTCCAGCACAGGGGTGACAGCATCCCCCCGGGGACACCCACATGCTGCCCCCACTGGCTACCTGACACGGAGGGGGAAGGCGTGCTGGGGGTCCCGTAGCCATAGTCATTCACAGCGATGACGCGGAAGTCGTAGCTGACCCCCTGCTTGAGGATGTCCGTGCTGAAGGTGTAGGAGGTCACCTCCTTGGGGATGTCTTTGATGAGGATGTCCCAGAGCCCCTCGTCTGGAAAAGAGAAGGGGCCTAGGAGGGGGAGACCGGCTCTGCAGGATCTCCCTCCATCCAGGAGCGTGTGCCCTCCGCCATCTGCCTGGCCCTCCCAGCCCTGGCAGGCACCGAGCTCACTCGCTGCAGCATCATTAAAAAGCCGTAGCGATGCACGCAGCTGATTGATCTCCTGCCCTGCTCAAAAGCCCAGGGCAAGGCAGCTCCCTGGGGACCTGCTCCCACTGCAGCCCCGGAGCAGCGCCAGCAGCTCCACAGGAGTGAGGGGTTTCCCTCCCTGGCGCTGCTCCCAGTGCGAGGAGTGGTACCGACCCCCGTTAGCGATCGATTGGGTCGTCTGAGCTGCGGTCTCTGCGGCAGGGAGAAATAATTAACTCGGGGCTGCAGGAGAGAGTGTGGCCGTGCCTGCTGGCTCCCTGCCGCGGGGATGGGGAGTCCCAGCTTCCAGCCCTGCCTGCCCCTGCATGCACAGGAACAGGGCCTCCCTGTTTTGGGATAGCCTTGGTACCCCTCAAACCCCCTTGCGTGGCTGGGGGAGCATCAGGACCTCCGTGCCTGTGAGAGCAGCAGCATCGGCAGCGTGGTCCTCATGGACCGGCACAGAGCCGACATGCCAGACACCCGGGTCCTAATCCCCAGCCCAGCCTGCCGGGTGGCCTGGGAGAGGTCGGCACTCCCTGCCTCAGTTTCTCCTGAATCCAAGGCACTGCTGATATTGAGGTAGGGATGGAAAGCAGACAGGAGCTGCAGTACCTGAAGGACGGGCTTCGATGACGTATCTGGTGATGGGTCCTTGGCCGGGGTCCCCGCTCGACCAGTGGATGGTGATAGCCGAGCCGTAGCGAGAGATGAAGGGCTCGCCAGGGGGGCCGGGGGCACCTGAGGACCCAGAGCAGAGCTGGAGGCGTGGGGGTACAAACTGGCATGTGGCCATACCAGCCCTGGTGGCACTGGGGGAACTGTCCCCACCGCACCTCCTCCCTCACCCCGGCACAGCCGTCCCGCACGCTCCCCCCCCTACCTTCCCCAGGCCCCGTGGTGATGTTTGCCTCAACGTCTGGCCCGTAGGCGAAGGTTTTGGCCCGGATTCGGAACCGGTACGTCACACCCTCGGCCAGGTCCTTCACCTTCATCCACAGCGGGCTGTTCCCCTTCACATCCACTGTCACGATCTTACTGACACCTGCGGGGACGGAGGCTGAGCTGGGTCTTCCCCGGAGCCCTCCCAGCTCCTGCCAATGCCCCCAGCCTCCCCCCAGCACCCCCGCCGTGCCCTCACCGTCCACGGGCATGCAGGGCTCGTAGACCAGCCTGTAGCCCTCGAGGACGCCGTTGGGCTGTGGTGGTGGCTCCCAGGACACGTTCACCGACGTGGTGGTCAGCTCGCTGAACCGTATGGAGCCGGGAGCGCTGGGGGCTGTGAGGGAGCAGGGTGGCCGGGGCCGGCTCAGCGCTCCCAGGGGTGACCCCCAGCACCAAGCCAGCCCCCCTCCCTGCCTCCACCTTAACGGGGCTGGGGCACTCGTCATCACCATCTCACACCACCCTGGTGCCACCCCACTGCGCCCTCATCCCCACTAAAGCAAAGACCCTGCCAGGCCACCGCGCACGGCTGGGGGAATGAGTCTCCTTCTCCTTGTCCCTCCTCCTGAGACCTTCGTCCTTCTCAAGTCTCAGCCAAGACCTTCACCTCCACGTGCCCCCCAACCCACAAACCCTCTGGGGTGAGCCCAGGGCTGGTCTCTGCTTGGGATTGCAGGAGCTGGGGTGCAGCTGGGATGAAGGGGGCATCAGCCAGACATCACTGGAGCTGGACCCATGGAGACAGCTCCCCGCAGAGCCCAGGGGCAGGAGGGTCTGGATGCGACCGTGCTGAGTGAAGGGCTGGGGGCAGCCCTGCCATGGGCCCCACCTGCCTGCTGCGTTCGGCCCTTGACGGGGGGGCTGCGGGGTCCGTCTCCCGCAGCATTGAAGGCGGCGACGCTGACCCAGTACGAGGTGTACCCCGTCAGGTTCTTCAGCTTCACCCCGTTCTCGGGCAGAAAGAGCGTCTTCACCCGCGCGCTCTCGTTCTGGCTCTGGGCCTCCCAGAAGTGGATCTGCAGGAGGAGGAGGGGGCATGGAGACCCCGGTGATGCACACATCCAGCCCATCTCACCTTCCCCACACCCTTTGCTATGCCCAAACACCCTGCACAGCCCTGTCTGGGCTCCTAAGCCCCTGTCCCAGAGTGGCTGGGGGTCTGAGCATGCTGGAGTGAATGGAACGGCCTCTCCTCCAGGATGGCTCCAGGCTGTGCTGGGCATCAGACATGACCCCCGCTCGCAGCTGGCTCAGGGCCCAGCATCGCTGATCTCCACACCAAGCACGCTAAGGTCACCTTTGAGCTGTGCCTAATTCTCAAAGGACGGCGCCGAGCAGGAGGAACCACCGTGGATGTGACCAAGGAGGTGCCCAGAAGCGTGGGGCTGGGCATCCCGGCTCCATCCCGGCTCCATCCCGGCTCCATCCCGGCTGGATCCGAGGACCGACGGCGCCATCTGCCGCCCCGCGGCCGCTCGGCACCGGGATGGGACACCCGGCATCTCCCCCGGGATACCCAGCATCTCCCCCGGGATACCCAGCATCTCCCCCGAATCCCTTCCCCAACGGCATGCATAGCATCTCCCAGGGCACCCAGCATCTCCCCGACACCCGACATCTCCCCAGATCCAACAACACAGCGTCTCCCAGGGGAGCTCAGCACCCCCCAAAGACACCCAGCATCTTCCCAGGGCGCCCTGTGCCCCTCCTCTGCCAGGAACCCAGCACCTTCCCAGGGCACCCTGTGTCTCCGAGCCCCGGCTCGGTGCCAGCTCCCAGGACGTGGTACCTTGTAGCCCTGGATGTCCCCGTTCTGGCTCTCGGCCGGTGGCGGTTCCCAGGTGACATCCAGCTGGGTGGCCGTGGCCGCCTGTACCGCCACGTTCTGCGGCGTGCCGGTGGGCACTGTGCCGAAGGAGGGGACAGTGTCACAGCCCAGCCGGGACCAGGGAGGGGAAAGCCCCCCCCTTGATGCGGGGGACGCGCTGCCTTGTTTTGGCACGAGCGTGGGGTACCAGGGCAGTGGAGCCCCCTCCCCGCAGCTCCCGGCTGTGGGCAGCCCCTCGCAAGGCAGGACCGTGCCGGCAGACTCACCCGCTTCACCCACGAAGACCTCCTGGGGGGGGCTGGGGGGGCCCTCACCCACAGCATTATACACACTCATGCGGATCTCGTAGCGCCGGTGCTTGCTTAGGTCTGCGGGGGGAAAGGGGAGAAGGGGTGAGCGGAGCCCTCCCCGCAGCCAGAGGTGTGGGGGTCCTGCTACCCCCGAGGGACCCAGCAGAGCCCCCCCTTGCTGGGGGGGCTCCCCAAGGAGCAACAGGAGCAGACAGGCAGAGGTGTCCCCTGGGCACGGGGCATGCGGTTCACCCCACGGCACAGGCAGGCAGAGGGGAGGGACACACGGGGGGGGTGGCAGTGGGGAGGACACGTACGGGGGGGCAGGGGAGCGGTGACTTACTGTCCAGCTCATACTGGGTGAGGGAGACCTCGCTGAGGTTGTGCACGGTGTAGACGGCTGGGTGGCACAGGGCAGGGAGAGCAGGCAGCTGGTTAGTCCCGCAGGTGGCATAAGTGGGTTCCCACCTCTGAGCACCCACCCCAGCACAGCTGCCCACCCCAGGGTGGGCCAGGGGTCCCCTGCAAGGGTCCTGTCACCCCCTCAGGAGCCAATGGAGCTGTCACAGCACCAAGGAGCCTTTCCGTCCTCCAGCCCCATCCCCTGAGCGGCACAAGCTGGGCATCGGGGTCTCCACGGGGGGGGTCCGACCACAGCTAAGAGCGGTGGATGGGGCGAAGTCCGGTCTTGGGCTCTGCCCTTGTCACTCGTGTCTCTGCTGTCCCCAGAGTGGATGTGACCCTGTTCCCTTTGGGGTCTGAGGACGGCAGCAGACCCAGACACACACAGCGGGACGTCACACAGACACCCACGTTAGGTGCAGACACATGGACACCCACACTACAGGGACACGGGGGCTGAGCACAGCGGGACTGAGCCAGCGACAACACAGACAACCGTGTTAGGGACCATGGACCTGGTGGCACGAGGGGGCCGGTGACAGCTCCGTGGGGCGCAGCCCGACCCTGACAGCTCCAGGCTGGTACCCAGGAGAGGCCGTGGAGCGCAGGATGCTGCCCTGTGCCATCCTCCATCTGCCACTGCTGGGTCGCCCCCCCCAGCCACACACCCCCAGGGTCCACGGGGCCGCGGGCACTCACGGGTGAGCTCGGCCCACGTGGCGCCGGGGTTGCCGATGCCGCGCAGGGTGAAGCCGCGCAGGCTGTCGTACACCAGCTCGCGGTAGCGGAGGCGGAAACCCAGCAGGATCCCGTTGATCTTGTCCTCGGCTGGGGGCTGCGTGGGGAGGACAGTGAGGGGCTGCTCTGACCCGGGGCTCCCCGGCACCCCGAGATGGCTGTCCCCAGTACGCCCCGGTGTCACCTCCCAAGGGGGCAGGCGGCCAGCCCTGTGACACTCCGCAAGGCGGAGGGTACTGTACCTGCCAGCGGATGAGCACCGACGTGGTGGTATGCGGAGTGACGGAGAGGATGGTGGGGGCTTCCTCGGGGGCTGGTGGGGGGGGGAGAAGCGGGTGGTGAGGCTTCAGAGATGCCCTGGGCATGGGGGGATGCCCAAGCAGGGGGGCAACCCCTCTCCCTGCCCCAGGAGCCGCAGCCTGCTCTGACCTGCCTGCAGGGTGGTGAGCGACTCCGACTCCTCGCTGTACTCGCTGTCCCCGATGTCGTTCGTCGCCTTCACGCGGAACTTGTAGGAGGTGAAGGGCTTCAGCCTGCATGGAAGCAGAGCGGGTCGGTGACAGTGAGACCGGTGGATGACCCCGTAAGCCACCCTCCCTCCCGCAGGGCACATCGGCCAGTGCTTCCCGACCTCGGTGCGAGCCCTTCTCATCGGACGGGGAAACCGAGGCACGGGGCAACTGCCCAAAGCAGAGCCCATCACCTCCCCGGCTCCCCATCGCACCAGGGCACTGTTGAAGGCGAACCCGCGCCTCACCTGTCCACGACGAAGGCGGTCACGTTGTGGCTGACGGAGGCAGAGTGCAGTGCCCACTCGCCGTCGGGCAGCTCGCGGGTCTGCACCGTGTAGTAGCGGACGGGGGAGAGCCCGTCGCTGCCCGGCTCCCAGGAGAGCATCACGCTGCGGGCTCGCACCTCCTCCTGCTGGGCCAGCGGCTTCCCGGGGGGCTGCGGGCGGTCTGGGAGAGGCGAGGGGCTGGGAGCACCACGGGCACGCCGCAGGCATGCACAGCCCCGTCCCGCAGGCTGGACCCCCCCCCCCCCCATTACCTCTCTTCTCCGTGGTCACCACGAGAGCTTCGGCCGCCTCGCCCCAGCCCTTGCGGGTCTGCGCCGCGATGCGGAAAAGGTACGTTGCCTCGGGCTGGAGGCTGGTGGCCGTGTACTGCCGGGCGCTGGGCTCCAGCACCTCCACGGCGGCCGAGTTGACGGCGGTGGTGTTGAGGCGGTGGGTGACCTGGTACGCTGCGGGGAAGGGAGCGGCACGGTGGGGCTGGTGGAGGGGATGCCGTCCTGGGCTCCCCCCGTCCCGTGCATGCCTCCCTCCTCCCGCCCTGCTCACGCAGAGGGCCAGCAACAAGGGGTTTTTGGCTCCCTGCACGGGGGAGCTCACACGCAGCCAGGGACCCAGCACAACCTGCTGAGTGGGGAAACTCCAGCCCTGGGGATAACGGGCTTCGAGATGCTCAGGGGGGTCTCAGGGAGCTGGTCTCTGCCACCCCATGCTGATCCCTGCTCTCACGGGACCTCCGGACCTGTCTGCAGAGCATCCCACCGTGGCACAACCGGGATGGCTCCCCACCTACCCAGGATGATGCCGTTGGGTGCCGTGGGTGGCTGCCAGATGAGCCGCACCAAGGTGGTCCTCACTTCGGGGAAGAGGATCCCCACGGGGGGCCCAGGCACTGGAGTGGGGAGAGACAGGGTTCACCGGGGAGTGCACAAGCGCGTGCAAAGTGCCAGTTCCCATCCCTTGGGAATGGGAGCCCTGGGTGTCCTGGTCAGGAGGGAGAGGGATCGCCCCAGGGAACAGGGATGGGATGGGAAGGCCTTAGGCACCCAGGGGACCCCCCAGCCCGTTTGGGTCTCTCTGCCCATCTGGGTGCTATTACCCACCATCATCCAGCGTCCGCTCGAGGATGGGGGGCCGGCTGGGCACACCGTCACCGATCCTGGTGAAGGCCAGCACACGGATCTCATACAGCGTGTATTTGCCCAGCCCGGTCAGCTGGGCGCTGCGGGAGGCATTGCCCTCCGCCAGCCAGAACCGGGCACGCGTGTCTAATTCCTTCTCCTTGTACACCACCTGCAACAGACCCCGTGTGACATGGCCAGACAGGGCTACAGCCCCAGGACGGAGCAGGGTGGCAAAATTTGGCACAGGTGGGCACCATTTCTTGCAGGTGGCACAACCGGGGACCTGGCAGGCTGCAGGGTGATTCCCCCCCCCAGGGAAAGCCATGCTTCCCGGGTCTGCGGGTGAGGTTGGCAGGGCACGGGGCAGGGTTGCAGGCAGGCAGGCAGAGCCGCAGCACCGGGGCTGGGGTAGGTGCTCACCTTGTAGCCCAGGATGAGGCCGTTGCAGTCTGCCTCGGGGATGTCGCTCCATTGCACCAGCATGCTGCTGGAGGAGGTGGCCAGCGCCGACACGTTGCTGGGGCCGGAGGAGGGCACTGGAGGGGGGAGTGAGAGCGGGGGTCAGTGGCCAGATCCAGCCGGGGTGGGTGGCCGGTGCTGCGGGGTGGGCAGCGGTACCTGACTCCCGGGTGCGTCCCACCACCGAGCGGCTCCAGGGCCCCGAGCCGATGGCGTTGAAGGCTTGGACCTGCACCCGGTATTCGGTCCACTCCTCCAGGTCCTCGATGGTGTACTCCCGCTCCACGCGGTCGTGGACGACGTGCATCGCCGGCTGCCCTCGCCCGTCCGAGCGTGCGTACCGGATCTTGTAGCCCACGGCGTCGGGGTTCCCGTTGTACTCCTGCTCCTGGAGGGGCTGGCCCCAGCCGGCAGAGATGGGCACCGTCACTCCCACGTTCCCGCAGCCACCCCAGCACAGCTCCCCACGCTCCCGCCTGCCCCCACAAGCCCTGCGCCTGTGGGCACAGACCCCCCCCCAGAGCCACGGTCCCCCCCCCCCCTCACCATCCAGCGCAGCCACAGGCTGGTCTCACTGGCTGTCCTCAGGGTGACGTTGGCGGGTGCCATGTCCGGGGGGGCCTGGAGGGTCTGGATTCTCCGGGAGGGCAGGCTGGGGGGGCTGGTGCCCACGATGTTCACCTGCCGCATGCGGAAACTGAGAGACAAGGGGGGGGGGGTCACGGCGGGGGGCAAGAGGGCTCCGGTCCCCTGAGGACGATGCCACAGAACCATCCTGGCCACTCGCCTGTAGTAGGTGTAGGGCTTCAGGTTGGGCACCTCCATGGAGCGGGCATCGGGCTCGTTAGCGAGCTGGTGGACGAGCCCCCACTCTTCAGCCTCGCCGCTCTGGCCCACCTGTGGGATGGGAGTGGGGTGAGCTGTTCCCCAGCACCCCCTGACCCCCCCCTCCCCAGCCGCCCCATACCTGTGCCTCCACCTGCCAGCGGGAGATGGAGGTTTTGCCGTCGTAGCCCGGGCGAAATTGGAGGGTGACGGAGCGGGGTCCGATGTTGGAGATGCCCAGGTTGGTGGGCGCACCGGGGAGCTCTGCGGGGAGAGGGCAGGGTGGGTGGCACCGGCCGCTCGCCCCCAGCACCGCCTGCAGCCTGCCGGCATCCCCGCACCGCCGCGCTCACCTGGTGGTACCCCGGAGGAGATGGTGGAGGAGGAGACCTGGCCCTGGCCCTTGGACGTCATGGCAGCTACCTCGATGGTGTAGGTGGTGAGGGCGGTGAGACCGGTGACGCGGTACTCCAGGGTGACGTTGGGCAGGTAATGGGTCACCCGCGTGTTGGTGCGGTTGTATTCTTCCCAGGAGATCCGGTAGCCTGAAATGTGCCCCGTGCCGTCAGCCCCCATTGTTGCCTACCCCGAGGGGCTGAGTGGGGCCAGGGGAGATGCTGTGGGGTGGGAAGGGGACCCGGGGGAGGATGCTGCGGGGTGGGAGATGCTGCAGGGTGGGAAGGGGACCAGGGGGAGATGCTGCGGGGCGGGAGATGCTGCGGGAAGGATGCTGCGGGGCGGGAGATGCTGCGGGGCGGGAGATGCTGCGGGGCGGGAGATGCTGTGGGAAGGATGCTGCGGGGCGGGAGATGCTGCGGGGCGGGAGATGCTGCGGGGCGGGAAGGGGGCCGGGGGGAGGATGCTGCGGGGTGGGAGATGCTGCAGGGTGGGAAGGGGACCAGGGGGAGATGGTGCGGGGTGGGAGATGCTGCGGGGCGGGAAGGGGGCCGATGCAGGAGCTGGCTACCTGTCGGTGCTCCCTTACCTGTCAGGATGCCGTTCTTCTCCAGCGGCTCTTGCCAGCTGACTTTCAGGGATGTGTCCAGGATGTCACTGAAGCTGAGATGTCCCACGGGGCCAGGCACTGCCCAAAGACACCCAGGCTCAGCACGCAGCCGCACACCCGAGGGCAGGAGCCCTCGGCACCCACGGGACCCCCGCAGGGAGCGAGCGTGGAGGGGACTCCCCTTGCCTGGGGCTTCCCGGGGCTCAGCGGCACCCTGGTTCCACATCCCCACAGGCAACACCAGTGGGACCAAGTCCCCCATTTCGGGGCTGCTCCCACCCTCCCCGGGAGCCGCGGGTGGGCAGGGTCCGTCCCGCGGGAACGCAGAGCCTCCCCGTACCGTCCTCGTGGGTGCGCACCAGCTGGGGGGGGCTGCGCGGGCCGTCCCCCGGCGTGGTGAAGCACAGCACCGAGGTGAAGTACTCGGCGAATTTCCGCAGCCCGGCCACATAGCCCACGTGGACGCTGTCCTGGAAGTTGGGCCGCACCGTCACCACCGTCGCCTCTTCCTCGTGCTCCGGCTCCCAGGCGATGAGCTGCGGGAAGAAGGAGCTGGGACAACGATACCGGGTACCGGCATCCCCACCGCGCACATCGGTACCACAAATACCCTCCTCCGGGGCACCTCCGGCCTCTCCTTATTTATTCAGAGTTGATTAAATATCAATTAATTGTGCAGGGAACACTTGATGCCTTTAACAGCATGTGTTTACCCGTACGAGCCGATACGGAACGCGTGCTTTGTGATTAACTCCCATTGATAACGGCGTGTAATCGCCCACTCGCCTGCATTTAGGAGGGATGTTTGGGCATTTAATTGGTATTGTGTGAGATAGCCTATAGCAACTTAATTAAATACTAATTAGGCCCTAAAAATACTAATCAAAAATACTAAGTGTCATTTAATAAGAATGTTAAATATCCTACTTGCTCTGGTTATCTCATTCAGTGGCAATTAAATTCCTGAACTTCTTTTGAGTGGATTAAGAAACAAGTTGAATGTTTTAATTCAATTTCATTAATGTAAATTTGAATTAATTGCAATTTGGAATTAATTACAGAGCATGGGAGGCTCCGAGCCCATGCAAGTGTTAAATCTCAGTAACTATTATTTTAACAGTCAGGCCGGAACCAATTAAAATCTGGGGTTTTGTCGAGAAGTCGAGCCAGTTTGTGAAGGTCGGCTGAGGGGCTTCCCCTCCCCGGCTGCCCCGATTTTGGGGAGACCCGCAGGAATCGCCCCTCACCTTGTACCCCTGGTTGATGCCGTTGATGAACTGGGGGCTGGGGGGGTTCCAGGTGAAGCGGATGGTGGTGGAGTTGGTGGCCTCGGTCTGCACGTTCCCCGGGGGCACCGTGGGGACTGCCGGGATGAAGGGATGGCTCACAGCGGCTCCGGCTCCGCAAGGTCCCCTCCATCGGCCAGGCGTCAACCCCTTGGGACCCCGAGCACCCAGGGTGGTGCCCCAAGACACCCCTGACTGGGCCAGCCCTGCAGCCCCTGCTCATCCCTCCCCAGCAGGTCCCAGTCTCCCTGGGACCCCCAAACCCATCCTCCTGCCACCCATCCCCAACAGCCCCATGGCACAGCCTGTCGCCATCGGGGCGAACGCCAAGCTCCTGCCCGTCCCTGCCCGTCCCTGCCCGTCCCTGCCTACCTCCCTGCAGCGTCCACTCGGTCACCTTCATGCTGTAGACCCCCAGGCCGGCACTGTTGTACGCCGCCACCTCAATCTCATAGTTGGTCCAGATGATGAGGTCCTCCAGGAGCAGGTTGTTGACATCGGCGTTGGTGATGTTCTTGAACTGGTAGCCCACAGGCAAACCAGCCAGGCAGTACCTGGGGACCAGGGGCTGTCAGAGCTGCCGGCGTCCTCACCGGCACCCTGGGATGCCGGGGATGGGGCACCCGCGCTCCCCCGCTGGTGCCTACCGGATGATGTAGCCCTTGAGGACACCGTTCTGGTGGCTTTCGGGGGGCGGCTGCCACTGGATCATGATGGACTGGTTGGTGCGGCCGCTGGCGATGACGTTCTGGGGAGGTGCGGAGGGGGGCTCCTCAGGCAGGGACACCCTGGAGGGGGGGGGGGGGGATGAGCCAGAGATGAGCACCCAGGGCCACCGGCCCCCCCTGGGACCCCCCGGCCACGGCTCACCTCTCCGTGTCCTTGCTGAACTGCCCCCTGCCCACGTCGTTCACAGCGCAGAGGCGGAACTGGTAGGAGCGAGCGGGGACCAAGCCCCGCACCATCACCGACGTCGACTCGGGGTCCACGCTGGCCAGCAGCACGGTCCAGGGCGCGTCTGGGGGGGGGGGGGGAGAGAGGGGCAGCGGGGTGGAGGACCCGACCTACAGGACATCGGGGTCCCCTGCCCAGCTTATGAGTCCCGTGGTCCCCAAGCTCCCCGCAGCATCCCTTGCCCACTGCCCCCGGGTGATGCCAGACTTTGCCCGGTGCCAGCCTAGCTGGGGCCAGCGGTGCCGGGGAGGTGGGAGCAGCCCCTTACTGTTTTCGGAGACCTCCACGACGTAGCGGAGCAGGGGGCTGTTGCCATCGAAGGGCTTGGCCCAGGTGAGGTTGATGGCCCGTTTCTCCAGGGGGCTGAGGGTGGCCGTGGGGCTCTCGGGGGCATGGGGGAGCTGCCTGGACAGGGGGGGTTAGGGAGGGGACGGTTAGGGAGGGGGCACAGCCCAGGGCGTGGGGTGCCGGTGGGGATGAGGGGGGGGGGGGGTCTCACCGGACGCGGAGGTGGGCGCTGCGCGAGTCGTTGCCCCCGGCTGAGACCACCTTGCAGGTGTAGGTGCCGATGTCGCCCGACCAGGTCTGGGAGATGTGCAGGGTGCCCAGCTCGTCCAGGCGCACCCGTGGGCCGCTCTCCGGGCTCAGCGGTGCCCCGTCCTTCTCCCAGACGTACCTGTGCCGGGGGGGGGGTACCCAGAAGTCCTGACACCCTGCAGCCCCTCACAAGGAGAGGGGCCCAGGGGTCCCGCCGGTGTGCCGGGCTCCCCGTGCGCAGGGCACCAGGTGGCACTGCAGGACCAGCAGTGCAGGGCTGGGGATGGAGGCACCCACCATTTGCCCACTCCCTCCCCAGGCCCCCCCGGGAAGCGGTGATGGCAGGCAGGAAGGCTGGGGGTGCCCAGACCCCCCCCCAAGCCTCCCAGCCCCATCGCACATACCTGACGTCCACGCTGGGGTCGTGGGTGACCCCGCAGCTCATGATGGCTTTGGTCCCTTTGATGACGCTCTGGTCCTGCGGCGGGTCGGTGATACGTGTCCTTGCTATGGGTTTGGGGGGGGGGACATGCAGGATGAGGCACTGGCACCCGGAGGGCTGCAGGGGTGGCATCGGCAGGGGACAGCCCAAGTTTGCACCCACGCAACCCAACCAGCCACGTGCCAGAGCCCATCCTCGGCACCCCCGGAGAGCTCCATCCCGCACCACGCACGGTGGGAGACAGCACCCGGCTGCCCACGGAGCTGGGCAGGGTCCATCCTGCGCCGTGCAGGCAGGCAGGGCGGCAGGCAGAGCCCGGCTGCCGCAGAGCCGGGTGACGCGGGCACGCCGGCGGGTGCCTTACCCCAGACCACCAGGTCGGCAGACGCCTCGTCCACGCCGCGGGAGTTGGTGGCCAGGCAGGCGTAGGTGCCGGCGTCGGCGAGGTGCGCGGGGCTGACGAGCAGGCTGCCCGACTCCAGCAGGGTGAAACGCGGGAGCTGCACCGAGCCGCTGGCCAGGATCCGCTCCCCTGGGTGACGCAGGGGAGCCCCATCAGCAAACAGTGCCCCCCGGCCATCGGCCAAGCCTGGTGGCCACTGAGCCAGGTGGCCGTGGAGCTTGCGGAGGATGCCCTGGGGCCACGCTTGCCCGCACCCCAGCGCCCTCAGCCCCTTTACCTTTCTGCCACGTGATGGCCGGGCGCGGAGCCCCCGAGGTCTCGCAGTTGAGGATTACGGACATGCCATCAATCACCGTGCTGTCCTGGGGACCCCTGGTGATGTTGGGGGCGATGCCTGTGGGGTAGAGAGATGCACAGCCCCCCCTGAAGCCCTTCCCAGTGCCCAGCCTGGAGCTGACCCGCTCCTGGGGCATGGGGGGGGGGGGGTCCCATCACCACGGGAGGGTTTCCTGGGGTTCCTGAGCCCCCCGTGGAGCCCAGCCAGGGTGTCCCAGGCACATCCCACCCACTGCCCAGGCAGGGCACCCTGGGCTCCAGGGTGGGGGGGCTGGCACCTACTGGTCACGGCCAGGTACGTGGTGGTCTGCACCTCGCCGGCCGCGTTGCGGGCAAAGCACTGGAACATGCCGGTGTCGTCGGGGACCAGCCCACTGATCTGCAGGCTGCCGTCCGCCAGGAGCTGGAAGCGGGACAGCTTCTCCAGGCGGATGAGGGCAGCATCCTTGTACCAGGCCATCTCGGGGGGGGGCACGCCTGCAAAGGCCAGGGCCAGGTCAGGCACGGGACCGTGGCAGCACGGGGAGGGCGGCTGGGGAGCGGCTCACCTTTGGCTTGGCAGGGGATGGCGACCACCTTCTCCATCTCGGCTGTGATGTGCCTCTCCGGCTCCTTGATGAACTGTGGTGGCTCTGCAAAGGGAAGCCCGACGATGGGCAGGGGGTTGCATTAAAGCTCGGGTCCTCTGGCCCCACCATCAAACGACCCCCACTGACTCCCCCGCCTGTTGCTTCCCATCTCAGCCCCGGGGGCTGAGACCGCCTCAACTCATTGCACGTGTGGTTTAGGCTACCCGTGGCCAGGGCCTCACCCAGGACGGAGAGGTAGGCACCCTCAGCCACGGCGGGCACGCTGCTGCTGCGGAGCACGGCCTCGCACTCGTAGTAGCCGCTGTCGCTCAGCGTGGGGTTGAGGATGGTGAGCCGGCGGCTGTAGTCGCTGATGCCGCTGGAGAGGGGCACCCCGTCCTTCTTCCAGATGATGTGCAGCTTGATCAGCGGCCTGGGGGGGGGGGGGGGGTCAGGAGCATGTTGAGAGACAGCCCCAGCCCCTCCAAATCCCCACCTCACTCCATCCCATGGTACCCAGGAGCCCTGGTGGGAAGGGACCTGGGGGCACCCAGCCCTGGAGCCGGGCGATGCCAACAGGGAGATGCCCCGTCCCCATCCCGTGTGCCCCGACGCTACTCGCCTGGCGTTGGCCACACACTCCATGGTCACCTCCGAGGTCCCGGCCACCACACTGGTGTTCCTGGGTGGGACAATGATGGTGGGTGCGATGGGATCAGCTGGGCCACCCACATCTGGGGAGAAGGAGGCCAGAGGGACAGCCATCAGCACCCCCTGCTCACCCCTATGGCACCCCAGCCCCCAGCGAGGCTGATGGGGCACCCAAAGCCCCATGCTTGCTCTGCCTGGCATGGAGGAGACAAAGGTAGCAGGGACCAAAGGGCCGTGGGCTCTGCTCTCCCGTGGAAAGGACGGGCAGGTCCAGCCCATCACCTTGGCATCAGGGTGCCTTCATAGCTCTCCCTAAGCCCTCTCCTCCCGCAGGAGCCTGTGGCACCAGCCCGGACCCCAGCCTCCGTGGCAGCACCGGCTGGCAGGGAGGAGGGAGAAGGGGAGTATATAAAGCAAAATGATTGCAACAATAAAAAACCCTCATGTAGGCGCTGTAAAAATGTGATCGGCTTGAAAGCTGCTGATATAGCTGAATCCATAAACATGGGCTCCAGGTTGTTTATTACGCACCAGGATGCCCGAGGTACAGAAAAACAGATTAATGGGGCAGGAGGGGAAGGGGGACAGGCAGAGCCCTCAGTGGAAAGGGATAAACCCCACCACAGTGCAGCAGCAGGGGGAAATGGGATGAGAATACCTGGAGGATTGATTCCACTTTGGGGCATCTTCCCCGGGATGGGCTGTCACCACCTGAACGGGGGCCGGGGGACCTTCGGCCAGGTCCTGCAGGGTCCAAGGGGACCAGAGGGATGGGGGCCACAGGGGTGTCCCCCAGGCAGGGGCTGATCCGGAGCGGCGTGGGCTGAGAGGGGAACATGGGCAGGAGCGGGGCAGGCTGTCCCACAGCAAAGCTGCTCCCGTTGGGAACACCATCCCATCCCGCAGACCAGTCCCGGGGCACGGTCGGATCCAGCCCCGGCGGCAGGGACGGCGGGGGAGGCTCTGCCCATGGTACAATTAGTGCCTGCAGCACAGCCCAAAGTGCCTAAATAAATTTTGAGGCGGCTGAACTGTTAAGTCAGCAGAAGCCGGAGCCTCCGAAGAGATTTACTGCAAATTAAACTCAGGGGTGAGCCAGGCGGTGCAGGGGGAGCGGGGCCAGGGGGGGCAATGCCCCCGCACTCACTGGCCACGGTCAGCGTGATGGGCTGGCTCGTCTTGTTGTCCCCGTTCTTGTCATTCACCGCCTGCACGTAGTAACGTCCCGCATCCGGGGCCACGGTGGAGAGGATGACGAGGGTGTTCTCCAGCGTGATGGCTCTGCGGGGACGAGCGGGCGGTGTGAGATGAGGATGTGAACCCAATGGGGATACCGATGCAGCCAGCTGGGATCCCGCACGCAGCATCTGCACCAGCCCCAGGGCACCCAGGTGGGGTGGGCATGGCCCCCAGCCTTCCTCCCGCCTGCCCCCGGGCAGGGGCTGGGCTCAGCCACTGGCCCCAGGCGAGAGCCGGGACCATGCTGGGACCAAGCCCCACACCCCCGCACCAAGCGGAGCACATCGGACGGTGCAGATTAATAGGACTTTTTTTATTTTTTTTATTTTTTTTTTTTTATGGAACGATCTAATCTGCTGGAAACATAAAATGGTTTGGGGAATATATTTTTTTACCATTAAATATGAGATAAAGGAGTTTTATCTCCTCAATCCTGCTTTGCAAATAGAAAGGAGACCAGTTCAATTCCTGCATAATGTGGGTTACAAATTCAATTCCTGCACGCTGCGTCTGCCAGCGCTGGGCTTGCCGCTCCGGTGGCGCCGGGGCCTGCCGCAGCTCCACAGGGATGCCTGGCACACACGCGTGTGCCGTGCCCGGCTCTGTCACGCTGGCTGCTGCCCCAGCACGTGCTGTGCCCCTTTTGCCCACCTTCCTCCCTCTTATTTTCATTTTTTTAAAAAAATTCAATGACAGAGCCATTAGTCACCAAGTCTGTCTCCGGGTTTTAGCACGACGCGCTCAAGACGTCCGTTAAACATCCTTATTGCAAGGACGACGGCAGCCGAGGGAAACGCAGCCCCCCTAGATGGGATGCTGGGGGGATGCCGGGGGTACTCCCCCCCCAGATGGGATGCTGGGGGGATGCCGGGGGTACTCACATGCGGCTGCTGGGGGAGATTTTTCGGCCATCACGAAACCAGGTGACCTGGGGCTGGGGGAAGCTGGCGATGCGGGGCGCACGGATGACGGCCGCCTCCCCGTGGGACACGCTCTGCTGCGTCTCGCTGTCCTCAAAGCTCCCCATATCTGCAAAATGTGCCGGAGAACCATGTCAGGGGTTGGGGAGGGGCCAACAACGCAGCCGGGGACCCAGCAGGGTCGGACCCTGGGTCCAGCTGGGGAGCAGGCTGGAAGCTACGGGGATGGGCTCCCCCAGGGGATGCCCTGGGGTCTGCACTCTGCTCCCCTCCTCGGCTGGGGTGGCTCAGTTGGCACAGGGCATGGGATGGCGGTGGGCACGCTCCTTTGTGCCAGGGGCTGCGCTCAGATCAGGATCCGTCCCTGCAGTACCCGGAGCTGCACAGCCCCATCGTCCGCGTGCCAGACCGGGGACCCCTGCCCATGCGTCCCCCACCAAGGATGGGGTGCAGGCGCAGCAAGGAGGGCTCAGTCCTGGGGCTCCCCAGCATCTCTCCCTGCCCCAACCTATAGCCCAGCTCCGGGAGGACGCCGGAATGACCTTGGCTCCGCGGGCAAGGTTGGGGCACCCGCTGCCTCCATCCTGCCCAGCCGTTTGCAGGCTGGAAGCACGCAGCAATTGAGGAAAGCAGAGCGAAGCAGGGTGCACGGAGAAGGGGGGCAGGGGATTTTTATTGACTTCGCTTAATTGCTGTAATTAAAAACATGTAAAGAATCTTTTTTTAACGACTTTGCCATTATCATTAGTTGTTAGCACAGCTGCCTTATTAATTTCTCATTAGTTTCCTGATTTGTCACTGCTCCTCAGGAAGGGGTTTAAGTGGATGGGATTGGGGACATCCCGGAGAGAAGGGGTGACAGAGAGGGGCAAGTCCCCTGGGGCACAGAGCCAGCATCCCGGGCCTCAGCACCCTCCTGTCCTGCTTAAACCCCCCACGGTGCCTCTGCATCACCCCCCAGCGCGGACCCCCGAGGTCTGGCGCATCCCGCTCGGGTTCGCTCATTCGCAGGATCCATGCCGAGCCGTGGCAGCAGCACTCGGGACCGAGCCGCCAGCCCAGCTACCCGTGCTGACGGATGCAGCCGCCCAGCCCCACACGCTCCTGTTTGCTTTCAGTAACGATTATAAACGGTGTTTGCTTCCAGCACTCCACGCAGCCGGGGAGGAGCGGGGCTGCTTTCACGCTGCAAAGCGTTTTATCCCTCCAGGGAGCTGAAGCCGCCTGCCCGGACACGGTGCTGTGGGTTTCCCGGCCCCAGAGCTCTCTGCCTGCACCCTGTGCTCTGCCCTGCCCTTGGGGTGCCCCCCCTGCACCCCCAACCACCACGGCTCCAGACCGGGCAGCGGGAGCAGCAGAGGCAGCAACAGCCCCATCCCTGCCAGCATCACCCAAGGGATGCTCCGGACTTGCGTGTGCCGGCCGTGGGCTGCACCAATGCCCGAGCCATCCCGCAGTGCCGGGGAGCTGGGTGTCCCCGGCCGGTCCCCCCCCCCCCACGAGCGGGGCTGTCACTTACAGGCCACCTGCACCTCGGTCTGGCGCTGCAGCAGGGCTCCCATCCGATTGCGGACGATGCAGCGGTAGAAGCCGGCGTGCGTGCGGTCCAGTGAGGTGATCATGTACCTGCGGGAGAGAGGAGCCACCTCAGCGGTGGATGGGGACATCCAAGTCACCGCCACAGCCCCCCGGGAGAGGCTGCGGGTCCTACACAAGCCCCCCATTTACTGCTAGGCAGCAACCCCAGTGCCAGGTACCGGCTCCTTCCCCGAGGAGCGGCTGCTGGAGGTGGGTGTACGTGCACGTATGTGCGTGTCCGTGCAGGCACGTATGTGTGTGCACGCCGGGGAGACAACACGGTGTCCCTCGCCGCCGCAGAGCGACTCGTGGCCACGCACACAGGAGGTAATTTCACGGCACCACGCGGCACGAGCCGGTGACCGTCGCCCGCCCGGTGCCGGGGGTGGACGGTGACTCACTGCCATGAGTGGGATGCGCTGGGTAAGTGGCTTCGAGCTGTCAAAAGCGGAGGCGGCTGCCGGCAACCTGGCACCCGCTGCCCCGACCCCTGCGCTGAGTCCCGGTGGTGCGCGGCAGAGGCACGCCGGGGTCTGCCGGTGTCACTCTGCCTCGGCCCCGTGTGCGGCCGAGCCCAGCACCGCTCCGATTAGCCGGGGCTGAGCCGCCTTATCATCCCCAGCGGCTGCTCTTATCAGCCGCCAGCGCCAGCAGCTGATAAGCAGATAAAGGAAATAACCACGTCTCGATTCGCCCACCGCCCCCGAGCATCGCCCCGGTCCCCAAGCCGGACCCTGCTGCCACCAGGCCTCCCCAAGCAGCCCCCAATCCCAGGAGGGATGCAGGTGCTTCTGCTCCATCACCCCCCAAAATAGGCTGGACCCCCCCAACAACGGTGCAGACGGGTGACCCTGGGCGGGGGGGAGCAGGCGCCGCAGCATCACCTTCCCCAATGGGGAGTGCTTGGAGATAAACTAGAAAGGGAATAAATAACCAAGCTCAACCCTCCTTGCCCAAAATCTAATCTTGCATTAAAACATGCCGCGGGCTGTTTCGGCAAAGCTTTGTTTGTTCTTTTGATAACTGAGCGTAAATTAAACTTTCGTAAGACACAAGGAGCACGTCCCCTCTGCAGCGGGGCCCCTGTGCCCACCCCCCTGGTGCAGGAGATGGTGCCGGGGACACAGGGCTCCCACCTCGCCCAGTGGCACCACCGAGCCATGGTGGGCACAGTGGGACTGGCATCAAATCCACTGCCGACACCCACCCACCCATGTGGCGTGCCAGGGATCACCCATCCCCGTGGGATAAGGGAGGATGCCCTTCGGGAACACATCCTTGAGTGTCACAGCTGGTATTTAAAAATGATCCCCAGAGGCTTTAAATAAGATATTTCAATTCCACGGAGCTGTCAGGAACTGATGCGGACACCAGGAATAATGGGCCCGCTCTCCTTGTGGTGTCCTCGTTAATAAATCACACGCACACACTGTGACTCCTAAACACACACACGCACGCGGATGGATGGACGGACGGACGGACACTCGCTGATGCCCACCTGCCCACTCAGCAGCGGAGGGTCACGCACGGTCCCCACACAGACCCCCTGCGCATCCCCCTGCCACGTCCCCTCCAAACCCTCATCCCAGGTAGGGGCCAGCACAAAGCCCCCGGCGCAGCCCGTGAGCTGCCCTGTGGGACCCAAACCCCCCCTTGGGGCTCACGTGCACCCACGCACGAAGCACCCACCGATGCACAGCCCCACTGCAGCGCCTTGTCCACACACACGTGGAGCCGGGACACCTCCGTGGGCACCCCCCCCGCGATGGGGACACCCCTGCAGATCCAATTAATGGGGTCTGGTCCCCGCACCACCGGAGCTGGAGGAGCTATTAAGGAGCCGAGCTTCTGCACACACCTAAGTGGCTGAAAATAGCCCAGAGAAAGGAAATCAATTACCGGGCGCAGCCTGGCCCGCAGTCATTAACCAAATACGAGCAGAGACTTTGTTCTCTGCCGCTCGGCTTCCACGGAGGCTTTTATCCAAGACTGCTCTGATTTGATTTCCTTCCCCCATCACGCCTGGCTGTAAGGGGACGGTAACCAATTTCACCCCCTCGCAGGGAGAAGCGCTGCGGGCAGGAGGAGGGGTGAAGCATGCAGCCCCAGCACCCCACGCAGCTCCCCCCCCCCAGTTTGAGCAAGCAGGAACGGCCACGAGCCACAAGCCACGGCTGCTCCTCCGTGGCCAGCAGCTCCTGGCTCCACCGTGCCATCCAAGGAGGAGGCTCCTCCACTTGGGACCGATCCTGCCACCCGGTGCCGGCAGGCACTGCTCCAACCGGGTCGCTTTGCCCATCTGCCAGCCCAGAGGCGCGTTTCGCACCGCTCAAGCCGGGACGGAGGTCTGGCCGTGCTCCCGGCGCAGCCCTTGCTGCTGACTCTGCTGTTTCGAGGGGTTTGTTTGGTTTGTTTGTAAAGACAGAGGTTGACAGGGCATCGTCTGTGGGGAAAAGCACTTCCGAAGCGAGAACTGACCTGCGCTTCAAAAAAAAAAATAAAAAAAAAAAAAATGCACTGATGGAAAACAGCGGCGGTCTCCAGGCTCGGTCAGGAAGCGGCTGTGCCACGCTCAGCCCCGGGGTCAGGAGGGGCCTCCGGAGCCAGAAGCTCCGTGCCGGGGGACCGGCGGGTTTGCAGAAGCAGCCGGCCGGTGGAAGGCTTTGGCACCGGATCGATCTGACAGATGGATGGGCTGCACGTCAGGAACGACGACCTCCCCATCCATCTACCCAGCAGCTCCACCGCAGTGAGGCAGGACAGGGCGCAGCACCGCGCTCAGCCATAACCCCCCCCTCGCCGTGCAACCCTGGCAAGGCACCGGCAGCACCGGTACGCTCGACACGCCGGGCTGCACGCACCGCCTTGTTATGGTAGGGTTGCTCACGGTGCCGCGAGAGTGATGCCCCAGTCCTGGCTGATGCTCCCAGCTCGATTATTGTAGGGTTGCTGAGAAGCGTGGGGCTGACGCTGCCGAATTATTATTAGATTGAGGGGGTGGAGAGGGGCCAGGAAAAGCATCAGCCAAAGGATTTGATCCATCAAATTGAAAGCCAGAAGAGTGCAGAAATCTGTGTGGTTCTTCCAATGTCGCCCAGTAACAGCAACAGCTGGATCGGATTTTGGATATCAGCACATTGGCATGGTCCCCTTTGATTAATATCCTGTATAACGACTAATTCATTCTAGAGGGGACATGTATTTGAATAGTTACTGTGCAATAATGAAATGTCAAGCGAGCATTAAAACACACTTAGCAAAGGTTTAACGACTCCCAGCACCTGAGCCACGCGTCCCAGCACCTCCGCTTGCACCCAGCCGCCGCGCTGGGCTTCCGCTCAGCATGTTTTTAAATAACCCCCCTGGTACTTCATCAGCCCCTGTTAACTGTATTATCGGAACTCAATTAGCTCCTGATTGGAAAGGGCTCTGTTTTGATACACGTGGTGGGAGCTGTCACCTCTCCGCTTGCCGAAGTGTTTTCCTTTGGTCAGGGGAATTCGGCGGGTGCCAGCAGCCCTGTAAATCGCTGCCTCAATTGGCCCTGCCAGAACAATGAGCCATTTAACAATTAATGCCCACGTATTAATCTGCCACCTTCCTGCAGAGCGGAGAGGGGAGCGAGCGCACAAGCCTCAATCCGTGTTACGGCATCCGGAGGGCTCCGGCACATCCCTCTCCAGGAGCTCGGCCACGGCTGCCGCCCAGCTCAGGTGGCGTCTTTGGGTCCGAGAGCCCTCTGCCTGTCTCCTTCCCACAGCTGCCTGAACCCACGTAAGATCCCAGCAAGGAGATCCCCTCCATCGCCTTCCCCCCCACGTGCCTCCCGCCAGCCCCGATGCCTCCCGGGCACCGCTGCCCTGCACCCGGCAATCGCTGCCGCTTGCTCACACCAACCCCCCCGTGTCCCCCTCAAAGCCGAACGAGGCACAGAGAAAGGCAGGAGCCTTCACAGCACGAGCATCACCAGCAAAGCCCACCCCACGCTGCCCATTACCGGCTCCGTGGTGCCTCACCGGCACTCCTGGGGGCTTTGCCGCATACGGCAATGCCAAATACGAAGCCGGCCACGCTGGAGCCACAGGCACCAGAAACTCACTGCTGGGCTCCCACTCAGCCTGGCTCCAACCCCTCCAATGCTCATCAGCTGCCATTAATTATATTACTGAATGGCAATTAGCTCCCCAGGGGAGAGGGCTGTGCTTCACACCTGGGCTGGCAACGACCTGGTCCAGCCACAGCAGGGACCTGCTCCTGGCGAGCAGGGGCACAGGTTGGGGTCCCAGCAGGGAGCCAGGCGTGAACTGCCCCGTTTGCCACCAGGTCTGTGTTTTTGAGAGCATCTTGGCTCCATATTTAACATAATTTGGGGACAAAGTATAGGCATCAAACATCCGGGGTTCTCAAAAGCCATAAAGGCTTGGCAGAGTCCCGTGTGCGCAGCATGCCGTGTTCCCTGCATCCCTGGGGGAAACGCACCCCAAAACATCCCAACCCAGCAGGGTGGGGTGTCGAAACAGCCCCAAATCTGCCTCTCCTCGGTGAGCCCGTGCAGGGTGGCTCCTGCCAACCCTCCCCACGCATGGAAGTAGATGGGGATGGGTAGAAGGCACCACGTGCTGGAAAAACAACCCCGGCACTCAGGCGGTCTTGGTGAGGGGCCGTGGGGCTGCGCCGTGCCCGAGAAACCCAGCGGAGCACCGGGAGGCTCAGTCGTGCAAACCCGGTTTTGCTGGGGGAAGGCACGGTGAGCACAGCAGCGGCAAAGCCAGCCAGCATCAGAGATGTAATTACACTTTCCCAGGCTCCGAGCTCCCGGCAAAGGGGATCCAGGCTCTTGGGAAGAGACAGGGGATCCTTTAGTAGCTGCTGGGCTCCTGCACCAGCTGCGGAGGGACATGGGGAGAGGAAAGAGGGCTGATTTAGTAGATAGAAGATGCATCTCTACGGATGGGAGTCTGTCCAGAGGTAATCTATGTGTAAGGTAATTTCCGAAGGCAGCAGGACTCGGTGCAACCCTTAATACGACAATCTCATGTGATAAATTACCAGACCCAACTAATCTGCATGTTAAATTTCTTGTATGAGAAATAAATATCCCCAATTCACCAGAGAAGCGCTTTCCTTCTGAGGATTTCATTAAAGACATCAAGCTGCCTGATTTGCATGTTATGATTCCTCGTACGAGAAGAAGTCAGGCTCTGGAGAGCTCGCAGGAGAGCCCGGCACCGGCGAGATTATGCACGGAAAAACAGAGCTGGCCCTGGAGAGCGCAGTGCCGGCGTGCCAGGGCACGGGAGCAGAGCGTGCGGGAAAGACTCCACCGCCCACCCGCCTCGCCGTCACCTTAACGAAGGTCACGACGGGCATCGGAGGGGACGGGGTTTTGCTGTGGGGTCCCCACGCGCGGGAGGCAGCTGGGGTCCCATGGGATAGCTGTCTCCGTGCACCCCATGCCAGCGGCAGGCAACGGAGGCAGCAAGTGGGTGAAGGCAGGCTGGTCCTCGATCTCCCGCAGTCCCCAGGGATGCTCCCAAGCGGGGATGACTCCATGCACACACAGAGCCGGGCTGGTCCCCAATCCCTCTGTGGTCCCTGATTACACTTGATCCCCAGGGATGCTCCCGAGGGAGGACAGCTCCACACGCACATGGAGCCAAGCTGGTCCCCGATTCCCCCGCGGTCCCGAGGGATGCTCCCGAGGGGTCGGCTCCAGCTGCACGCAGAGGCACTGCCGTGGCCCTCGCCGGCTCGGGGCCGGGGATCTGCCGAGCCCACTCCCCACCTGCCCTTTGCCGCACGCCAACAAGTCGCTCGGGTGGCAAGCTGGCGGCTGAATCGTTGCGGGAAGGAAAGGGCGGTCGCCATGGAAACACGCTCCCAAACTGGGAGAGTGGCTCCTTCCCTTAAAACGCGGCGTGAGCTCGTCTGACCATCAGACGAGGATGAACCGAGGTGGTTCGTGGGGAGCGCGGGGCTGAGGGGCCGAGAGCCCCAGCCCCCAGAAAAATGGGTAAAATGCACAAGGGCGATTAGCAGCCGGCGGTGCCGGCGGGATGCCCTGCTGCAGGAGAGGATTTGGGGAGGAACGGTGAGGATGCCGAGGACGAGATGCTCGCTGACATGCCATCCTAGCTGGGAACCGCGAGGTGATGCCACCAAGCCCCGCTGCTCCCCCCCCCAGCACATGGCCTTGCTGCAAAGGACGATGCCTCCTGTCACGGGCATGGCCAGGCCCCGGGGAAGGTCCCTGCTGTCCCCAGAGTGGGGACATGCCAGGGGCCACGTGCCAGCCCCAAGCTGGGGGGCGGTGGCGACTGCACCCCGCATCCCTCACCCACGCTGCCGATGCACCCGCAGCCATTCCCGGCCCCCGCACGGACAGGAGCATCCCTGAGCCTCCCTGGCCATAAACACCAGCCCTCCCCTCTCCAAGGATTACTCTGTTTCTAAACTCGTTAACTTTTAATTACTACCTTCCCACTGCCTAAGCAGGCTGGCTCCGTGCCACCGACATCTCTATTAAAATTCAATTTCTGCCCATCATAACTAATTTTGGTACTTCGCCTTCCTCACCGGCAGCCTTCAATTCCAGGCAAGGTGTCCAAACTCTCATCTCGACACATTAAATCCCCGCGGAGACCCGGGGACAGGCAACACACGCCAGGCAGAACGAAGCTGATGCCAGCAGGTTGCGTCCTCGCTGCTGAGAGGACGGGTTAAAGCCAGGCAGCGATTTGCATAGAGGCTGTTTGCTTCATTAGCTGCGGCTGGGTTTGTTTGGGTTTTCCCTACGTGTTTGTTTATTTTCTCGCTTCCTTCCTTAATCCTTTCTGGCTGGATGCTGGAGCTGGAGGCGGGGGCCGGGGGCTCCGGGGAAAGGGAGTCACCTTGGCGCAGGGACACGGGGCTCCAGAGCTGCCGGGCATCCCAGAGCAGAGATACGAGTGGTGGCTCCTTTCCTACAGAAGGGTAAACTGAGGCACGGAGCAAACCCAGGAGCACAGTCATGAAAGGAAGCCAGGAATCCCCGTTCTGGGTTTGGAGGTGCCCCCCAGGTTCCCCGACCCCCTCCAAGGATGGGGGAGAGCCTGATGCCTTTCTCCTGCCTGGGGCGGGTGGCTCTGCCCCAGTGCTGTGCAGCTGCCCTGGAGGAGCCCCTGCACGGGCCCTGCGTCCCCCCACCCTGCTGTCACCATCTTCCCCACAATCCTATTTAAAGGTTGACGTTTTGCCTTGTTCCCGCTGCAGCCAACGTGACCGCCCGACAGGCGTGAGCTGTGCGAATCGCGGGGCTCAACAGGTCTCTGAGCTTCGACACCGGGACTAGGGACAAGGCACCTGTCCCACGGGGCACCCAGCACTGCTAAAAACACCCAGCACCGAGCCTGGGGCATCGGGGACATCGCAGAGCTGCAGTCACCGTGGCTTGGTGGGGGACAACCCCCCAAAGATTGTCCCCAAGGATGGCCACTGCTCCAGCACCCAGCACGGCACCGTGCTGGGGAGGGGACCCAGCACGGCACACGGTGCCGGAGAGGGGACGTCACCCAGCCACATTGTCTGCGTTCCTGGCATCCCGGAGCAGCCCCGCGTTGCTACAGCAACACGAAGCCTTTGGATTCAATGCCTTTAAACGGGGAACGGCTTGTCTCCGGCTGAATTATTGATTAAAACAGAGAGGATGACACACGCACACAGAAGAGACGGCGAGAGGTGCCCGGCTTGATTTGGAGGTGAGCTCCAAGCGGGCTCTGACGTGGGGGACGGCCACTCTGCGGCAGGATTAGTCGGCACATGGGGCTGGATGCCCGAACCCGGGGCGATCTCTCGTGCCGCCCTTCCCTTGCTCTTTCCCCGCATCGGGCCGTTCTTGGGGAGCCACGAGCCGGCCGTGATCTGTGGCCGGGTGTTAATCCCGCTTGTGCAAACGCCTCCTCCCTGATGTTGACCTGCTTAAATCCACCATTTGCTCTCCAAACAGAGGCGGCAGCTCCCGGCGTGCTAACCGCTGCCTCCACGCCGCCTGCCTCCCCGGGGACGGCATCCCCTCGCAGGGACACTGGCAAAGCCCTCTGTGCCACAGCGATTGCCGGCAGGGACCGGCGTGCCGGGCGGGATTCGCTGCGGATGCTCGGCAGCGGCGGTGGTGGGGACTCACCGGTACTCCAGGGAGAACTTGGTCAGCTCCCGGCTGTTGTGAAGCCACTTGAACTCGAGGGGCCAGCTGCCCTCCGCCATGCACGTCAGGACCAGGCGGTTCCCCTCCAGGTGGACCTGGCTCCGCACCGGCTCCGTCTTAAAGTATGGGGAGACATCGTCTGCGGAGAGAGGAGGGAAAGGGGGTGAGAAACATGCCCGGCCCCATAGCCTGCCGGCCCCATAGCCTGCCAGCCCCACGGCAGCAGGACCACTTCATCACAGGCATAACCATAAACCTGCAGCACGTGGGCAGGGGGATGCTGGTGGTCACCTCCCTGTCCCCCTGTCCCAAGCAGGGCCCCCAGACCCCTCCACTGGCCATTTTCCTCCCCCGAGCCATTTCACAAGCCTATCGACAAGAGCTTAGCCCATCTAGGGTTTATCTAAGCTGCTTGCTTTGCTTTATTCCCGGCTGCCTTTGTAGCGTTTCAGAAGCACTGAGCTTTTAACTCGGGGGGCGAAGGGGGCGGAGGGGCTGGGAGCAGAGCGAGACATAAACACTTACTCCTCTCCTGTTTTATTTGCTAAGTAAAACTATAAATCGAAACACACAGCTCCATTTTCTGCTTAACAAATGGAAGCCCTTTTACTTCAAAGACACATTCATATTCCCCAGCAGCTTTCAAGTGCGCTTTCAATCACAGCTTTAGGTTTTTTCTTTGGGGTAGGGCTTCACTTTCTTGTGTGCGCGAGCTGAATTCCTGCCACGGCTCTCCGCACAGTGAGCCGGCACCAAAGCGGTGCCCGTGGGCTCAGCCTGCTCCGCTGCCCCACTGCCCTGGGGGGATGTCACGAGTTTGCAGGAGCTCAGAGGCACCCAGACACCGCCAGACCTGCACTGGGGGTCCCTCTCCTCTCCTCGCTGGCAGGGCATGGCTCCTGCACACCCTGGGGTGCCCGCCTGGTGCACCCACGTGGAAATGCCCATCTGATTTACACCCGGCTGCCCTGTCCTGCCTGTCCCCGGGGCGGGCACGGTGATGCTAAATGCCAGGCAAGTCATTAGGCAGGGAAGGAGCAGCTCGTGGCTCCTTAATTCAATCCTCCTCTTTGACCTTCAGCAGCGCTGGCTGGCACAGGCAGCTCTCACCCCGGTGCTCCTGCCCCAGGTCCGGGCTTGATCCGGGCATCAGGGCACCTCGCAAAGCAGGCGTGGGGCACGGGGGCCAAATCCTGCCGCAGCCCAGCTCCCCAGCAAACCCCAGACGCCGCAGGGGCAGAGGGGTGCCCACGGGCACGACGGCAGCTCGGTGCCCCAAACGTGGGGTTTGGCACCGAGGGCAGCTGGCTGCGAGCCCGGCCCGTGGCCGTGTGGTTCCCCGGTCTGGAGGGATGCCCAAAGGGCTTTTGGGATGCCCAAGGAGCGAGGCACACGCGTGCCGCTGGGCCTGACCGAGCCGGGCTCGTGGGAACATCCAGGGCGCAGGATCTGTGCCTGTGCATGACGCGTGCCACCTCTGCACGCGTGTGCGTGGGGGTGAGCACACGTGTCCCCACCACGGCGTGGCAGGAGCTTGACCTGCAATGCCGGAGCTTCGCCCACGTCGGGGCTGGACGGCACGGCGGGACTGAGACCCGGCGTGTTCGGTGCACCCCCCCCCCAACTGAGCCCAGCACCCAGCTTTTGGGAGGTGTTTGGGAGGCGTTTGGGAGGCAGGGTGCTCCTGGTGCACCTTCCCCTGGGCCCGCACGCCGTTTGCATACATCCTAATTTGATTTTAAGCAGCTAAGGCTCATCTCGCTTTGAAGCACCCGAGCCATCTGTTCTGCATTAAGGGGTGAAAAACAGCACAGAGGAGGAGAGGCGGCTCCTAATTCCACTATTGATCGTGCGATCATTATCCACCCGCGAAGGTCACGGCAGCCGCCTTGGACCGAGCGGCTCCCGTCCCCTCGCCCGCAACCGGCTCCTCTGCTCCCCTGGGAAAGCCAAAAGAGCCCAGCTGCAACAGGGGACAGCGGGGCTGGGGATCCCGGGTGCACCCCGGGCATCTCTTGGGGGGGGGGCGAAGGCGGGCACCGAGCTCTGGCCGTGCTCCTCCGGGACGGCTGTGCCGGAGCAGCTCCGGCTGCACATATGGGCGACCGCGCGTGAAATCCTCATCATCCTCCCAGCCGGCCGGTGCCTGGCAAGGGCAGAGCCGCCTGGGAGCCCCGCGCCCTGCCAGGGACCCCAGCCCAGCGCCGGGGACGGCAGGAGGAGCGGAGGGACCCGGGGAGGGCAACACGGCTGGTTTAGTGCCGACATCTCTGGAGAGGCCTCCGGGAACAAGACAGGCTGTTCAAGGCGGCTGCCCGCACCGGCTCTCGCCGTCAGCGCGACGTTCCGCGGCACCGAGGGGAGACGAGTGGGGGGCCCTGATGTTGAGCAGCGTGGCACCTCCTCGCACCCCAGCCCTTCTGGCAGCCCTCCCTGCCTCAGTTTCCCTCTACTCCCCGGCACGCTGGCAGCACCCAGCATCTCAGCTCTGCTCCCGGCAAGCCGGGGGGGAGCTCCTCTCTCCCGCCATCCTGGTAGCATGACAGGCTATGGCATCACCAAATTCGGGGTGCACGGGGGTGCCCACCACCTCATCACCCCACCGCCGAGCCGGCGTGGATGGGGGCTGCTATTGCCCCCATCCTGGACCCAGTAGGAGGTTTCCCGGTGCATGACAGCCACGTCCCCAAAAATGAAGGGTCACTATTGCTAATTCCGCCTCTCCCCCATCTGTTGTGACTGTTTACACTCCACTTGCTAATTAGAGCCTAATTAGTTGGTGCAGAAATTCATCACTTTCCAAACACAGGCGGCAGCGAGAGGCGTCCCCGGGAACATCTGCACATCTGCCGGTGGCACGGGCCGGTGCTGAGCTCCTAGGGCCGCCGGCCGGGTGCTGTGCCAGCTATGCCAGCACAGCACGGTCACCTCCATGCAGAAAGGTGCCTCCAAACCACGCCGTCCCCATCCTGCCCGCACCGGTCCCCCCAGTACCGGTGACCCTGGTGCTGAGCCCTGCCAGGGAGCAGCGCAGGGGACGCTGCCTCCAGGCTGAGCCGCTCCAGCCGAGCTGCCGGCGGTGATGGATGGGATAAATGGGATGCCAAGAGCTGGCAACAGGGAAGGGGGACAGGAACAGGGATGAGCCCAGCTCTCTCCCTCCACTGCGGATGACATTTTAATGCCAGGGCCTCACAAGGCACTAATCCTGCCTAATGGGATCACAATCTTTGCCCCTGCACTTTATTTACATAAGGGTTGCCGGGAGCTGGGTCTGAGCCCGGTGCATTAGTGCCGGGGAGGGGTGCGGATGTAGGGCAGGGAGCCCCGGTCTCGTCGCAAAAGCAGTAATGGATCCTAATTCCTGGGTGTAATGGGAGAGCTGGGAACTAAGCCCCCCTCTCCCCAGCTTCAAATCCCTCTTGATGGGAAGGGACGGGGAGTTTTAAGCCCGGAGGAATCCTGGAGTGCCTGCCAAGGGCAGGGCTCTGCCGGGCAGCTGCTGCTGGTGGGGGGGAAGGAGGGTGCGATCCCCCCTGCGCTTGGCAAACCCTGACAAACAGAGACGAGATGGGGATGGGGGCACAAGGCGTGACTCCACAGGTCCCCCCTGGCCACCCCCAAAGAACCAGCAGCTTGTGGGACACCCGGGTCCTTCTCCCATCTTTGCTGTGGATGCCTCGCACGAGCACCGGCAGGCGTGGGTCCCCCTCCTGCCTGGCACGGTGACCCTTGGGACAACACGGTCCCCCCCCAGCTTGGGTTCAGCCCTCCTTCAGCACGGGGTCACCACCCCGCTGCCCCTTAGGGACAGGGGGTGACAGGCAGCCGCTCCCCTCCCCAGCTCGCTAATTGGAAGCTGATCAGCCCAGCACCCATTCCTGCTAATTGACATGAATCGGGGTGAGAAACAGCGCGATGTACCGGGAAGCCCCAACCGAGCCGATGCTCACCAGCACCGGTGGGATGCCCTGAATCCAGCCCGTGGGCTCCAAGCACCCAACAGAACCCAACCGACACCGAGTACCAGTACCCAGCACCGTGCCTGCCACCTCGGCCACCCAGTACCGACATCTGCCTCAGATAAAATAACACGTTCACCTCCCTCCCTTCCCACCGGCCCCTCTTTGGTCTGGCCAGGATGCGGCCGGTGCAAAGGGGCAGCCCTGGGAAGGGAATGCTCCGCTGTCTGCACCCCACCTCGACCATGGGAGGGGGGACAGAGCTGTGTCCCTGGTCCCCCAAGCTTTGCAGGGCTCCCCCATCCTTCCCTGGGCATCACTGCCCAGAAAGCAGGATGGCAGCCCTCCGGGAGCCCTGGCACAGCCACCGAGCAGCCCCGCGCTCCCGCTCCGGCCCCCCTGTGCCCCCCCAGCACGGGGAGATGGAGCTAAATCTCTTCTGCATCAGACTATCGCTGGCGCTCCGCAGCACGAAGAGATTAAAAAACAATAAAGAGAAAGCGAAACCCTCTGCTATAATTACCAGCCTTTAGCCGCCAGCGGAGGCAAGGAGGGAGGGAGGGAAGGAAAAAGGGGGAAAAAGAAACAGAGAAGAAGCAATCCACTAAAATTTTAATAGGAACCACTGCATTTAATTTAACGACACATTTTTTCAATTACCAGAATAATTGTTTTATTCATAAAACGAGTTTCAATAAGAGGGTAATTTTCCTTTGTTTTTATTATTCATTTGTGTAACATATTCGCAGCGCAGTTCCCCGGCGCCGCAGCAGCCGCTCCGCATCTGGGGGGGTGGAGGGGGGGCGCGGGGGGGCCCTGCGCCAGCACGGCAGGGAAGGGGTTAACGTCACCAGGGTACCCCATAACCCCCAGACACAGCACCCATGGGGGACCACCTGAGCACCCAGGTGGGGTCAGAGCCCTGGTTGGGTGCGATGAGAGATCGTCCCGGGGAACCCATCCTGGCCAAGGCACGCTGTCCCTGGGGACAAACCACGTCCCCTCCGTGGCCACCCCGGCTGGGTGACCCTGTGCCCAGGGTCGGGCGAAGCCCTGGGGCCGTGCCGCTGCCCGAGGAGCCGTCTCTTGGCTAAGTTACGTTTTCTGCTTGTCGGACGGCAGCGTGCGGTTGGGAGGCACCAATTTTTCAGTGGATGTTGGTAAAGTCACTGGGCTGATTAAATGGCACATGTCCCCGCGGGTACGGAGGGCACGGCCCCGCCGCGGGGATGGGAACCGCTGTAACATCCCGGCACGGTCCGCGGTGTCCCCACCACGGTTCCCTCCCGGGGAGGTGACAGGGACCACGCAGGGTGGGTGGCCGGCAGGTGCTGGGGGATTAGCAGCGCTCTCCACCGCTGCCGGAGCCATTAGTATTCCTGAGATGAGGCTTCATCCCCTTAATAAAAAGCAAACACAGAATTGAAATGCCGAACGCTCCGGGCACCTGGGGAGCTATGGAGCACAACGTGCTGCTGAGCAGGGACCCAGGCGTCCGGCGGGGGGGGGACCCAGGCATCCAGGTGGTGCCAAGGACAAAGCCAAGCACGGGGTCGAGATGCCGCAGGCATCTTCGCTGAGCCCGGTTTGTCCTCCTCCCAGCACCTGAGCAGGCACGAAGCAACCAGAGTCGCTGCCCCCCAAGCGCAGCCCCCCCAAACTCGCCGCACGTGCGGCCCCCGCTTGCCAGTACCCATCTGCTCCGCTGGCAGCCCCCAGCCACGCCGGCCTCATCTGGCACAGAAGGGCCAGCGCTGAAGCCGTGCCCCGGTGCCCGCACGCACGCTCCGGCAGAACGCGTCCCCTTCAATTCATCGTCTCTCCCGCAGTGACTCGATGCCGGGTTCAAATTTAGGGGAGGGGTGGCAGAGAAAGCACCGAACCCAGCCGCACGGCGATGGAGAAGCACCGGCAGGAGCAGGGATCACGGCACCCACGCAGCACCGCTCACCTGCGGGGACATCGGAGCCCCGAGCGTGGCCGTGCCGTGACACCCCGCCGGCACGGGGCTCTCGGCAGAACCCAGCTTTCATCTCACCGCCTGGCAAACGCAGCAAAACCTACCAGCAAAGGGTTTTGGTGCCCGGCGGCAGCGTGCCGAGGCGCCGTGCCAAAGCGCCTTTGCTCCTCTCTAATCTGCCTGGCTCACGCGAATGCCCCTGTGAAGCGTGGCGGCGGCGTGGCCGTGCGTGGCGGGAGGCACGGCGCGGCGTTTGGCTCGGCTCGCTCCAACCGGGGATGAAAGGCAGCGTTGCCGCGCTGGATGCAATGGGGGAAGATGCCCTTCGCGCGGCACCGGCCCCGCTTTACTGTGACCCCCAGTCCCTCCACACCCCCCAAAGCGTCACGGCCGCGAGCTGCAGCACAGAGACACAGTTGGGGGTTGAGGGACTCCCCTTCCCGCTTGCACCAGGACCGGGTGACCCTGGGGGCATGGGTGTCCCCACGTCCCCTGGTACAACTGGGGGGGGCTCCAGCCCCGGCCGCACGCTGCAGCATCCCTGGGGCTTGCACGGGGCTGGCAGCGGGGCAGGACGGCTCCATCGTCCCCAACCCATCGCCCACCAAAGCCGATATCCATCCCAGCATCCGCCCTCGGTCCGGATCCCAGCGGAAAGGCCTGGCCCAGGAGCACAGGGTCAGCCACAGGGGACACCCCAGCCGTCCCTTGTTCCCCCTAAGGCTGGGCGGGTGGCCATGGGGTGCCGCGGGGTGGCCTCGGTCCCCACTGGCACACCGAGTGGGGCAACCGCACACAATCCTGCCCGGCACAGGATCCGGCACAATCCTGCCCATCTCAGCCCCGCGGATCAGTCAGGCCACGCTGCGGACCCATGGTCTGCCTTTTAATGTGCTTTTTTTACTTTTTACTAAGAAAAAGACTTATAATTGCAAACGATCTGTCTTTTCATGTGTGTTTTTTACTTTTTACTAAGAAAAAGACTTATAATTGCAGATGTGTCCATTAATCGTCACAACTTACTTTGTTCCCTTCCTTCCCTGCTTTTCCCCTCCCTCCCTTCCTTCTCCCCCCACTGAGACCAAGAGCTTTAAAACTCTCCTTCTGGCTATTAATCAAAAGCAACCTCTCTGCTATCATGAACGTACTTGCCATAAATTAATAGGGGCCTTCTTAATCAAATCTTATCTCCTCTCCGAGCACCCGGCACACGGTGCTGGGGTTGGTATCCCAATCCGCCTGGCCGTGAAATGCAATTTCCAATACTCCGGTGGACTCGGCAGCTCTGCTCAGCCTCCTCCTCCCTGCCCGTGCCTGTACCTGTGCCGGCCTGGCAGCACGGCCGAGAGAGAGGGAGAGGGATTCAGCACACTAACCGCGGAGGTGGCTCCCAAAAGACACGCTCCATTTCTCCGCCATTTACCGTGTTTATCCACAGCTCCTGCAGACAGCACTCGCCTTCCCGTATTATTTAGAGGGCGCAGCCCGAGCCAGGGGGTTCGGTGCTCGCCGGCGGCAGGAGGCTGTGAACAGAGCAATCGTGGGAAATCCTCCTGCCCGAGCTGGGGCCATGGCAAGGCAGTAGGGCCAGAGCACAGCTTCTCGGAGGGTCAGCCCAGAGCTCTTGGACCTGCAAGCTCACGGTGCTTCACTCACCATGGCACGCTAGAGAACACCGTCCCTCCGGTCCCCGCAGCACAGCCCCCCATCCTTGTCCCACCAGGTTTCCCTTCTCCCCATCCACACGGTGCCTTCTCACCCCACACCCTTTCCCAAGGGCAGCTGCAACCCCAGCGTGACGACGAGGACCCACGCGTCCCAGGCAATGCCACCCCAGGGCAGCCCTTGCCCCACGCACGTCACCGTCCATCCCGGCTGCAGCTCCGATCCGTCCCTGGGAGCCCACCTCAACCCCAGACCTCCCCTCCAGCCCTGTCTGAGCTGCAGCAGTTCCCCAGTCCCGTGGGGTTCCCAGGCAGCAAACGCTGAGCTGGGACAGAGGGGGACCTGAAAACAGTGCCCTACAGCTGCTGCTTCGCCACGCTGGGGCTGCTAATTCCAGCCCTCTCCTTTGCCGCTCAGAAAATCCTGTGCCGGTTGTGATTTTCCTGCTTGACGGAGGCAGCCCTGCCTCCCCAATGGTCTGAGACAGGCATGGGGGCCTTCGGCTTGGTCCCTCCTGCAGCTCCATAGTCCAAGCCAAGCCCCGAGCGGCGGGGAGACGATGGGGGCTGCAGCCGGGAGCCACACCAAAAAGGAGCTGCTTCTCGTAAAGCGATTGCAGAACAGAGCTAAGAGGGTTTTTAACCGAGGCAGAACAACCTGGAGAGCCTCCCTCACTCGGCCCCAATCACACCGAGATCACAGGAATAAAACCATCTTTGTTGCATGGAAGAGAGGCCACGGCCCTGAGCCATCGGCAGGTCGGAGCAGGGCTCCGCTGCCTGCGTTCAGAGGACATGGGAGCATCTCGCAGCGGCCGCATCCCTCCGGCAGCAAACCCCAGAGCTGTGCCAGGTGCCATGCCCATCCTGCCCAGGACCGGGCACCAGTGCAGCCCTTGGGAAAAGAGCCAGAGCAGGATGGTGCAGCCGAGAGGCTCCCAGGCTGCACGGACCCCCGGTGCCCTCCAGCCATCTGCCGCCGGCACGCACCCTGCAATGACCTTGCTGCCGAAACGCATCCGTCTCTGCTCCGATGCCTCACGCCGAGCCCATCAGACTGCTCACGGCACAGGGATCTGCCGCTCTGCCACGGCAAAGGGGCACGGGCAGCGGGAGGGCTGCCAACCAAGGGCACGCTGCTCCGTGGGCTCGGGCGATGGCTCTTGCCCTCTTGGAGAGACACAGCTGGAGCCGGGCACCTTTTCATCTCCATCCAACCCTCCACGTTTTTGTGCGATTGCTTTAGCAATTTCCTCACGGAGGCAAAAGGTCGTCTGGGTGGTGGGGGAGCCCTCGGGACATGGAGCTACCTCCCAGCAAGGGTGCAAGGACACGTGCATGTCGCCCACGCCGCAGGAGGGTCCGGCAAAGGAGGGGAGCCGGGCTGGACCTGGTAGAGCCCACGGCTCTGGCACCGCTGCCCCGCTCCCCTGCGCCTCCCTCGGAGGAGATTTGGGGTTTCTTACATGCCGTAAGCTGATTGCAGAGGTGTGTTAACTGGATTAGGTGGGAGGCTGAGAGAGACGCAGACCTGGAAGAGCTGCTCAGCGGAGCACAGCTCCCGTCCGTGTGACGCCGGCAGGATTTACAGAGCCGTTTTTTAAACTGATTTTCTTCCCTTAAGCCTTCGGAAAGGTGAAGCTGCGGGGGGGACATGGGCTCTGCCACCTCCTCGTCCGCTGCAAAAGTCCTGCAGGGCCCTGGCGTAGGCTGGCAGCGGGGTCACGTCCCCACATCGGTCCCCACGGCCACCCCTGCCCTCGGCGCTGGCAGTGAGACGGGCAGGGTGACACCGCACAACCTCGGGCAGCACCAGCCCGGCTGGGCACCCGCAGCACCTCGGGGAACAGCACAGTGACCCCGAGCCCCCGCACGGCCCCATCAGCACCCACCCACCCACCCATGGAGATAATCCCCGTGGGCAGCAGGCACTAGCTCGGGGCTCTCGGTGACAGCCCTGCGGTTAATGCAAGCTGACCGCTATAGGGCACAGCCGGGGGGGGGAAGGCCACGGCCTCAGCACCCCCCTCCCCAGCTGCACCCAGCCCAGGGGAGCTCCCCAAATCCCCCTGCCCAGACCCAGCCCGGGACAAAGAGGACACCGACGGGGACCACAGCAATCCCGGGATGCAGGAGCAGCCCAGCAAGCGATGTCCCCCGCACGGCACTGGTGTCACCTGCAAACCGCACAGCAGTTTTGCCGGTGTCACGCTTCATCCATCTCCGCCGGAGCTCTGTCGCGGCGCTTCCCAGCCTCAAGGGCAGGGGGAAGAGGCAGCGGGTGCAATTTCCAGGGCCAGCGGCGTTCACCAAAGCCCAGGCGGAGACCAGGAGCCCCAAACCCAGCCAAGGCGGCCCCGGCACGGTACGTAGCCGGATCTGCTGTGGCACAGCCAGCACGAGCCGGGATCCAGCCCCTCGCACCCAATGGCTCCGAGCGGGGTTGGCGCTGCCCGCCAGGGCCATGGCATCCCGCGGGACAGACAGATGGATAGACGGTCGCCCTCCTCCCGCGCTGCCTCCCGCCAGGCCGGCGGGGACACCCCAACCATGCTGCCATCTCCCCTTCCTCCTCCCACATCTGTCTCCAGGCCCATACTTATTTATTTATTTGTTAATTAACTGCCGTTTCCATAACAAACGCTCCAGCTTCTCCCAGCCTCCAACAGCCCTGGGGCTGGATTGTTAACTAGGATTTTAATTTGTTAATTAAAAGCAGGATGGCTCCATAACAAGCTCCTCTTCTGCAGCCGGGCTCTCAGAGGGCTCAGCGGGCCATCGGCTGAGCCGGCAGCCTCGCCGTGCCCAGCCGAACCCTCGCACAGGGATGGGGAATATGGGCAGGCGTGAGCGTGGCTCCCCCAGGACAAGGGGTGTTTGGAAAAGGGACATCGAGCTCGGCAGCACCGCGGTGCCTGCTCAGGACCTCCCTTCTCCCAACAGCGGTGCTGGAGATGACACCACCTCCCTTCGCGATTTCAACCCGGCGATCCCTTCCCCAAACACCACGCAACCCCCAGCACACGTCCCCGGCCATCGGAGGGTCCCAAACCTGGCGACCGACCCCCCCTCTGCCCACCGCGGCAGAGCCGGAGCTGTGCCAGCATCATCCCCTCTCAGCTCCCACGCTTCTGCCCAAGGACCGCAGCCCGGGGCAGCCCTCAGCACCCAGCCCCTGCGGCACTGAGCACCCAGCCCGGGTGCACCCCGGTGCCGACGTGGGCCAGGTAAGGCTGGAGATGCTCCTGGAGCCAAGGGAGAGACGTCAGCCCTGGCCGGGGAACAGCGTCTCATTCAGCCCCGCGGCGAGGCCGTGGCTGGGAACAGAGCGGGGCTGTGTGCCTGCCCGTCCCTGCCTGCCTTCGCACACCCAGCCCCTCTGCCTGCCCGCCCCGGCAGCGCCGGCTGGAAAAAATAACATTTCCCCTCGCGGGAAACCCCGAACAGACGCACACACGGCACCGTTGTGTGTTGCCAGCCCGCGAGCCCGAAGGGGGCCGACAAACAGAGCTTTGTGCTCTGAAGCACCGCGTGGCCCCTACGGACCCCCACGCCTGGCCCTGAGCACACGGACCCCGGGAGCATGGCCCCAGACCTGACCCCAAAGGCACAGACCCCAGCACGGAGCTCCAAACCCAAGCCCAAATGCACGGAGCTGCAGGGAGCTGCAAGGGACCCGCAGCAAAGGGGCCATGCAGGGATGCTCCTGGGGGGGACAGGAGCTCCCCCAGCCCAGGGGCACGTCCCCAGCTCTGCCCTGCTGCGGGTGGCATAGCTGGACATCACCGTGGGCTGCAGCGAGCCTTTTCCCCTGCCGAGCATGTCCCCACGCAGGGCACAGCCCCGACCCCAGCCAGGGATGTTTAACAAGCTCCAGGCTCCAGCTGAAACTCCTTCCCCAGCAAACTCCTTCCGATGCCACAAATCCTCCTGACCCCGCGATTACGCAGCTCCGCCGTATCTGGGTCACTGCTGTGAGTCACGGACACCCGGAGAGTGACTCAATGCAATTAGAGGGGCCAGATCCTGCGGCTGATTTCCCCAGGAGAGACTCCAAAACAGCAAGGAGGGGAAGGACAGACAGACATCACCTCCAGACCCCCCAACAGCCACCAGCCAGACACTCTCCGGGCAGGAGAGAGGGTGAACACGGATCTCCCTCCCCACAACCTTGGAGGGGTGGAGGGGCCCTTCCCAGCCCCATTCCCAAAGGCTTCGCAGCCAGGACCGGAGCTTCCCCGCGAAGGTTTGGCAGGAATGGGCTCCACACCCAACTGCCAAGCAAGGCGGGGGTCCCGACAGCCCCGGCCCCCAACCCCAGGGTGGTCCCAGCACTGGGTGGGATGGCTGGTACACGAGCCCGGTGCAGCGCAGCACAGCTCGGGGCTGGATTTGGCCCCATGGGACATATCGAGTGTATCCTCCAGGTATTCCTGGAAGGCAACCACAGCCCCGGGCTGCGGTGGCTCCCAGGGCCACCGCGGCCGAGGAGGGGTGGGAAAGCAAAGCCACCACCAGACCTGCCCTGCAGGAGCCCCGACAGCACCGGGGATGTCACTTCTGCAAGGGACATCCGTCCCCCTCATCGCCATCCCCGAGCTCCTGCCGCCCCCCGCATCCCCCAAAAACGCTCAGCACAACCCTCGCCCTGCGACCCCCCTCGCAGACAGACAGACAGCCGCTTTCCAGGCTCACCGCGAGAATCTCAACAAGGCGACATTTCCCAACTGAAAAAATACAGCGGGGAAAGAAAAACAGGAGACAGAAACCACAAGAAAAACCCCACTCAGCCTTTCCCATGGCGCTGACGCAATTAAGTCGCCAGCCCCGCGGGATGGAAAACACTTTGCCAGCTCCCTGCCCCCCCCATGCCGAGCGGGACGAAGGCACTGGCGGCCACGGTCCTCCTCCCTGCGGCACAGCCCCGAGCCAGCAGGCACCGGGCACTCGCCGATTTACTGGGGTGTTGCCCAGACATCCTTTTTTCCAAAGTATTAATTAGTCATTGCATTGCTCACTTGAAACATAAATAGCTGTAGCATGACAGCGAACACGAGTTTTCCTTGGAAAAAACCTTTTCCAAAGCTTTTCCTTCCCAGACGCCCCTGTTTGCAGATGGGGGACAGGAATAACTCGCAGCCTGGCAATCCCCCCTCCAGCCATCCACAACAGCCCTGAATTTCCAGGGCAGAGAAGCGAACTCTGGTCATTGCACTTATTTACACACTTGTGGCTCTCCCAGCCAGAGGGGCTTTTCCAGCCAACGCCGTGATGCCGGGCCAGCGATTCCAGCGGCAAAGCCAGCGCCGCTGCCCAGCCTGACGTGAAGCTTATGGGGGAGAAGCCAAGCGAGCAAGACTCCACCACCGCCCCAGGTGAAGCGCTCCGGCAGCTCATTGCCCCCGCTCGCTGCACGTTTCCACCCTCCACTGCACAGCTCGGCTCCCCGCCGCTGCCCTCCCAGCCCTTCTTTCCACCATGCAAGCGAGGAAAATGGAGAAAATGGGGAGATGATCCATTCGCCTTCCTCCGCTTGCACCCCATGCGTGCAGGCAGAAGCCGGGTGCTCAGCGCTTCCCGGTGCTCAGCCAGCGGGGAGGGCTCTCCCAACGGCAGAACTCTGAATTAAACATACCACCCTAATGAGTTGATTTTATTAGTTTGCGAATGCATTGAGAACTCATTATCAAAATAAACATCAATTCACTCCACCGAGCGCGGTGCCGCACAAGCGCACGCCCCGGCAGCGCCGCAGCTGGGGCCGCACGCGGCTCCCACCCCGAGACGTGCCGCTGGTCCCCTCTGCGCCCCATCTCTGGCACCCACCACGGGCTGGCCCCAGGGTGGTACAGGGGCAGCAGGCACCTATCCATCCCCAAAACCCAAAGCCTCTTGCACTCCATTTTGGCTGCCGGGCTTCAGGCTGGGCACCCAGTGTTGCTGCTTGCTGGGGTGGGACAGTCCCCGGCTCCTGCCACCGCCGCAGCGGGCTCTGCGAGGTCCCCTGGGACCCGCTCGGTGCTGCTGGAGGGCGAGAAGCCGAGCCACGACCCCTCGGGGCTGCTGCGGGGCAGGCAGAAGCCCCCACCCTGCCCCAGAGTCTCCAGTCCCTTGCAATCACCCCCGGGAGCCTGTGCAGCACCCAGCGCCGGTGCATCGGGGACTTGGCAGACCCCCAAGACCCCCCAGGGACAGCCAGGGCAGGAGGCAGCACCCCGGCCCCGGGGAGCCAGCGCCGAGCCCCTCTCCGGCAGGGCCGGCGCGCCGAGGCGTGAAGCGGGTGCACAGCGGGCGCATTGTCCGGCTCGGCAGGACGCGCTCCCTTTGGAAACAGCAGCTAATCCCATTTCATCCCCCTTCACGGCCATCAGCTGTTTTTCAGGCATTCAGGAGGCGGGTTGCTGAAACCAGAGCTATTGTGTCCGCCTCGCCCCAGCCCCCTCCATCCATCCATCCATCCATCCATCCATCCCGGCCCCACGCTGGGCCGGGATCCGGCAGCACGTCCACACCCAGCTCCTGCCCCAGCACCGTCCCCAGCCAGACCTTCACGGACTGCCGGGAGATGGGGATGCCGGACCCACGCAGGACTCACTCCCCTTTGCCTCCCCCCAAGCTCTCAGCCTGACCCCATGGTCTAAGCCCAGGCAAAGAGGAAGAGGAGGGGAAGCGCTGAGCATCTCACCATGCTGAGACCCATGGGCACAGGCTGAGCCCCAGAGACAGCCACCTGCACAACCCAGCGCTCGATTGCTCCTCACGCAGGCTCCCAGAAGGGATGAATAAGGAACATAAATGACCCCAGTTAATGTCCAGCCTGTGCCCTAGATTCAGCCCGGTTTCCTCACCCAGCCGCGGCTCACAGCCAGTGAACTGGGATGTGCTGGAGGCGGATGGCTCTGCAGGACAGGGACAGAGGAACAGGCTCCTCCAACCATCCTGGCAAATGCAGCCCAGCCCTGCAGGTCCACGCAGGGAGTGGGTCCTCAGCCCCGCTCTCGCCCCAGGGGAAATGCCCTCTGGCTCGGGCAGTTCACACAGGAGTGGGCATAGGCACCCTGATCTATGAAGGGGCTCTAAAAATAGTGTTTCTCTTCATCAGCTTGTTGTAAGCCATGAACACAGCCATGCTGCCGAGTGCTGGGGCTCTCCCACCAGCCAGGGTGACCTGCTGGCCTCAAGGGACAGCCAGAGTCTTCCCCCCATGCCACATGTGTCCCTGCTCCCCAAGAGGCACAAGGGACACCCATCCTTGCAAGCCAGGGGTAGCAGGACCCTGCCAGGCACCCCAACCCCTGCCAGCTTCGTACATGGACCCGAGTATCCTGGAGAAACCCCTCCAGGGACCGGCGCTCCCACCAATAAATCCACATCCCGCTCCTCACCCCGGCAGGACCCGGGCGACGCTGCTGCACGGAGCCAGGAGGGCTCAAGGTTACGGATGAGGACTTGCAGGTTGTCGTCTCACCCAGCAGTGCAAAAAGCAATTAGCTATCGCAGCTAAAATTAGCTCAGCGGTTTCTTTCTGCTAATGGTCAAACTCATCAAGGTTTCCCTACACCGGGGGCCTCGGCACCTCCGCGTGGGCAGGCAGTGATTGATGAGAGCTGACGGAGCCGCTCACGTGTGCCTGCGTATGCAGGGCAGCGGGACACCAGCCGGCACTGCACTGCAGTCCCCTTCCCACCGTAGCCACTGCCACCTTTGCCCAGTGCCTCAGTTTCCCCCCCCAGCTACCCAGGGACAGAGCTCCCGGCACGCTCAGGACGGCCAGCCCGGAGCTGCCACGTGCCGAGGTGGACGATGGGGACGACGATGGGGACGACGACTGCTGGCGGGGAGGGTGGGTGGTTTCGGCATTCCTCGAATCGCCACCGCGCCATCCCCGCTGCCGGCCGGGATGCCCAGCTGCTGGCACGCCGCGGCAGCTGGTCCCAGTGCCCAAGGCCTTCCCCAGCCCACGGTGGCTGCCGGCCAGGAGGTGACACCGATCCACGCAAGGAGGTGACAACGCGGAGCAGCCGGCTGCTGCCAGTCACAGCATCCCCAGAGCCCCCCGCTCCCCAAGTCTCTGCTCCTGGGGGGCTGAGGATGGGAGGGGGGGGAGCAGAGCCACCCCATCAGAACGGGGAGACAAAGGGGGGGCCGGGGACCAGCTGCAGCCCGGGAATGTCCCCTGCCCTCGGCCCCGTTCCCAGGGATCAGGTTACCCAGTTCCCAGGCAACCCGAGCCCGGCATGGCTTTCCAGGCGCAGGCATTCCTGCACCCCGCGGGGCTGGGGGCGAGGGGAGGGGGCCGCCGAGGGGGCCTCTGCCTTCCCTGGGTGCAGGCAGGTGGTGGGCGTCAGGCAGGGAAGAAAGGGGGGAAGGCGAAGCATCGCTGGGAGCGAGGTGGGGGATGCACCCCCAAAGCGTCGCTGGGAGCAGAGGGCTGCACCCCCAAAGCAGCGCTGGGAGCGAGGTGTGGGATGCACCCCCAAAGCAACGCTGGGAGCAGAGTTGCACCCCCAAAGCATTGCTGGGAGTGAGGCGAGGGTTGCACCCCCAAAGCATCACTGGGAGCAGAGGGTTGCACCCCCAAAGCATCACTGGGAGCGAGGCGAGGGTTGCACCCCCAAAGCATCACTGGGAGCAGAGGGTTGCACCCCAAAGCAACGCTGGGAGCAGAGAGTTGCACCCCCAAAGCATCACTGGGAGCGAGGCGAGGGTTGCACCCCCAAAGCATCACTGGGAGCAGAGGGTTGCACCCCAAAGCAGCGCTGGGAGCAGAGAGTTGCACCCCCAAAGCATCACTGGGAGCGAGGCGAGGGTTGCACCCCCAAAGCATCACTGGGAGCAGAGGGTTGCACCCCAAAGCAGCGCTGGGAGCAGGGGGCTGCACCCTGACAGCCGGTCCCCAGCCCCACGGAGGGGGTACTCAGGGCAGGGCCCACACAGGCGACATTGCCGGCGTGCCCAGGGTGTGAGGGATGCCAAGCGGGACCAGCAAGGCAGGGAGATGCTGCCAGCACATTCCAGCCTGCCGGCGGGGCGAAGGGTGGCGGGATCGCGCTCTGAGTCCGGACAGACCTCCACGGATGGCTCTGGGGATGCAGAGGGTGGGAACCTCAAAACAGAGCAGCAGCCCCGGGGATGGGGGACGTCCCTGGCATTATCGCTGCTCTGAGTGACCCTGGCCCCGTGTCCTCTCCAGCAGCTCCATGCAACGCTCCTCTGCACAGGAGGAGAAGCTCCCAGGACATCACTTTGCTCCCACCACCCCCAGTCTTCCCAGTCTCATGGGTGCTGGATCCCCACGGGTGCTTTGGAAGACCAAGGCCCGGTGCCATGCGCAAGGAGCCATACGGTACCGGCAGAGCACCGCAGCCACCGGCTTCTCCGCACCACCCTGTGCCCACACACCAGCTCCGGCACAACCACGGAGACTCAGATCGCCCTTCATTAGCACGATCACATCACCACTGACAGCAGTATATTTATTACTGGCCTGGCACTGACCATTTTTTACCCAGTGACATGCGACTTACTAACAAGCTCGGGGAGGTAATGAGGGCTCGGAGGCAAGGGGACCCAGAACCCAAAGAGTTTTGCTCCCACACAGCTCTGCACCCCAGTCTGAGCAGGGCCTTAGTCATCCCAGGCAACAGTCTGTGATGCTGCTGCAAAACATCAGCGCACCCCCAAACAGTAATGTGTGTTGTGGCTGGAGCTCATCCCCAGGCAGGAACCAGCCACATCAGGGATCAGCTCCAGGCACAGGCTGGGGACGAGGACACGGTTCATAAAGACACAGGGTCACCCCTCATCACACCGCCCTGCCGGCACCCCGCGAGCCAGCCTCCCTCCTCCCAGGTTTCATTATCAGCATTTTCCCAGGTTCACAAGCAACCTGCATCTGCCTGCCTCCCTCCTTCCCTCTCTCCAACTCCTTCATTTGCTCCCACTGAGCAGAAATGCCACCGAGCAGAAATGCCACCGCATCCTAATCCCCATCACTAAGGGACGAGCAGCACTTGTCACTGCCACCCTGGCTGGCACTGGGGCAGGAGCCGCTCAGCCGTCCCCAGCTATCCCAGCCCACCGATGTGTGCCCAACCATGCCTGCAGCTCCAGCCCTACCAGGCAGCCGAGGTGGGTATGAGCTCACAGCTGCCCTCCTTCCCGCTGGCAGCCCTCGTCCTGCCTGTTGTCCCCCCCGGGAGCCGGCTCCCAGCCCGCGGGCACGGTGGCATACCCCAGTGCTGCTGTGGCTCGCATCACTGGCACCCCAAACCTTTGGGGACCGGCCAGGGCACCAAGCACAGCGATGGGGCATGGCGACACGGGCTGCCTGGGATGTGACTGTATCCCCCTCCCCTTACGGTTATCAGGTCATCAAAATTTCATTGCTGTGCCTGGTCACTAATGGCTTCCAAAGCAGCATCAAATTTTAATCTTTCCTTCCTTTCCCCTAAAAGCCACTTTCCTTCCTGAGCCAGAGCTTTGTACAAGGCCACCGGCTAATGTGACGGCCACGCTTGCGGGGAAGGGGAAGCCGGGGCAGGAGACATCCACGCTCAGCCATCCCTTCCCCAGCAGCACCCTTCACAGGAGTCCTGGCGTGAACCCGTCACCAGCATCACGTCCCCGGGAAGGAGCAGGGACTCGTCCCCCTCCTGCTCTGCCCCACGGGGCTCCACGCATGTGGACGTGCCCAGGCACCATGCATGGGTGCCAGAAGGTGCCAGCACCCCCCCACTCCAGTCCCTAATAAGCCTCTTTGGTGGAAGCTGCCCGTCTCAGGCCCCTGCCCCAAATCCCATCTGGAACCTTAAGCCTCCCAAATCCCTCCTGGGACTGGCTGCAGCCTCCTCAATCCCATTAGAGGTGCTGTGCTAGCACAGGGGGTCCCAGGCTGTGCCCCCAGCCCTGGGTGGGGGGAAACTGCACCCCTGGGGGTCACAAAACCTACAAAAGGTGGGAAGGAGGGGACTGGGACACCCCCAGACACCCAGCCCCCCCCCAGCTCTTGGGGGGCTCTTTATTGTCTTGCTAATCGGCTGAAGGCACCTTTGCTGCAGGCGTGGGCTGGCTGGGGCAGGGCTGGCAGCAGCAGGCTGCCCGTGCCCCCCCCGGCCATGGCACAGCCTCCCGGCCGTGGCACCGGCGCTCGGCCCCGGCACAGGTCGCACTGCGACACAGCTCCCGCCCGGGCGGCGCTGACTGATTAGCCTTCCACCCAGCACCGCATTCGGCTCCGGGTAATTAGCGCAAGGCCTCTAATCAATAAGTTATTTTTTGCCGTGGATAATTAATAATTACACAGCACAGACGGGCTGTAATTAAACTTCCATCCCCTCTCTCCCTGGCAGAGCGGGGCCTTTGTTTTACCAACTGCAGGTATTAAAGTGTTTCATCCTGCGCCCGGGGAGCCCCCATGCCCCAGCCAGGGAGGTCTCGCGCCGTCCCCTCCTCCTTCCCTTCTCTATTGATCCCATTTTCTTTGGCTGCCTGAATCAATAGCACCGGCACAAAGCGCTGCCTGCCTCCGTTCCCGCTGCCAGCCCCGCCGGGATGCCCAGGCAGGGCTGCCCTGCCTGCCCCACCGCAGCGGGGCTGAGCCAGAGGCCAAAGCCGATGCGGAGTTGCCCACCCGCACGGCAACTCCTTCGCCGGCTCCCTCGCCCCAGCGCCCAGTCCGCCCCAACGGGCTGCAGTGGTGAGCGTCGGCAGCCCATGCGTGCCGGGCACCGCAGGCAAGGAGGTGACCCTGCCGGTGCATTCCCGGTGCCATCTGCAGCGGGGGAGACAGGCACGTGCCAGGTTTTGGCAACGCTCCCCCCACCGCAACTCTGTCGCGGGCAACCACCGCTTTCACTCGCCCGTGGCTGCTGCCTGCCACGCAGCGCCGGGGCCGGGCACCGAGCAATGTCACGCCGCCCGCGAGGACGTGACACACACCGCAGGGAGCCGAAGCCGCAAAGCTCGGCTCCCGCACCAGGAGAGGGGAGCAAAGCCCCTTCCCCAACGCTCGCGAGGGCCGAAGCACGGGCAGCCCCAGGTCTTCCACCCCACGGCAAGACCCCAGAGCCCAACAGACTAATGGAAGGAGATTCGGTCACACCAGGAGCCCGTCCCGCAGGCGGGAACAAACGGACCACGGGGGACCCGCCAGCCGGAGACGCCAGCCAGGAGAAGAGAAACTCGGCAAGGGAGTGAATCAATCAAAGAGACCTTCACAGCTCCCCACACAGGGCCTGCCCAGATAATATACTGCCGCTTTAGATGTTATGTTCTGAACTTAATTACTGAGAAATTATAGCAGTGCTGGGGGAGGCTCAGGGGGAGCAGGAGGACGGGAGCGCACAGGGACTTCTGGCTCCGCTTGCTGCCACAAACAAGGGCAAGAAATGTCGTGGGCGAGGACCCCCAGCGCTACGCCCCACTGTGCCCCCTCCCCGTTTCACAGCCTGGATCCGCTCGGTCCAAGCGGCAGGGACGGAGGCGGCCGTGCTGCAGCCCTGGCAGCTGGGAGCCTCCTCTGCAGCCCCGTGGGGAGCCTTGCTGCTGGGGAGGGGACGGGACCCCAGGGCCCCCCGGCATCTCTGAACCCCAGCTGCACCCCAAAGGGCCACAAACTATTTCTACATCCCTCTCAGGCAGCTAAAACCAGGCTGTGCCATGCCACAGCTCCAGAGGTGACGAGCAAAGAAGGGCTCACCCTGCCCAGCAGTACTGCCTCACCCCAAGGGCCGGCTGGGTGCACAGGGAGCCCCAGGCACCCACGGGGGCTCAAGGCTGCAGACCCCCTCCGGCCCCAGCCCCCTGCCCAGTCTGACCAGCCAGCTGGAGGTCGATGGGACCAACCCCAGGGCAAGAGTTGCTCCCTGGGAGCTCCCCAAACTTGCGCCCCAGGTCTTGCGGTTCAATGGGAGTCCCTCGGGAGGGGGTGAAATGGGTGCCTTTACCCTCCGCCATCCCCGGGGAATGCTCACCCTCCCAAAAGCGGTCCAGGGCAGTCTCTACCCCATGCTCAGAGCAACATTTCCCCCTCTCATCCCCAGCCTGGGGGCAGTTATTTGGGGCAGGGGGATGGAGGAGGCAGAGCAGAGCCGTGCTGCTCGCCCCCGCCGAGCCCTCCCGGACACCGCGCTGTGCTCAGCACCAGCGGGCCCCGGGCCCCCAGCTCCGGGGGGGGGGCTTCTTGAACACCATCGATGCTGTGCCCCCCCCAACAGCAGGAGCTCCGGGGCCACCTCGGTCCCCACCCCCCAAGCTGGCACAAAGCTTCCCCAGCCCGGGAAGGTGAGGGCTCGGCTGAGGGGAGCAGCGCCGGGACCCCCCCAAACCCTCTGCGGTCCATCTCCAGCATCAAAGTCGGAGCTGGAGGGTGCCCCCCCTCACCAACCACATCCCCTTACCTTGGGCACCGGCTCCCGGGGGGCCGGGCAGGGCGAGCACCGCGAAGAACAGCAGCCCCCAGCTCCCGAGCCGGGCCATGGCTCCGCCGAGATGGGGTGGGGGGGAGTGTGGGGTGGGGGGGGGGCAACTTCCCCCGACTTTATAATCCGGTCCCCGCTGCTGGCCGGGCACCGGGGCGTCCTCCGGGCTCCGGCACAGGGACCCCCGCAGCAGCTCTGCTCGGGGGGAGGCGAAGACGTTGGGCTGAAAGGCTTCTCGTAGAGCTTGGGGGGGGGGGGGGGGTCCGCAGGCAGCTCCCCACCATGTGCAACTTCCCCGGGGACGTGCGGCGCCGGGACCCCCAAATCCGGAGCGGGGGCCGGCAGCCGAGCCCCTCCCCAAGCGTTGCGCCCCGCGTCAGGGAAGGGAACGGGAAGCGCAGGGCTGCTCGCCCCCGGCCCCTCCTGCCCACCCGGGCACCATGGGGGCCGGGCCCCCGCCGCCGAGCGCACCGCAGCCGCTGAAAAGTTTGGGGTCCGGGGGCTGGGGGCGGCAGGCGGCCCCTCCCCAGCGTTCAGCTCCTGCCTGAGGACATCCCCGCCTGGGCGGCTCCGGGCGACGGGGGGGTTGGGGGGGAGCCCCCTCTCCCCCCGTTGCCTCCCGCTGCGTCCCGGCACCCGCGGGGAAGGGGGTGGGGGGGGGGGGGAAAGTGCGGCGGCGGCGCTCGGCGGCGCGGGGTCCCGCTCGGAGCCGCCGGCGGTGCGCGGCGGGCGGGCTGGCGGCGCCGCGCCGTCCCCTCTCGGCGCTCCGGCCGGCTGCTTGCTTCTCCTGCGCGGCTCGGCGGCGGAGTGAGCCGCGGCGGCGGGGTTCGGCGGAGCCGGGGGCAGCCCGAGCCGGGGAGGCGGGGAGACGGCGCGGCTCCGAGCGCTACCCAGCGGCCGCTGCCGGGCGCGCACGGAGCCGCGGGGGGAGCGGGCGCGGCAGGCGCGTCCCCCCGGCCGCCCCCGGTTCGTGCGGGTCCCCCGCCCCCGGTATTCCCAGCTGTAGAAGCAGGAGCTCCCGTCTGCAGCTTTCGCCTCTCCAAGCGCCTGGAGCCGCCCCCCAGCCCCTCCGACAGCACTCCGAGCATCAGCAGCCCGTCCCTGGGAAGGGGGCACAGCGTGTCCCCGAGGTAGCTCAAAAGCAGAACTCATTGCCACAGGATTATCAAAGCAAACATTTTAGGGTTCTCAAAAAAAAAAAAAAAAAAAAGTTCTAACCAGCAGCACCTCCCAGATAACATATCACCTCTTCAGGCCTGATCCTCCAATTCCTCAAGCCCAGATCTCCTGACAGGATTAGGCCTTGAATGCACATCCTTCAGAGATGTCTGTGCTTTATGCCAGTACAGTGCCTTGCATTTGGTGGGGAAGAGCGGCTCAGTCACGGCTGCTACCGAGCATTAACACCCAAGGACCTACACCATCTGCATAGAAGGAAATATCCACCCTGAATGCTGGATCAGCCTCCTGAGCACACACAGTACCTCTGAGCCAAGGGACCTACAAGGATCAGGGTGAAATGAAAGCGTGAGCAGATTAGCCTGAAGCCAAGCCCAGCACCGCCGGGTCAAATCAGGGCAGGGACGGAGGGAGCACTCTCCCACAAGCATCGATACGACTGTGTGCATTAGTGCCTGGGCACCGGTGTGCATTTCCACTATATTATACGCACTCACGTGTAAATCATGCACAGTCCTCGGGGGGACAATGCCTGTGTGCACATCGCGTATTTGGAGAGCTACTGCCAAATTTCCCATCGACCTCTTGAAGAGAGACTGAACAATAACCCAGCACTTGCCCACCCCAGCATTAATCAGCTCCGTGGCTGGCATTCTCAACTGAGATGACGGGGATCGATGTGCTGTGGGAGGCTGCAATCCTGGCTCGCCCCTTGAGGAGGTGTTTCCCAGTACAGGCTGGAACAAGCACAGGGAGAGAGGCTGCCCTGCCAGGGGTGAGCTCAGACCCCTGCGGTGGGCTTGGACCCCGCTCCCCAGGCACCGACACACGTGCTGCAGTGGGGAGCAGCCGCAATAATGCTCAGCAGGCTCCCAAGCCCCTGCAGGATCAGGGCTTTGTTCCATAAAGAACAGGAATTCCTGTCTCCAGGGCCATAAATTCAGTGCCTGCCCCTGGTGTCTGCACTGATTTATGGTTATTACAATTAATCTTGCCAAGGTGTGAGCCATTTATTACCCACTTGCACAGGTACCTGATTCCCCACCATCACCCGGGCAGACTGGTTGAATTTTGATCTTGCAGCAACACTCCCACCAGAGCATGTCCTGCCTCCCAGCCCTGGCAGCACAGCCCTGCCCACTCCATACCAGCTCTCCCCTGCCCAAATCCATCCAAGCAGGAGCACGTTCCAGCACGCAGCACTACAGCTGTCTCCAGGAGTGGGTGGAAAAGCCAAGAGCTGCCCCATACAATGCTGGCACATCCCAGGGATCAGAGGGCAGCAGGCTCTGCTGGCACTCACATTGCCACCAACCTGGTGACCCTGAGGACATGCCAGGCGATGCCCAGGTGGCCACTACATGCTTCTGGGTCACCGCTGTCCCACACAGGGCAGCCCCTTCTCTCCATATCTAATGAGTTTTGGCCCAACCCTCTAGGAACATCACATGGCTTATTGAGAATCCCAACTCTTAGCTATGATTTGAGGTAGCGTCACTTGTAATTGCACCAGGAATCACAATGACACATGCACACAGACCAGCTACAAGACATGTTGCATGACTCTCGCCTCTCCGAGACTCTTCTTGAAGGGGTGAAGGCGCACAGGTCTTCAACTACAGTCAGGGTTGGGGCTTTTGAGCTCATCTCTAGACATCCCTGAGCCCCAGTTCAGGGGGCTCCAGCCCCCAACAGCAGCAGCACATTCACCGGCTGCTGCTGGAGACCTCGGCTAATGAGGGGTTCGCCTTGCACAGCCGCCGCACCGGCCCCGCGGGCAGCAGAAAGCTGCCTCAGGCCTATTTGTAGATTTGAAAGCTGTTATTTTGCCTCCTGCTTGAAGAGGGCGCATCAAAGTCAAACCCAAAATACGTTGCTGGGCTTGAATTAAAAACTCTTGTCTGAAACCAAGGCAAGTTCCAAAAAAAGATCAAGGCTTTATTTGAAATGTAAAAGTCTTTGCTGGGATGTCAAGCACTTTGGGGACCATCAGCATTATCCAAAGGCAGCAGGACAACAGCCAAGAGCTTCCTTTGGCTGTCCTCAGCATGCCTTGTCTTCCTTGGAAGAGGCACCAACTCTCAGCAGCGCTGCTGTTCCTTGAGCACAAAAGCAGTATCCCATGGGAAGCACCGTGCCCCCTCCAAGCTCCCTGCTTCAGGAAGGGGCTGGGAAGTGTAAGGAGAAGCAAGGTCAGAAGTGCTGCCTGCGAGTGAGAGACTCCAGGAGCTCAGTCCTTCGCTGTCAAAGGGGAGAGAAGGTAGATGTAAACACAGGCTGTCAGCACCAGCATGAGGAAGAGAAATTGGATAATGGAGGCTCTGCAGCCTCGCAGACAGAGGTATAACAAGCTCCCACAGGCAGAAGCTGAAGCCAGACCCATCCAGACTAGCAATAAGGTGCATGTTTCTAATGGTGAAGATAATTGACTGGCTGCAGCGAGGCTCCCCAATACTTCTTTTTGTAACTGAGATTGGAAGGGGCGTTTTAATTTCTTCAGAAGCATCTGCTATCCCAGAAGACTTAATTCAGGGTAGTGCTGTAGGCCACAAGCAGTCTTTGTGATCTGTTAACTCCTCTTTTTAAACCTGGGTTTAGGTCCCCTCTCCCCAGGAGAACACCTGCAGCACAGGGTGAGATGCAGCCATCGCACACCCCCGAGCCGTGGGGATGCTTCCCAGCCCCCAGGCAGGGCCACATGCAGGCAGATGCTCTGTTTTCGGTGGGACTGAAGCTGCCTCCCCTTGAAGGGCATCAAACAGGGCTCCATGCTGCCCTCAAATGCTGTGCAAGGAGCCTCCAAACCAGCTCGGAGCAGAAACATCTTAAATATTTGATGTCTTCAAAAAAATACTGAGAGAAGGAATAGCAACAGGAGCAAGCCCTCTCCTTCCTGCCAGCACAGCTCCTCTTCCCAGCCCAGAGCTCTCTCCCAGCATCAGCTGCTTAGGGATTCTCGGTCCAATTAAGATCTTCCTTCAAGCCCAGAGCAAGACCATGCCCAGTGCTGGGGCTGCAGAGCTGGGGAGCTCCGAGCTGGCAGAGAGCAGAGCAACAGCATCTCCCCAGCAATGGTTACAGGAGCCCCATTTCTGAGCAGGATCTGGCTCTCTCCTTGGAGAACAGCGGTTTGGGAACAAGCCAAGAAGGGTCAGACACTTCCCAGGGAGACCTGCCCACAGCTGCCACAACTCTGCTCCACCTCCACACCCACGGGTCCCCACTGTCAGACAGATCCATGTTCTCAATGAGCCCCTGGGGCAGACGGGGGGTCCCAGGCAGCCCTGACCTTCCCCAGAACCCCTCACTGGGGGTCCACATCAGCAGCATCTCCCCAGGAACAACACGCACCAAACCCAAAGGGCTTCCCCAGCACTGCCGACAGCGCAGGAGCAGCCCTGCCCAGTGCTCCCACCTCCCCGCAGTGGGACATGGGGACCGGGACGGGGGGCTCAGCCCTGTCTCCACTGAGCTCAACTGCCCCCCATTGCCCCCAAACACGAGGGTTTGGCACATGCAGCACCACGAGGCTGGGGCCTCCCAAACCCGCTGCCGTGCAGACAGTGCTGGCGTTAAAGCTCTTTCGCCTGCTCTAAACTGCTTCTCATTGAGCACCCCGAGACAGGCTGCACACCTTCCCTTCCGCCGGCGAGCAGGAGATGCAAGCGGAGAGGAGGCATTAATCCCAGCAGCCATCCTCTGCCGGGGAAGCTGGCACAAACAGGAGCCTTTGCTCCAGCCCAAAGCTTTTATCAGCCTTCCCGCAGCGTGGCCAGCTCTGCGGAAGAGCTCGGGGCAGCACGGCAAGAGCTGCTTGCAACTGGGGTGGGGGGCCCTCTCCCCCATGCAAAAAGCAGGAAATTGGGGATCCCAGCTGGATCCCCACATGCTGCTCCAGGCAAGAGGGTCTGCAAGCCCCACAGTGGGGGGAAACGCTGTTCCTGCTGCTCCAGACCCATAGCCCTTCCTCAGCTGGGGAGCTCACCCTGGCAAATCCTCGTCCAGAGTATCTTCTCGAGGCCACAGGTACTGGGGTGCAGAAGCATTTTTAAATGTAAAGCAACCCAAAGCCACAGCTGTGGGACCAGGAGCCCCACAGCTCTCAGACACAGCAACTGCTCCTCCACCACCCTGCAAAGCTGAGTTTTGCTTTTTTTTTTTTTTTTGCAAGATGGAAAGAGCCGAGAGGAGCCCCCGGGATGGGCCATGGGGAAAGCTGGCTCTGCTGTGTACTGGCAGGGTAAAGGTGCAACCACCGGCTTCGTGGCAGCCAGCTCGGTGCTGGCCCCGTGCCCCGAGACCACCGGCACAGAAACGCCTGCTCAGCAGCACCAGCCCCTGCCAACAGTCCAGGCCTCAAGGCGGATTTTTAAATCAGAAGATTAAAAATTTAAACTAAGGCTCTGGCTCATTTTAACATGATCTCTTAACATTTAAAGGCCACCTTCCTGAGCATTTCTCAAGAGTAGCAGCTGGGGACCAGACGGGTTTGCTAGGGGCCAGATCCAAGACTCTCACTTAATCACACACTTCCAGGAGTTGAGGTTTTAAAGGCACTCACTGCTGAACCCCACACACCAGCCAGGGCTGGGCTGGGGGTGCCAGGAGCCCCCCCAGCTCTACTCCCCTTGGCCAGAGCATTTGCAATAGACACATTTCCAATCCCCAGCTCCCTGCATGCCCCAACATCTCATGCTCAGAGAGGGGTTTTTTTTTGCTGGGCACTTCAGACCTGAAAGCAAAGAACTTGGGCGTACACGAGGTCACTTTTTAGGAACACATATCACATCTGCTCACGCTCTCTCCAGCGCCTCTGCCTTTACAATCACCACACTGAAGCACATCCAGGTATGTGTGTGCCCGCTGCAGCCCTGGGCACTGCTCACACCCCACAGCTCAGGGTGTCTGCAAGCAGAAGCTCACAAAAGCAGCAGAAAAGCAGCAAAGCCCAAAGCCCATCTTACCGGTCCCCCATGAGCATCTGCTTGTGGTTCATCCCTCACGGAAAGGGCCAGCTCCAGCATCTTCTTGCCCTGGCATAAGACTGGGCATCCCCAGCATTTCAGAGCAGCAACACAAAGCTCCTCACCCCAGCCCTGCTGCATCAGGGTCATTTAACTCCTCTGCATTAAGCCAGTGGATTTAACCCACCTGCAGGTTAAACCCCCCCAGGTGTGTGCAGGGAGTGACTGCAGCCCCCAGCTTCCCCAATTACTACACTGTTACCCAAGGAAGGGGGAAGCCCCATCCCCGACAGTGGGACAAGATCCCACTGGAACAAGGGCAGGGGGCTGCTGGCTCCTTGCCCGTGGTGGGCTGCAGCACACGTTGATCCCCAATGGGATATAATTAGGAAGCCACAGAGATGCCCCCAAAGTGGCCGGCTGCTCCCCAGGGCCATCAGAAGGGTGGCAGGAGGCTGACCCGCCATGTCCTTGCCCCCCACACCCCAGCCTCGCCATGCCCACTCGGCTCGGCCCCGGCCTCGGTGCTCTAGCCCGGCGTATTGCAGGGGCTCTCCATCATCCGGCGGGCAGTTTCCCAGCACAGGGTGCTTCAGGTGCTGCGCTGATTTCCAGCACTACAAGATTAGGTGATAAATAATGGATAATAATAGGAGAAATAGTAAATAATATATTTATATACTTGCATAATGAATAACACCGAGCACAGCCTGCGCGGGTGATCGCCGGTGCCTGGCAGAGCTGGCTGCCGCAGCGCTGCTGAACCGGCAAAGGGGAGTGGGCGCAAGCTGGGACCCGGGAAGGGGGATGCGGGGGTCCCAGAGCCCGTCACCCCCCAAATATCAGCCGTTCGGTCCCTGGCTTTTGTTCCCACAAAGCCCCAGGGACATTTTAGGGAGATGTAATTACAAGGTCCTCAATCAATCCTGTTAGCAGCAGCAAAACCCGAAAGTGAATTACTCCATGCTCGTGGGCAAAAAATCGGGTTGGGATCAGGACTGGGGGGGAACCCCGGCAGAGGGGTCCCTGCCCAGCCCCCTCCCCACACCGAGCCCACCGGACCTGCTGGGTTCGCTGCTCCAGCCAGCTCTGCTCTGCTCCTTCTCGGGGCTCCAACTGCTCCCAGGGCCGGTGGGATGGGGGGCAGCGCCGGGGGTCACTGCACCCCGAGCATCGCCCCACGTTGCCCCAGGGAGAGCCGGGGAGCACGCAGACGCTCGGGAAATGGATTCTGGCTGGTTCCTGCTGAGTAATTACGCTCAATAACGGGCCGTCGATGGGATTTGCTGTGAGTTGTCACCCCGTGCAGGGGGGGGAACGGGCTGCGCGAGAGCTGCTGACTCATTAAAAATTAGCGAAGGAAGCGGAGGCCGTTCGGCAGCGGGGTGGTGGGGGCAGGTCTGTGCTGCAGGGCTGCTCCGCCAACACATTTCTTCCCACACCAAACGGCCTCATGGAATACAGCCGGAGAGACCCAACCGCTGGGTCCAATTCCCAGCCCAAACCTCGCAGGCAAAGGTTGACTTGGGGGAAAACAACCCCCCCGTGCCTCAGTTTCCCCATGCCCAGAGGTAGGAGAGCTCAGGCGGGTGAGGTCTGGCACGGCAACGCCGGCTGCCGCCATGTGCCGTGGGTGAGAGGGGGACCGGTGCGGGATCACGTGGAGCCCTTCACAAATGGCTTGTGCCATCATGCCGGCCGGGAGCGAGGCGGGAAGAGATCCATCTTCCTGCCTGCCAGATAAAACGGCTACGTTTCAGATAATTCCAGATAGTAAATTTTTTGAGTCCCTATAAGCTAAAATCAATATTGGCACAACTGTGCGTCATTAAAAACTAAATGAACATGACAAAGCCAAACTGCTGCCTATTAAACAAATGAGTTTTCTATCCACACAGGCACAGCGGGTTATTAAATTCTTTATTACAGGAGCATTGCTTTTTATAAAAGGGGGTGGGAACACATCTCCCTGCAAGGTGCGCTGCCGCGATGGAGCGAGCGTGTGCCTGCCCTTCCCGTGACACCGGGGACACACTGTACTGGGAGCAGAGCAATATATTGGGCAGCCCTCGGCTTTCTGAGCTCAATGCATGGACCGATGTGGAGAAGCCCAGCCCCAGCCCCTGCACTCAGTCCCACGGGCCCCCCTCCTCGACCGGGCTTTGCTGCAGCAAGGAAAAGTCACCAGGATAAGAGACCTCTGTGGCATTCAGACTTCAGAGAAAAGCTGAGGGGGAGAAACCCTATCAAACCAGTGTGCTCCTGGGGCTGTGCTGGATGCAGGGCTGTGCAACACCTAGTTGGCAACGATAGGGTAATGCGATGAAAATGGTACAGCAATGCAACGGTAACACAATGGCAATGCAATGGCAACACCATGGTAACGCAATGGTAACAAAACAGCAATGCAACGGAAACACAACGGCAATGAAATGTCAATAAAACAACTGCACGCCCGTGCGGGGCGGTGGGTAACCTCCCTTCCCTGCTCTTGAAAGCCGGTAGCATGGTAGGAAGGCTGCACCGTGCCTTTTCAGCCCAAATCTTGGAAGTCCTGGGAGTGCCCGCCATCCTCCGCGGGGAGTGGGAAGACCAGACTCTGCCTGTCACCCTCATCTGCCACCATCACTCCCTGGTGTCACAGGTACCACCACGTTGGACACGTTGCCAGCAACCCACTGCCTGTCCCCATGTAGTAATTGCGGTGTCCTGATTGTGTCCAAGTTCTCACCGCACACCCAGAGGTATAAATATTAATAGGTGCTGGATGAGTGCTGGGGAGGAGAGGGCTGGGAGGGGAGCGGAGCGGGGGGAAGGGGCTGGGGCTGCTCATCTGCAGCCGCTCCCCCCCTACCTCCCACCCGCGCCGAAGCGGGCAGCCGGCAGGAGCGGCGGCTGGGGGCTGAGCCGGGAAGCGCTGGGAAAGGTCAGCGTGCTCAGCCATGGAAAGGAGAGCGCTGGCGGGCAGCTGCTGGCTGAGTTGCTCCGACAAGTGCCAGCGGCTCCGGGGATGCTGGGGAAGGTCTTCCCATCACCTTCCTCCAGGACAGACTCCCCCCCCCCCGCCAAACGCAGACACACACACGGGGCCAGCACGGTGCAACGGGTGCTGTGCTGAGCTCTGCACCCATCTGCACCTGATTTGCACTAGCATCGCATGATTCCTGGTGACGCACGGTGACCTGCACCACAGCCCCTGGCCGTGCCCTCCCCCGGGACAGACACGGATCCTGCCTGCTCCGCGCCGGTGCTGTCCGCACAGCTAAGGGGGATCTCTGCAGCTGCGCACATCGAATGGTACAGCGGGCTGGTTCGCCCTGGCTGCTGTTGGACACGGCTGCACGCCAGGGCTGATGCCCATGTCCTGCCTTTGGCAGGGCCCACAGCCCCCGGCACTTTCCAAAAGCAGGGACCAGTCTCGCTGCAGGCACGGGGGGAACAGAGCTCCCTGTCCCTGTCCCGTTCCCGACTGGCTGGGCTGTCCTTCCCAGCTCCCGGAGACCCGCTCGGGTTTGGTGATGATGAACTTGTGCCGACACACTGATTTATGCCTTCCCCGCGCCACCGGCTGCCCGTGGCACACGAGGGGACCTGTGATGATTAATGCTGATGAGCTGCAGGCAAGACCTTCCCCGTCCCTCCGGCACACACCGCCGGCCTCACCGTGGCCCCGTACCGCACCGCCGCTCTCCGCCTCGACCCTCCAGCATGGCAGCACCCTCACCGCTCGGCACGGGGAGCTGTGCCACATGGCACCAGTGCAGGATGCGGGCCGGTGCCAAGATGGATTATCCCACTGGGGACAGCATGAAGCAGCCCGGTTCCTGCCTTGAATGGACCAGTGGCACCGAGGGCTGTCACTTGGAGACCGTCAGCAGAGTGTGAAGTTCACCTCTGCAAGGAGAAAAAATTGACTCGGAAGGGAAAGCCGCGGCAGGAGGCCGAGTGCAGGATCCGGCCACAGCCCCCGGCCCCCGGCCCGACTGATGCTCTGACAGCGTGATGGATGGCACGGCGGCACATGCGCCGCATCCCTTAACTGGAGCGGCTCCGACGGGGAGCTGGGAAGAAGCTGCACATCCAGGGATGCTGGATATAATCCCGCTGCAGGCAGAGGAGTCAATCTATTGAAGAGAGGCAGAGCCGGCTGGGAGGGGTGGGAGCTGCTGCAGGAAGTTTTATGGAGCCTGAATCAATCAGTGGGAATCCCATAAAAGTCGGTGGGTATAAATGGGCTCCTCGGATAGGTTTTGACATCCAATTGTCTTTTCCATTTCAGTTGTCATAAAGCTATGCACACCCATATATACAGCGAGAGCGAGTATACACACTCAGAAATACTGATGCGCAGCCACGTGTACAGCAAAGCTCGACACACGTGCACACAGGCATGGAGGGGCTCTGGACACACACGTGTTGCACATGGAAGAGCCCCTGCTCCTGCCCAGGACCTGGGGATCCATTTACCTGCCATTACCCACAGCAGGGTGGGTAAAGGGCAGGGGATGGGTGACAGGGGATCGATTAGTGAGGCTGTTTAAAAAAGCCTTCATTTAAAGAACAAAAATAAAAGACCCTTCCAGCATCCAAGCGTCGCTGCCGTGTCCCAGCCGCGTCCTGAGTGGCATGATCCAGCGGCCAGTGGAAGAGCGAGCCTGCGAGGAACCCCCCTCCTCCCAGCCAGCACCGCTCTCTGCGGAGACATCTCAGCTACAGGATGAGCCGCAAACTTAGATGAGCAAGCAGGTCGTACATCATCTCTGTGTAAATCGTTTGCCGGGCTCGGGTACGTGAGCATCAGAGCCCAGGGATGGAGGGCAGCTCGTGTGTTTAGATAAAACGATGGGAAATTTGCACCGCTGAAGGCAAGCAGAGAAATGCAAATCCAGAGCAATGGGGGAAAGCAATGCTCCGGCCATGGCACTGAGGCAGCACGTGGCTCCCAGCCCACCCATGGACTTTATATTGCTTTTATTTTGCCAGTGATTAATTGTCCCTGAAAGCGCCACAGCCTCTCCATCACACCGTCACATGTCACTCTTGGCCATGGCCGAGGACCCGTTCAGAGGATGAGGTGCAGCATTGGCAGCATCAGGCACGGGAGAGAGGGGAAAGGAGCTGGAGGGGGATCGCTGCCTGGTGGTCCCGGCTCCTGGGGCAGGGGGCTGGGGACGGGGGGGCCCAGGAGCCGGGGTACCCCGCTCCTGGGCCCCCCCGTCCCCAGCCCCCTGCCCCAGGAGCCGGGACCACCAGGGGAAGGTGACTCTGCCGCATCGCATCGCAGATTTTCTTCTGGATAAACAATTACAGATGATTTGCCTCTGCCCATCTGGCGCGCGGGAAGAGGTGTGCAGGAATGAAACACCCGGCTCCGGTGCCTCCTCTTCCTCCTCCTTCCCCACCTTGGGCTGCAGCCTGTTTGTAAATGAGAGCTAAAGAAGATGGAAGGGCTGCGGGAAAGAGGAGGGACTGCATGGTGCAGCACGGTGCAGCTGCAAGGCGTCACAACGTGGCACCGGCATGGGACAGGAGGGGACCAGGAACCGTGGGGTCCCCTGCACATCTCGGTTGCAGCCATCCTCCCCATCATGGTCTGTGCCGGAGACCCGGCATCCCTGGGATCCCACACCAGAGATGTGGCATCCCTGGGGTCCCACACCAGCTGGCATGAGTGCTCCCCAGCCAGTAACTCACGGCCGAGCCACTGCCTTCCTTCAAAAGCCATCACATCTGAGCGCACGGCCATGGCGAGGGGGATTTATCACTTCCCTGGGTGCTGGATCCCCTCTGTGGATAAAGTAGTTTGTGCAAACAGATGCCAGCCTGTGTCACCTTCTTATTTCTCTCTCCTCGACTCGCAGCTCATCATCGGTTACAGCGGTGACCGGTCACCTAAATCACCCAGCTTTGCTCTCGCTCCCCGCTCTGATTGATGCTGTGATTTTTCTTCTCTCCAAACAGCCACTCACTGACTGCAGCTCTGCAGGGACCCCAGAGAGGGGGAGGCTGGGACCGAGGGGCTCCGAGGTGGCACCTCATCCATGGGGCACTTTGGACCTGCAAAGGAGTCCCCAGAAACCCACACCCTGGCACTAATCCTGCTTGTTCAGAGCAGGCACCAGAAAGCATCAGGCTCACGCTCAGCAAATATGAGCATCCACAAGCCCCGCCGTTCCTGTGGAGAACGGTCCGACAGATTAGCAGGGGCTTGCTCACCTCCGCGTCTCCCCGGCTTGGCACAGGCAGCGGCACGGCTGCCCGCTGCCAGGCTCTGGCAAACAGCTGCTTCCTTCTGGTTGCCATCAGGGCCGAAGGCTTGGAATTGCTGAGAGCAACCAGGCTGCTGGCAGGGCCGGGACAGCGGCGCTGGGAGCTCTGCGGCCACGAGAGGTCCAGGCTGCTTTGGCATGAGGACCCTAAATAAATTCACATCACGGTCCTCTGATGTGCTGGGATGGGCAGTGGCTCTCACAGCGGAGCCGGCCAGGGAGGGATGCTCTGCCCTACCCAGTTTTGGCAGTGGATGATGCTCAGCGTGCCCGCGCCACATTGTCATTTGCTTTCTTGATTAAGTGTTGAAGTGGAGGATGCCGGTGTCCCACCGGGGCTCAGGCAGGGTCTGCTCCTGCACCGCAGAGCTGCAAGGGAAGGGAGAGACAGAGAGACCGTGGGCTGTGCCGGACCCGAGCATCCTGACTCAAGCCTCTGCTGAAGCCCAGGCGCTCGCAGCCAAAGGAGGCTGGAGGGGAATAAAGAGCGTCGCCTCGCAGCATATGCAAGCTAAGAGCGAGCGGTCCCCAGGCAGCGCAGCGAGCAGCCGGGCGTGCGTGGAGAGCTGGCTGCTACAGCCCGTATCCCCTGCAGTGCCTGCCCGCATTTACACGCTCTCGTCCCCCTGCCAGGTTTCGTCACCACCGGCTGCACGGGGGGGGGGTGATGTGCACTGATCCGCGGTGCTGGGCTCGGCCCCTGGCATCCGCGGCCAAGGACGTGGCACAGCCCCACGGCCCCGGGGAGACTGCACTGGCTACGGTGCAGGATGGAGCTGGAGGTCCCCATAGCCACCGTGACCCCTAAAGGGAGAATGGACCCATCTGAGCCCCCGGCTTGCTGCTGCCCATAGAGGGGAACCCAGTAGAGACGGCAAGGACAGGCAGACGGTGCCCCTTGTTCCCTGTGCTATGCAGAAGTGACCATGGGCAGGCCATGGGGACTCGCGTCTCTGGGCGCTGGGGACAGTGGGACTGACTTAAATCAATTTTAAATGCACATCCCCCTCTAGGAGTTCTGGTCCTGGCTCGTGCGATATTAAACTCCAGCATCACCAGGGCTGGATCAGCTGCCCTGCACCGCGGCTCCCAACCGAGCCAGATCGGGCCCCGTGCCGCGTTCAGCTGCCAGCAATTCAGCTGAGCACGAGGGGGTTTTGCAGGGCGGCGAGCTCCCACCGAGTCCATTTGCACCTCCCTAGCAGGGCACTGCCAGCCCAGGCGAGGTGCGAATGAATCCCTCCTGCTCCCCCCGATACGCTTCCCAGCCACGCGCCGGTGCTGCCCTCGCATTGCCCACGATGCCCACCCTCACCTGGCCACCAGCTCCTGCAGACCCCCACCCTGCGTGTCCCCGTTCCCCGTGGAGGGCTCTGAGCTCAGCTGCGCTGCGGTCCCCAACATCCCACAGGGCACCCCGGGACACCCCACGCCTCCCCCCGCCGGAGCCCGGGGCCGTGCTGGCGTGGGCTCCCCGGTGCCTACCAGTAACAAGCTTCTGTTAAATAATTGAATCCCTCAAATTGTTCCCTTTTCCCTCCGGTTTCCGTACACATTTGTCATCGTGCCATTAGGCAGACGCTTTGCTCGCACTTCATTTATTCATAAGCGCGGCCGTGGCTCAGGCAGCGGCGATGACAGCGGGGCTGAGCGCGACCGCTGGCACGGGACACGGCCGTCCCCAGCGCTCCCGGCTCTCACGGCAGCACCGGGACCGTGTCCGACACCAGCGTGACGATGGAGGCTGGGGCCTCCGTGCATCCCCCATCGCCCTGGCTTGTTGCGTGCTTCCCCTTGTTGGGGGACAGATGGGCACGCGTCAGCTCTGCGCCCACCGCACCCCATCTCTCCGCAGCAGCTTCGGGAGCCCCTTTCGGCAGCGCGGAGGCAGCACCCGCCCACGGCTCGTGTCACCGTAAGCGATTCCTGTACCGAGCAGCCAGTGACAAAGCAAAGCAAATAAGCCCATTATGGGACAGCATCCCGTCAGCCAGCCGGCCCCCCCACCAGCACAGCGGCACGCACCAGGCGAGCTGAGCTGAGCCGGAGGGACGCGTGCTGCCGCGCCGCTGCAGCGCGTCCCAATTACGCGCTCCGTCGTGACAGCACGCGTCAGCGGCTGAAACGACTCAAAGGCAGCCGCTCAGCAGCGTGTCCCCCACCGCCAACACTCCATCCCCGCAGCATCCCGTGGGCTGCCCAGCCCCGTGGGACCCATCCTGTCTCTCTCCAGACTGGGCTCCCCTTCCCGCTGAGCAGAGCAGCTTTGCGAGACCAGCCCAAAGACAAAGGGTGAATGCACCCATCACCGTGGCCTCTGGGCTGCTCCACCTTGCCAGGGCCAGCGCAGCTCCCCGTGCTGCTGGGTGCAGGAGAGGAGCCACCCCAGGACCTCTGGAGTCCCTGGAACTGGAGCCATCTCCGTTTCTCATCTCTCATGTTGCCTATGGGAGAAGGCCCAAGGGAGGAATTAAAGATAAAACATGGGCAAGCAGCAGGAGCTGCCGACACCTCCCTGGCCCCATTCCTGCTCGGCAGAGCCATGGAGCTGCTGGGGGCTCCTGCTGCGGTGCTGGGAGCCGCAGCAGATGAGAAAAGCCATTAAAGGTCAGCAGAGAACAGCAACACCTTGGTGTTGAATGTCACCAACCCCACCGCAGAACCGGGGGACCAGAGCCACGCGGTGCCGCAGGGCATCGGCACGTGCCTGTCCCACAGCAAACTGCTGGGTCCCTGTCCCGGAGGGGCAGTGCGGGATTGGGATGGGGATGGCTGAGGCAGCTCCGGGGGAGGGCAGCAAACCCATATGCCTGTCCCGGGGTCCCCAAGTGACTGAGCACCCCTTCAGGGTGCTGAGCTTGAGCCCCCCGAGCTAAGTGGAGCATCCTCAGGTCCATGCGGGCCACGCTTGGTGGTGCCACCACCATGGGCTGCAGGGCTGGAGGGGATGCGACTTGCCATGCACAGGCCAGCAGGCACTTGCAGGAGCACTGCTCAGCTAATTGCAGTAATTAGCCCGTAATGAAGCAATTATTTGAGGACATGGTGCCATGTGTTCCTGCAGCGGAGGAGGACAGGGGGATGCAACCTGCATGTCTCGGAGCAGTGCAGTGGGCAGCGGGCACAGGCAGTGGGCTGAGCTGGGGCGATGGAGGGGACAGGGTCATCATCCCAGCCCGCGCAGCCCCCGAGGTGACCGAGGGGACGTGGGGGTCCCCTGTGCCGCTGTGAGGCACAGAAATGGAAACCGGAGAGAACGATACAGCCGGGGCCAATGCCCCCCCCCAGCTCCTCCCTGGCTGTACGAGGAGGCATCCTCCCACTCCACCCATTTTTCCATGAGAGGCAGTAAATCTCCGAACGAAGCCTCATTGCCGAGCGGGAGCGGCTGCGGCTGGCAGACGCCAACACGGCACGCAGGCTGTGCCCGGCGGAGCTCGCTCCTCCTGCAAACCGCTTGGCAAACCCAACCGCCTGCTGTTCGCTCTGCCGTGCCACGGTCCCACCTGGATGCGCTGCCCGCGTGTCCCAGTGGCGCACACGGTGACAAAGGGGCGTCCAGCTGCAACAACGATTTACAGCACTGAAAAATTGCCGAGATCGGATGGATGCAACGCCCGACCGCTGTGCCACTTTCCCCTTGCGACAGACCCCTGCTGGGTCCCCGTGCCGTGCCCTGGTGTCCCCACGCACAAAGCAGAGGCAGGCTGCATTTTCTCCGCGAGTTTTTGCCCCGGGTTGCCTGCACCTCCATGACCCCCCAGCCCAAGGGGGACGCCAGACCCCCATGGTGGGATCCTGCGGTGCTGGCGTGGAGGGATGGAGCCGAAAACCCGAGCGGGTCGGGCTGCTGCGCTGGCGGGTGCTGCACAGACACGTTGCTCCGGAGGCATGTGCTGGTGCCGGAGCCAGGCGAGGGGCTGCAGCCAGCTGGCCGGCTCCTGCCTGCCGGACTGGCTCCGTGCCGGGCCCTGTCTCCGCTTGCACGGCGGTGGCCAAGTTAACCCCCTGTGCACGGAGAGGGTCCAGGGCTGGCTGCAGCCTGCGGCGCAAAGGTGTCGGCAGCCCCAGAGAGCTGCCCGGTGGCGTGGGCGCATGCCCTGGTGGTACCCCCGCCGGCAAGCCCTGCAGTGCCGGAGCCACGTGCCGGGGCACAGCCAGGGCATCCCCTCTCCTTAGGGCTCCTGGAGCGGCGGAGGCACAGCCAGAAGTGTGGGGGATGCTGGATCCCCCTTGGGGGCTGCCGTCCCCCAACCCCTCCCCACTTGCACCGACCCCACCGGAGCAGCCAGCAGCTGACAGCCCGGATTTCCCCGCAGCACCCACGCTGCTGGAAAAATATGGGCTCGTCCCGGCTCCGGCGAGGGACATGAGGAGCCTCCGATGCCATCGCAACCGCCAGAGCACTGGCACCCACCCAGTCCCTCCACGGCAGACTGGCCCCAGCCCACGCCTCTGCACCGGGAACCATCATTCAGCGGCACCCCGGCTATGCCGGCACAGGCCAGGCTTGCGGCAGCAAAGCCCTCGGCACGGAGCACGGCTGACAAGTGAATCGTGGCTCCAGCGGGGAAGGAGCAGACGGGAGGGAAATAAAAGCAAATGACATCAGTGCTGGCATGGGAGCCCACCCCAGCGAGCTATTTCGGGAAGGGCTGGGCCGGCTGCGTGGTTAAGCGCTTGCAGATGTTGCTTTGTGCATCTCGTGGGGCTCCTTCCGCCGGCGCTGCCGGGCAGGGATGCTGCCAGCACCGGGGATGCGGCGGTGGAGCAGCGGCGTGGGGCTCCCTCCAGCACCCCATGGTGCCGGATTCTGTCCCCGGGGGTGGTGGGAGCCCCAGGAGCCCCAGCACAGCCTGGGTGATGTTGGATGCCTGGATGGGGCCCTTGCGCCGGGGTGGGGAAGGTGGTCCCCGGTGCAGCCCTGCTGCCACCGCATCCCTCTGCCACGCGTGCCGGAGGAGCTCAGGGACCGGCGGTGGGAGCAGCGTGCCCGGCTGGTGACCGGGACGTGGTGGCATCTCAAGGTGACTGGCAAGGGCAAGGAAATAGGAACCTGCCCGTTGCCATGGTTACCGCCTAGCATCCATCAGCGCTGGCTCCAAGCACATGGAACGCCCGTGTTTAATCACCCGGGGTGGGTTTTAGGAGGAAAGGAAAGACTGGACGGCTCCTAGCTGCCCCGACCGCAGTGCCGATTGGTATTGGGGAAACTGAGGCACGGCCCTGCACCCACAGTCAGCACCCGCGGGAGCTCGGGCACCCTTCGCTGCACGTTTGGGCACTAACACAGCCCTCCTCCCTTCAAGGGCAATTAAGATACCCCAGATTTGCATGGTGAATTCATCCTGTTGGGTTTTTTGCAAGGCACAATTTGGGGGTGAAGGCATCCAGCCTGGCGAGAGCTGACCCCGGGCCAGGCTGGGGGGGGGCTTTGGTGCACATCACCCCCCAAACACTACTGCTGTTGAGCCATCTCGGGAGGATCTGAGCCTTCGGCAGAGATCTGGACTCGGTTCTGGCTGCCGAGGGCTGGAGCCCGGCTCAGAGCTGGGATCTGATCCCAGGTCTCCATCAGCCTCAGTGTTACCCTTAAACCAAAAGAAAAAGCAGCTCAGGGTGGAACGAAGTCAAATGAAAGACGTGGCAGATGTTTCTCCTCTTCCCAGCTCCCAGTTTGCTTCACGGGGTACGATGCTAGCGGGACCCCGTCCTCGCTGCCACCCATGTCACCCAGCAGCACGGGATGACAGGCACCGCGATGGCAGGTGGCATTTGCCAGCTGCCCCTGGCCGCTGCGGGGAAATCAGCATCTCCACCGCGACAGGCAGGAATAGCCCGTTCGTTAGCTGCCGCCAGATGTTTCTCTGCAGAATAATTTGATGGAAAAACAAGGAAGGGAGAGCGAGTTTTGCCAGCAACATCTTGCTTTAATAAAGAACTAGGAAATAACGTTGGAGGAAGGAAAGACATGCCCAAGTTTATCCCCCTCCTGCGCAGAAATATGCTCTGTTCGGGGGGGCAGGGGTCCGCGACGCTGGGCTGCACTACTTGCCCCAAAGGGATGGCTGTATGAAATCCCATTTCCAGGCTTCACAGCCCATCCCAGCCCCGAGACCGTCCCAGCACCCGGAGGAGCCCAAGGGTGTCTGGGCAGACGCTGCGTGGGCTGGCGATGCTCCGCAGTCCCCGGCCACGCAGGGGTTTCGGACTGACCCGCGCCACATCTGACACCCAGGATTTATAGCCCGGCCGGGCAGCCAAGTCCCTCGGCAGCCTCCGAGGAGGAGCCAAAGACAACACGGTCCCTGTCTGACCCTGGAACAGCCTCCCCCGGGCCCCGGTTCCCGGCCCCACCAGCTCGGGGTGGCCCCACCGCAGTGGGGGGAGCACGGGTGCCCCTGCCCCAGCTGGCACTGGGGAGCACCCAGGTGACACCAGTCCCCAGGGGTAACCAGTCCTCTCTGCCCACCCTGGGGAAGGCAGAAAGCCCTAAAATCAGGCTAAGGCGACGAGGTGGGAGTCACCCATGGGGCTCGGTGTTCACGGCCACCTTCCTGCCTCTGCGCAGTCGGCTGCCAGCAGGCTGCAGGGACAGGATGGGGAAAGGAGCAATTAATAATGCAGGCAACCGGCTCCAGCCACAGGGCCATGGGTGGGCTCCACATCCCCATCCCCATCCCCTCCCCATCCTCATCCTCATCCTCATCCTCATCCTCATCCTCATCCCCATCCCCTCCTCATCCTCATCCCCATCCCATCCCCATCCCCAACCTCATCCTCATCCCCATCCACATCCCCATCCCATCCCCACCGATTGTCCCTGCCATGGTCCAGGCTTGCTGCCGTGTCACTCCCACCATCAAGCAGCTGCAAACAGGGACCAGGAGGTCGGGCTGGAGGAGGAGCAGGGCCGGGACACAGACACCAAAAGGCAGTGTGGTCCCCAAGGAGAAAAAAAATCCCCTGGGAGAGGAGGGGAAGGAGAAGAAAAGGGAACCAGCAGGAAAAAAAAAGTTCAATCAGATTTGTAAAGGGCACAATTTACAAAATCCATCACATATTTTACTAGGCTGGGATTTACGGATTAGCCTGTAATACTTAGGTGGCTTTTTGTAATAAAACCCTGAGCTGCAGCAGCCTTGGGAAAGCGAGAAGGTGGAAGAAGTCTCCTCTACATCCCGCGCTCATTTTCCCAGCATTTCCTCCTTTTCTTTCTTTTTTTTTTTTTTTGATCTAGGCAGTCCCGTTAATCTGGGCTTTATCTGCCTATGGAGAAGGACTGAGCTCTTTATTGGATTTTTGTCAAGAATAAATGATTTAGTTTGGGATATTGTGGAAACGGTTTCTGTGGTATTACACCATCTAATAAATGAAACAGCGGGGATCAATTCCTCCCTTGCAATGCGCTCAACAGGCTGCGGGAAATGTGCCCCGCTCCTACGTGCCGCTGCCGCAGGTACGGCAGGTACGGCACAGGGACGGCAGGTATGGGGCAGGTACAGCAGGTATGGTGCTGGTATGGCGCAGGTATGGCGGGTACAATGCAGGCATGGTGGATACACGTGATGCTCACCCAACACCAGCGGGCACCTTCGCTGAACTTCCCTGCATCATCCCTGCCAGGCTGCAGCCAGCTCCTGGCACCCTGGGTGGTTTGGAACCCAGCCGGAGGAGGATGCATGCGGGCTCACTGCCGCGCCGGGGCAGCGGCTGAACCATGTCTTGCCTCCCCGGTGCATCCAGACACTGCCAGCATCAGCATCGCTCACCCACGGCTGTCCAGCCCCGGCCCCATGGGCAGCACCGGGATCAAACCCAACCGATGAACGGGCAAAACCGTGCCGGGGAGGACGTCGGTCGGCATGAGGTCATCAGGCAGGAACATCTCCGCTGGGGACAGGAGAGACAGGGCAGGGGAAGGAAAGCGGAGGCGCGTTTCCCTTTCAGGCAGGATTATAAAATCCATCACTAAAGTTCTTCTTAATCGTCTTAGCACAGACCTCATTAGGGAAGCGAACTTCAGGGGCCAGGAACGCGCCCCGTCCTTTCTTCCCTGGGCTCAGCCCTGGGGGAAGCAGGATCCCCGCGCCGGGGGCTGGGGAGAGGGTCTGTGCCCCCTCCTCGCCGCGATGCCACCGCGATGCCCCCGCGCCGGTCGGGCCCTGGTGCCCACCCGCAGCACTGCGGCAGGGTGGGTGGGCAGAGCCTTTGAAGAGATGGAGATGAGTGGGTGTGCGTGTGTGCGCGATAGCGAGCTATGAAGTTTCCTAATTAAGAAAATCCTTTGGGGAATGAAAATCCCTTGGCTGTCAGGTCTGTGTGGGAATGCGAACAGGCCGAGCCAAGGACCTTGGGGACGGGGGTTTTGCCACCAGCACCAGCAGAGCCACCCCTGTCCCCCTCCCCATCCCTGTCCCTGTCCCATCAGTGATACAGGCAGGGGTCCACAGTCCCCATCCCTGCCCGCAGGCAGGAGACCCAGCTGTTCTTTGGCATTACATCGGGGAAAATGCGACGCTGCAGGACCGGGTCCCGGGGCACCCCTGCCTGTGGGCACCCAGACGTGGGGATGAGGAGGTGCCCCATACCTGCCGGGGTGCCAAGGGCCCGCTCAAGGGTGCGGAGGAGCCCCGCCACCCACCCTGGGGAGCGTGGTGAGTTATTGCTGCAGGAAATGAAACTGCTAATAAATCCCCAGGCAGAAGCCGGGAAGGTTAAAACTCCATCTATAAAGGGAGGCGATGATATATAAAGTGGCATCCAACTCCTGTTCCCTGCTGCGGGGCTCTCGGGCTCAAGGGAGGGAGGGTTGGGGCTGGTACCCACCTCTGCCAGAGCTTGCCAGGGCATGGGGCTGCGGTCTCACCTTTTGGCTGGTGGTCCTGTGAGATGGAGGGGAGGGAAAGTCCCACAACGCAGCCACCATCCCACCCCATCCCATCCCATCCCATCCCATCCCATCCCATCCCATCCTGTGTCTCCCAGGGATGGAGAAGCACCTTGGGCAGCCCTGGGTGTCGGATGGGACCTGCAGCACCCCAGGGTGCAAACACCACGGCTGATGCTGCCTGGCCCTGCCGGGGAGGTACAGGCAGCGATGGGGTCGGTTGCTTCGCCCACCCCGCTCCCACCACCGCTGTCCCAACATCTCTCCTCCCGCCGTGCCGCGGCCGGCAGCGGGTCCCTGCGGACACGCACCGGCACACGGCAACTCGGAGAGAGAAAACCGAGGGAAAATGCAAGGCAGCGAGCGGAGCAGGAGAGCCCATAAGTCACCACCACCCTGAGACGTTCATAAATAATGCACACGGCACGGGGCTGGGGAGCTTTTTACCCAGTTAATTAATATGTACGGTAAGCGCACGCACGCTCGACTTGATGGCAGGGCTCCCCCCTCCCTCCCAGTAAAAATACTTCTCGCAGGACTGACACATTTATTATTTCTCCCATAATTACCTTATTGTGAGCGTTTGTTAGAAAGCACCCTGGGAACCCCGGCCCCGTGCAGGGCTCCCAGGCGGGAGCCGGCTCTGAAACGCTGGCGGAGACTTTTTTGCTCTGGAAAGTGGGTCAGGATCGGACCCGAGGCCTCTGTGCCGTGATGCTGTGCACAGCTCGATGCCGGGCTCCGCTCAAGCTGGTGCACCGTCTCCTGGGTGGAGCGGCGAGGATGGGCATGGGCTAAACCAGGGCTGGAGCCGCTGCTCCTGCCCACAGGCAGTGGCTCAGGGCAGCTGCGTGGATGGGCAGCAGCAGGCATGGGTGCTGTGTGGGGGTGTCTTGGCGCTCCGGCACTTGCCAGGCTGTGCAAGGATTGGGATGGGATGGGATGGGGATGGGACGAGGCGGGATGGGGATAGGGATGGGATGGGATGGGATGGGGTTGGGATGGGGATGGGGACGGGATGGGAATGGGAACAGGGCTCAGCGACTGCAGTGTGAGCCATGAAAGTGGATATTAAAGGCTTTATTACAGGGTGACGCTTGCTAATTGCAGAGCTCCTTTCAGGGAGCCAGCAGCAGATGAGCTTGGGCGACAGCACCCAATTATTGCAGCTCAGCAGGGGGAAAAGGGAAAGAAAGGAAGAAAAGAAAGCGCAATTATCGGGACCTCGTCTGCAGCATGGCACAGGGCTGCAATTTCCAAGCAGGCTCGCTTTGCCCTGCCCTGCTTTGCTCCCGCTCCCGAGTGCGTGACAGCTTGCATTTATTTTTAAATGGGCAGTTGCCCATCTCTGCCTCCTGTCCTTCATCCCTGCCCCTCCGGGACAGGCTCCTGCATCCCACCAATGCTTCCCCGAGCATCCCTGCCACTGGCTCAGCTCCAGCCCTTGGTGGGTACCAAAACACCGCCCGGCTGACTGCACTGGGAGGCTACGATGCTTTTTCTCCCCCCTCCCCATCTCACTTGCTCCCACCTTTTCCTCCCAGAGCTGCTCCCGGCTCCAAAATTGCAGCCTTGTATATTAAAAAAGGTCAGATTTCAGCTCTTGTGAAGTAGCAAAAACCAGAGCAGCGTGAACAGACATAGCCGCTTGTTTCTTGGGGGATTGGGAAGCTGGGGCGCGGGGGGAGGTCCCGGTGCTGGACCCACTCGCCTCCGCTGCAGCAGGCTGGGGGCGTTTGTGTCTATTCCACATCACCACTTAGTAATTGACAATTAAATTTAATTATACCTTTGAGAAATAATAGTGTACGTTGGTTTAATGGGCCTGTCTGGAGTGGGGCAGGTTTTCTCCCGCGCCTTCTGCTCAATAAGGTGGGTCACGGGGTGATGTTCATGGCACGGTGATGCCGTTTGCCGGGATGGGGTGCCAGGCAGTGCCAGCACCATCCCGCGGCAGCACGTTTGCTGCCGTCCCTGCCAGCGTGGCGGGGCTGAGCAGCGGCTCCGGGGACCCCACCACCCCGGCATCACCGGAGCCGGCCTCGGCACGGGGACGTGGTCCATCGCCAGCAGCGAGCCCGGCCCAAGGCACATCCCGGTCGCTTTGCCCAGGGGGATCCGGCAGCGTCCAGAGGAAGCAATGCCATCGGCTTCATTTGGGCCCCGTGCTAGGGGATGCTTTCAGAAAGCTGAAGAACCCCCAGAATGGCTTAATTATTTATCTCCGTAGAAAAGACAGGGCATGAAGCTGCCGCACTGGCTTTTTTTAAATTTTCTTTGAAACAATATCGCAGAGATCTCCCATTATTTGCTGCCTGATTTATGAATCCTTCAGAGGCAATCACCAGCAGCTCTCAAGGTTTCTGCTGCAATTAGGGAGGTTTTCGAGAGAGAGCAGGCAGGTGTTTGGTGGGAGCCAAGGTGGCTGGGGAGCTCAGCAATCCCAGGATTCCACATCCATGGCTAACTGGGAGCTCAGCATCTCCCTGAGCCTGGCAGCCTCTACCTTCCCCATCCCCCTGATTCACACTCCTCCCTTTCTTTAATTAAAGATAATCACCTGCAATTACCTAATTAGTTATCTGATTTTTGCCCTCTGATCCCATCCACGTCGCGCTCCCTCGGGACGGGATGCTGCTCGGTGCCGTCAGCACCCGCAAACACCCACGCCGGGGCACAGCGAGGGGTGACGAGCTCACGGTCCCACAGCACCCCGACGTCCCCAGGCAGGGGACCCTCCAACTCCCCCTTGCACTGGGGTACTTGCAAATATCAGCCCAGCGTGGACGCAGCCCTCGGTGGGACAGGAGAGCCCTGGTCCCCCCGAGCCGCGGTGCCATGCATGCCACAGCGCCATGCATGCCGCAGCGGTGCAGCTGCCCGGCCGGCTGCCCGCGGAGGCACGTTGGGCAGGGTTGGTCCTCAGAAATAGCCGTGATCTCCCCGGTGTGTGCCGGGCACACCGGGCAGGGGGGAGACCGGGGGCAAGAGGCCGACGCTGGTGCCGGTCCGGGGGAGATGTGCCGGTGCGGTGCGTGAATCCAGCATCCCCCTGCAGTTTCCCAGTCCCTGGGATCCCCACGTCACCCTCCGACGGGGCATGGGGACACGTGCCAGGGCTGCGGCGGCACGGGGCTGGGCTGCGGTGCTGTGGGAGCACCAGGGATCTGGGTCAAGGACACCCTGCCGGGGAGCGGAGCGATGCCTCAAGGGATGCAGAGGGAGTTTGGCCAGAAGCGGGTGGGAAGGACAGAAGGAGCCCGGGGAGGCAGTGGGGACACACGGACACCCCAGAGTGTGGGGGCTTGTCCTTGGGATCCCCGGGGCCACTGTGCTCCTGAGCGATGCAAACGTGCCGGCAAGAGGTGACCACGCAGAGACGTCCTCGCCATCCAAGTATTCCTGCTGGCGAAAGCCGGTACCTGGGCAGGGACCGCGGGTCTCAGCGTGGCATCTCAGCCCTGCTCCAAGGGACGGGCACAGAGCTGGCAGGGCCACTGCCACCGGCTGGGTACGGGGACAACCCAGGCTACTGGACACACCACACGATCATGGAAGAAAAATTAGGCCAAAGCAGGGCCTGGCTCTCTCTCTCCCTCTGAGTGCTCATCGCCCTCATTAAAAAACAACTAATTATTATTCTGGCTCATTAGCAATTATAAATCTCCAGCTCCGGTACTTCATTAAAAAAAATGACAAGTTAGCACTTAATTATGTTCCCCAGCAGCCCGATGGGTAGAAGCATTAACCCTCCCCACACTGCTGCCCACCAGCGCCCGCCAGCGCCAGCACCCATGCCAGCACCCACGCCAGTGCCAGCACCTGCACCAGCACCCACACCGGTGCCAACACCCACACCAGTGCCAACATCCATGCCAGCACCAGCATTGGCACCAGCACCCACAACAGCACCAGCACCCACAACAGTACCAGCACCCATGCCAGCACCCACACCAGTGCCAGCACCTGCACCAGCACCCACACCAGCACCCACACCAGTGCCAGCACCCATGCCAGGGCACTTCAGTCTCCTCGCTCCGTGCTCCACAGAGGGACACTGAGCCCCAGCATCTCCCTGGATGCTCGCCCTGCAGCAGCTGGGTGCCCTGGGCTTGCTGAGCCTCCTCCCGCGGCACAGCGCCGTGTTCACCCCAGCACGAGGGGAACTGGGAGCGGGCAATAAACCAGCCCGTGCACCCAGCCAGCATCCGCAGGGAGTTTACAGGAGGCAGCGAAATCACCCCTGCCCAGAGGGCAAAGCTGACCCTGGGCACGTGTCCCCAAGGAATGCCATCTTCGTGTCACCCCCCACCATGGTCAGCGATGCTGCAGGTCCCCGGGGCAGAGGTTTGCAGGCAGCAGCTGGCAGCAAAGCCAATGTTTGGCGCAAAAGACCTCAAAAAGCAGAGCCGTGGTGGGGCTGGCAGCTCCCTGCGTCCCCAGCACTGGGCTGCCTCGCCGGTACGGCACATGGCACACGGAGCCTGCAGCGAGCACCTTCCCGCTACCCGATGGATAATTGGCCACTAAATCCCTCCGGGGGAGAAACGGTGGGGAAAAAATTACAGCTGCAGAACTAGCTCTCCAAAATTATATCACCTTCTCTGACAGGATAATTGCTCCTTTTCCCCAAGATTTAATACGGATCTCACATCCTTAAACAGTTGTGTGTTATTTTAAGGGTTCCCAGTGTTTTTCCCTCCTCTCCCAGGTAGCGCAGGATCCAGCGGCAGAGGCAGTACCCCCACCAGCACGGTGAGCTGTTTTGGGGTGGAAGATGGTGCTACCGGCACCGTGCGTCGCTGCTGGGGGGGTGATGCAGGGAAGCACACGCCTGTGGTACCCAGAGGAGAAGCAGGGAGCGGGGGGAATGACCCTGGTCCGGGTGTCACCGACGTCTGCCGCACACGAGCGAGGCCCCCAACGCTGCGGCACCGGCGGCGTGCCTTGCTCTCCCTGCACTCTAATGGCTACATCAATATTATCTCGCCTGCAAGTTGCCCTGTGACAGATATATTAATGATACGGTGCGGAGCCCGCACGGCGCCCGGGAAGGACATGCACAGCGTTCAGGGGCCGGCGCGGGCAGTGGCCTCGCTCGGAGCAGGCAGGGCCAGGCAAAGCCCACCCCGGGGGGGTCCAGGGGAATATCTGGGGGGTAAAGCCCTTGGCCAGACCCCAAGGACTCGGGCTGTTTTCAACCCCGGTGCTCCTGGGAGCCAGGAACCCCTCCCTGAGATGGAGCCTTATATTTTGGGGTGCCCAGTACAGAGCATGTGTGGTTCCCTGGGGTCTGTGCCAGAGCCAGGCACCCACTCCCAAACACTTGCACCCAGGAAAACTCTCCCTCTGGCTTTCATCCAGACTTCGATCCTACAGACCCATCGCAGCGAGCGATAAATCAGCCTGCGGACGCAGGAGCCCAGCGGAAACATCCGCCCGCACCGCCACCGGCTGAGCCCCATCCATCACCGGCTCGGGGCCCGACCCCGCCGTCCCCGCTGCCGCTTGCCACCTGCGTGCCCTGCTCGGCGACGGTGGCCCCTGCACCCTGCCAGCCCCCAGGGATGCTCTGCCACGGGGACCGCGGGGGTCCCCAGCAGCACCAGTCCCCCCTTCCCCAGCACAGCCCTGGATGTTCATTAGGCTTCCCACGCACGAGCCTCATGCCGGCAGCGAGAGCCATACCCCACCTCCCCGGCAAACCAACACGCCTGTCCCGGCATCGATTCGGCGGCAGCTGGTAGCCGGCGCGCAGGAGCAGCTGGCGAGCGCACGGAGCGTGCCGGCGAGGGGGTCCCGGCAATCACCGCCCTCCCTCTGCCCCATACCTGCCCCACGGTGCCACCAGCCCACTACCAGGCTTGGGATGGGCGAGGGGTCCCGTGTCACCCCCCCTGCTCCCCCCGCACCCTCCTCTCCCTCGCTCCCCCCATACGCTGAGCCCGCGCCAGCTATCCAGGGCGAGGAAAGGCAGTCCTTGCTGTTGCATGTATTGCTCTGAAAATAAACCACCATTAAAACGTTTTCAGATTACAGGCAAGTGAGATTGAGTTGTTTCGGAGCCAGGGAGCATGCAAAGATGGCTCAGCAAGAGGCTTTCTGTCGTGCAAGCCCCATTCAGGAGCAATAATCCACGGTGTTTGGGAGCCGCTGCCTGATGACGCCTCCATGCCGTTCACCGGTGCCTCCCAGCCACAGGCACGGCATGGGGCCTGGCACTTTCCGGCAAAGGTTGGCTTTTCCAAACTGCACCGAGCCACAGCGTGGCACTGGCCATGCCCACGGCTGCGGGGACCTGCCGGCCCCATCCTCAGGAGCCGGCTGGGGCAGGACTGCAAGTCTGTAAATATATTATTTATTATTTCTATTACCCTTCTCCATTATTCATTGTTTAACTCACTCCTATTCTATTATTAACTCTCCCAAGTGCTTTGGCGATGCTCTGACATGAAAGAGGCACCGTGAAATTTCACTTGTGTACCGTGGTCCTCGCACCGGGGGCAGAGGTGTGTGCGGGACCGGTGGCCCCTGGCTTGGGTCCAGCCATGCCCCATCAGTGGCCATGGGGCTGGCCGGGATCTGGCCGCTGAGCCCACAGCTGGAGCCCTCTCCCCATGTGCCATGAAGCAAACTGGAGCAAACTGTTTCCTAAAGCCTTTGTAGGCAGAATTTGGCTGTGCAGGAGTCTTTTAGCTGAATTGAAGTGCAGCTCTGCATGTAAAGCTGCCGCTGACGCCTTCACTTGCATCCAGCTGCTTCCCTTGGGGGGGTTCGGCAGGTTTTACCCACCTTGGGGGAGGTGGGGCTGGTCAAGGCCAAGCCCCCTCCTCTCATCTCCCCCACAAGAGCCAAAAAATTAAGGCATGGCTGCAAATCCAGACATGGGAAAATTTGTAAAAAGAGCCAAGAACCTTGTTTTCCTTAAAAGTCACAATTTGTCAGAAAAATGGCCAGAGTTCGGCTGCGTGGGTTCCTGCTGACCCCAGGCTGCTGGCCCCGGGCAGCACCGTGGGGCAGGGGTGGCTGACCCCGGCGGTCCCCTCGCCACCCCGGCAATTTCCACGGTCCCGGCATTAATCTCCACGGGGGCAGCGCCGGGGCTGTCGAAGGGAGCTGTGGGTTGTACATCCTTGGTCCTCCAAATTCCTGCTCCACGGTCAGACACGGCAGGGATCTCACTGAAGAGTCTGAGCCACCATGGGAACCCCAAAATACAACAGCCCCTCTTATTCTTTGCTGGGGGACACTTTTGCTGATGTGTTTTTGCATCACAACCCTGCCAGCGTGCACTGTCGCTGCTAAAGAGCTTATCCGGGAGCGAAGGGAGCGCGCCGGGCTGTTCAGCAAATAGCTGTGGCATAATAGATGGGGCACCCACCGAAACAAACACTTACAAATGGCTCTAGCATTTACCTAAATGTTACACCAGCTGCTTGGCAAAGAGACAGGTCCCCAGCTCTGCCGAGCTGGCAGAGGAGCTGCGTGGCATTTTGGGGGGCTGGGAGGTGCTGCCCAGACCCCCCAGACCTGCAGGGACCCCTCGCCTGATTCCAGCAGCTCCTTCCTATCTGACGGGTGCCCGTGCCAGCACAACCCACCTGGCAGTGTGCGTGTCCTTTCAGCGGAGCGCCGTGAAAGAGCTCGGGAAGGCAAACTGCACAGATCCATCCCAAATCTCCTCATCCATCATGTTTATTCCCCTTCCCTATTCCCCCAGGTGAGGGGATTGCAAGTAGCTGACCTGGACTAAGAGTCCTCATTTATTCCAATTTATGCAAATGCATTCCTTCTGCACGCTCATTCATTTAGCCGGGCAGGCGGTGGTTACAGTTCACCGGGGGGGACCCAAGTTACACCCCAAGCACCAGGCTCCCCTGGTCCGTAGCGCGGCTCCGTTGCTTTTCTGCTGATTTGGGCACATTTTTATGCAGGGCACGATCCGTTTGTTGTCCCCGAGCTCATCCGGGGCCAGGCATGACGGGGACCCAGGGAGGGGATGGGTGGCAACGAGGGGCGCACAGCCAGCGATGCAGACGGTGCTTCACCCAAACCAGCTCCATGCAGGGCTGCATCCTGCCCTGGTGCTGCTGCAGTGGGTAAGCCGCCAGGGCAGGGGGCTGGGGACCGCATCGGCTGCAGCGTTGCAGCGCAGGGCAGCCCACCTTCCTCCTCGGGTGCTCACGGGAGATCCCACGGACAGGAGCCTCTGCATCCCAGCTCCCTTCTCTCCCAGCCGGCCGGAGACCTTTGTAAAGCATTAGCCCCTGACACCACGTGGACCGCACACTCCTGACAACTCTCCGCAGATTAATACCCGGGGCGGCTGCTTGCACGCAGCTCCGGCGGCTGCAGCAGGTCCCTGCAACGCCGCCGACAGCCACGGTCAATCTTCCGCCGTTGCAACTCGGCGTTGGTTCTACCTTGGGTGCGGAGCATGGCCCTGCCAATAAACCTCACCTCCCGCTGCCGTTACCGATGTGCTGGAGCAACAGGCAGGTCCCTGCTCCGGGCTGGGCTGTGGCTGCTCTCCGGAGGGAGATTTGGGATGCTGGGGGAGCAGCGATGGGGATGAGTGTTTCCCACGGCCGCCTGCGAGTCCTGGGCCCCTCCGTGCCTGCCCGCCGTCCCCGGGAGGATGTCTGCTTTAAATTGCTCTGGTTAAATTATGCATTAGCTTTTTAAAGAGACGTTTAAGCTTGGAGCAAGATGGTGGGGGTTTTTTAACAGCACCTGATGCCCACCTCGGGCTCTTAAATTTCATCTCAGGATGATCAGACGGGTCATAATTTCTTCTGTTATTGAGACATGGGAAGAAGCTCCTGTCCTGGCACATGGGCACGGCGGTGCCCGTCAGCACAGGCTCTCCAGTTCTGGTGCCTCACCCCTCCTCATCTCGCTCCGGGATTAGCTTTTTGGGGTGATTTTCAATGAAGGCAATGGGTGTGAGGTATCATGGAGATGGTGGAGCCCTGCCCGCCCCCGCCCGCTGCCTGCCCATCAGGATGCATTTATACCAACGACTGGGGAAAAGGGATGCTCATTAATTTGGTGGTGATCGCAGCAAGGGCTGGGCTCTGCAGCTGGTGCAGAGGCAGGATCCGGCACCAGGAACCTCTCCAGGTCTCCATGGAGGTGGTGGGGAAGGGGAAACAGCATCCCGCAACCCTCCCTGGGGGACCAGGACCCGATGCAGACCCCAACACCCTGGGGACGCAGCCCCTTGCACCGTGGCCGGGGCTCTGCTCCTCCGTCACACCTCCTGGTGTCACATGCTGCCACCAAACCTGCCCCCAGCCCTGCACCCTCCTCCAGCACTGGAGGACAGCGGGACAGCGAGGAGACACTTTAATCTCAATCAATTAGAAAAAAAGCAGTTCAAACGGCAGGGCAATAAAAGAACACTTTAATTTTAGAGCTAATTAAATATCAACAATTGGAATGCAGCAACAGACAGTTAACCTGGAGTAACCCATTATTTATAAGGAATATAATGCATTGACTGGGGGGATGAAGTGAGTTGTAGTCATTTTAATATCAGCTGTCACAGTCTAACTGTTCTCTTTTGTCTCACTCCAGCACAATCATCTCGCCGGCTTCCTCCGGGACCATTACCACTTCTCTGCTCGACAGAAGATTAATTAAGCCCAGGTCCCAGCAGAGAACGGGTACGCGTGCTCCTGTCCCCGCTCGGTGAACCGGGGTGACGCCGGGGTGCAGCCAGGGCTTCGGGGCTCCGCCGGCTCAGCCGAGCGAGGCGATGCCTCCAGCCTGAGGGTTCAATGATAATTGCAACCCACCGACTGTCTGACAACACATTAGAAGCTGTAAATTATTAATGGGGAGCAATCACGCCTCTGCTGGGTACCCCACAGGCTGCGGTGGCTCCGGAGACGAACGGACCCACAGTCCCATTGGGGACCAGGTGGGAATGGCTCCCCTGGGGGGCAAACACCCCGATACCCCAAAACCCACAGCAAAGCCCTCTGCTCCCCATGCTGCCACGAGCCCCCGGCCCCCCGCCCTGGGTAGCAGAGGCACATGGAGCTGGGGGAATCCCAAGCCTGCCAGTCCCAGCACAGCCCTTGGGGGCTCTCCCAGCGTGCCCCATGCACCGGACCAGGGCTCTGTACCCCTCGCCGAGCCGGGGAGCTGGGCAGGAGGGGATGTTCAGCCCCAAAACAGCTGCTCAGAAGGGATGCACGTCCTTCCCACAGCCCCAAAAGCCTCCGTCGCTGCAGCCCAGGCACATTCATCACAGGGCTTCGGCAACCTCCCGGCCTGCTGCGGGGAGGTTCATTTAATATGTGCAAAAGCAGTATTTAATTTAGTGCATTTGTTACATTTTTTAATAGCTTCAGTGGCAGGGAGGAGCAGCAGGGACAGAAGAGCGAGTCCAACCATCACAGGCAGCAGCTGGGTTGCTGGGGGTCCCCAGTGCCTGGGCTGCTGGGGGTCCCCAGCCAGCCCTAAGGGGACACGGGGCCGACATGACACCACAAACCCCCTGTGATATCAGCCCCTGGAGACCTTCTTCCAGCCAAATAATTTGTGGTGGATGAAACCCCCCCTGGCAGGGGCTGTGCCTGCCTCGATGCTCACTGGTAGGCTCAGTGCCAGCGTTGCTCCCGTAGCAGCAGCCGTCAGGCGAAAGGAAAACTCCCGTGTTCCCAAAATTTGCATTTTCCTCTGCAAAATGTTCCCTGAAACTCATTTCGGTCTCACCAGGGCACGGTCCCAGAGCTCGTACTCAGCCACTGCTACTGTGCCACCCCTGTGCCACCCCTGTGCCACCCATCTCCCCCATTCCCATCCCAGCCCCTCCGGCATGTCCCTGCACCGGGGGCTGCCTCGTCAGCTTGTGCCCGCACCCTTCCATCCGCTCACCCCCTGTGGCACTGGCACGGTCCAGGGGGGATGAGCCACCCTTGCCACATTGGGGATGCCCCATGCCACTAATACCTGCCACTCCTGCATTTAATAAGAGCTGCTGACAGTCAGATTCACACTAATAGAATTATTCCCATATTCAAGTGATAGGTTGACTTTCCCCTTTAGTTATTCGCGCTGCCAGGCTGGCTCCAGCCTCGCTATGTCCCTGAGCGTGCGATGAGGCTGCAAATGGAATCATAGAATATCTCAAGTTGGAAGGGATCCATAAGGATCATCAAGTCCAAGTCCAACTGTTCGGGATCTGCACCAGCAGTGTGGAGCCCAGCGTGGTCAGCGTCGCCCCAGGACTGCGAGTCATGGGGAAAGGGGAGGAAAAGGGGAATTTGGGGGACGCAGCAGCAGCAGGAGCGAGGGGCATATTGGCAGAAACCCAAGGCGCTTCGCTCAACGCGGAGAAAATGTTTTGACTCCCAGTCACCGGGCTTTTGTTACAGGTTTGATATATTGGCTTTAAAAGAAAAATGCCTTCGTGTGACAAAAAGTCAGGAAATTTTCACTGGGAAATGTCAAAACGAAACACTTCCAGAGTGAAATGTCTCACCAGCAAAAGGCTGGCGGCAAATCCCCCCTGCCAAGGCTGGCACCATCACCGCAGCCCCGAGCATCATCGCTGCTGGCAGTGATTTGCCACCGAGCTGCCGGGGTCCCCAGCAGGAGCAGCCACCGGGGCTGGGAAAGGGCAGGGGGAGGGCAACCCCCCCCAGCCACCCCCTCATCCGCAGCGTTTCCATGGGAGCTTGTCACAGCCCTAATTACTGGGAAAAATCACAGCCCTTTTCCACCTGCCAAAGCGGGAGAGGGGCTGCTCTGAGTGGGAAGTTACGTGGGATTTCATTAGTATTATTATTGTTATTATTTAATTCTCAAGGTTGTAGGATTTATGGCCTGAGCTTACTTATTATCAGACCCAGCCAAATAAAAATGATAGATTCCTGTGCCTGCTTTACAGCAGCTCTCGGTGGCTATTATGGTTGCTAAAAACGTTTTCTGTAAAAAAAAAAAAAAAAAAAAGAGGAGGAAAAAAAGAAAAGGGGGAAGAAAAAGAGCAAAAGGAAAAATGCAATAGGAGCCAGGGAAATGATGGATTGTGGGAGGTAATCCATCTTGTCAGCCCAGGACTACATAACCTTGATGTCAGCGGGTATTTTTCTCTGCCTGAGCTCTCCGGCTCGCCAGCACTGTGACAGAGCCGCGGTGTGCCGGAGAAGGCGGGTATGGCTCCCACCGCTCCTCCAGAAAACTGCTGGGATTTGAGGGTTCCCCCTCATTCCTGTGTCGCAGATGGGGAGAGGGATGTGAATGCCCAGCCCCGGGTCCCCACGGGGATGTGGGGGAGGACCAGGGCTGTGGGTGAGACGTGGCAGGGCGGCAGGGGACAGCGGGGGACAGCGGGGGACAGCGGGGAACCGTCCCCAGGCACGTCCCGGCAGCAGCTCTGCCTCCGCTCTATCCTCCCCTCAATCTCTTTTTGTCATCTACCGGTCCCCCCCCGCTCCCCCCCCCTCCACCGCCACGCTCTCTTCCCGGCGTCTCTGCCATTTTTATCTAACGCTGGCCGTGAAAATTGGTGTGAAATAAAAAAAGGCATCTCTGCCCACAGATGAAATCAATTGATTTGGCAGGTCGCCCGTGGACACCTCTGAGCAGCACTTCCAATTTGCAGGACGGACGCCGGCTCGGTGCAGTTTCTTCCCTTTCTTCTCCTCCATCTCCCCCACCCCTGCTCCTCCGCCCTGAGTTTTTTCTTCTGTATTTCCAATTTCCCTTTGATGTTCCTGTTATTTCTGCTTTCCACTTAATGGAAATCAGCCCTGGGTGGGTGGGTGTGTATGCGGGGTTTGTTTAGGGAGTCTCCGCACACACGTTCCTGTCTCCTTTCATCGGAGGCGGCTCAGGGACATGCTTGGTCCAGGCGTGCTGGGGGACAGGGATGATTTTGCAGATCCCATGGACCTGGGCGGGAGGTGTAGCACCCCTGGTGCGGTGGGTGTCTGGTCTCTCACCTCCCATCCTGCCTCTGCCTGGTCTGGTTCCGTAGGTGGTCTCTGGGCTGGGGACGGTCCCTTGGGCTTGGAGCAGCCTCACATGTGGCAGGGCGCAGAGAGGACCTGGAGAGGCTGCACATGTTGCCAGCCCTGCCCTGGGCTCTGCTCCATCCCTCCTCTGTCTCCTTCCTTCCTCCATCTCCATCCCTCCTCCATCTCTATCCCCCTTCCATCTCCATTCCCCCTTCGATCTCCATCCCTCCTCCATCTCCATCCCTCCTCCACCTCCATCCCTCCTCATCTCCATCCCCCTTCCACCTCCATCCCTCCTCATCTCCATCCCCCTTCCATCTCCATCCCTCCTCCACCTCCATCCCTCCTCATCTCCATCCCCCTTCCATCTCCATCCCTCCCCCACCTCCATCCCTCCTCATCTCCATCCCCCTTCCATCTCCATCCCTCCCCCACCTCCATCCCTCCTCATCTCCATCTCCCTTCCATCTCCATCCCTCCTCCACCTCCATCCCTCCTCATCTCCATCCCCCTTCCACCTCCATCCCTCCTCATCTCCATCTCCCTTCCATCTCCATCCCCCCTCCATCTCCATCCCATCCCCAGGGACACACTAGAGAACAGGAAAAATGGAGTCAAACAGGTGTAAAACCGGCTCTCCCCAACCTGCGAGCAGCCAGGCAGAGGTTTCCAGCCCCAGACCAGCCATGTGCATCCCCAAAACCCAGCAGCACATGTCAGGGGCAGCAGCCCAGTCTGCCAACTGGGATGCGGCGAGCCACCCCTCTGACCATGAAGAACCCCGGCAAAAACCCAGCAACGGGATGGAGAGAGCCCGGACCATGGCAGCTCCCATGCTGTGCCGGCAAGGAAACGTCTGGGCGGCTTCGAGTGAGTGCAGCCGGGAGGGAAATGCTTCTCTGAGCCATGGCAGAGCCTGGGGCTGGGAAAGCGGGAGCCCGGGGCTGCTGCCTGGCTGTCTGTCTGTCCGTCCATCCCTGCAAAGTTTCTGCTCAGCAGGGAGGGAGTCACCTGTCCAGCATTTTTAGCAAGGGGTTAATTAAATATGGGTCTCCCTGGCCACAGGCACCTCTGGGGCTGATGGGGCCGATGTGCCACTGACCGGTGTGCATGGAGAGCGCAAGGCTGGCAGCATCGGCTCCTGCCCGGCTCCTCCGCTGCCCTCCTGCCCACGCAGGCAGGAGCTCGGCGAGGGTTCACGTGCAGGCAGGCACTGCCTCGGTCCCGGCTAACATGGGCCCAGTTATTCCCCAGAAGTTAAATGTTACACAACTCCACTTCATTAGAGCTTCAAGGCAAATGTGACGTTAATCACGAAAACCTTGATATTCTGCAGGAGACTTAAGCCCTGAAAGGGAAGGGGAAAAAAAAAAACACGCTTTCTTTCCAACGCTTTCATTTTACTTTGAGGTTAATAGAAGGCTAATTTGAAAGCACTCAGTTAATGAGAAAGCTAAAAATACTCCTCCCATGCAGACCCTTCCTCTGTAGCGCCTGTCTCAGTGGCATCAGCTGCAGATGATGCTCCTTACAGCCTGGGGACACGGTGCCCCTCACCTGCCCCCTGTCCCTACCCTCTCTGAGGGACATAGGTCCCTCGTGATGGGGAGACGTGGTGCCTTGGTGGCCTCCCCAGCAGGGACGTGTCCCAGCCACAGCTGGGGTCATGCCATAGCCCCCGGGCTGGCTCGGGCAGGGATGGGGAGGGAGGGGGAGACCCGTGGGGGGGTCTGCAGGGCTGTGGTTCCAAGGACATCAGGTTGGCCACGCGTGGGGCAGGGGATGCAGACGGGGACAGGGACAGCCGGGGCTTGCAGCCATGCCATCACCCCCCAAAAAGGAGCAGGGCTGGGGGGACCAGGGTGCCCACAAAACATGAGCCTGCATCCCGCCAGTCCCTGGCTGCCTTCCCCGTCATCTGGAACACGCCGCTGCCGAGGGAATACGTTGTTTTCCAGTACATCACTCTGTGATGGGAAGCTAATGTTGTGTGGCTGGTTCCAGCATGGCCCCGGCGTCTCGGGGGGACAAACCATGATCCGCCCTGAAAACACCCTGCAGAGCCCTGAAGCAATGTGGGGGGGGGTCCCCCTTGGACCCCCTTACCCCACCGACACCCCCAGCCTCTGCAAGCTGCCTGCTCCCCTTTGAACCCACTGCAGCTCCCAAGGGACACCTGCGGGCACGGACCCCCTGCCACAGGGACATGGCCTGGCAGAGCCCCCCTCCCTCCGCTCCTCCCGCCGGCACAGCCGGAGAGGCAGGCACCCACCGTGCCGCGGGGCCAGGGAAGCCAGCTCAGCCACCCCATGCATGAAACAGGGTTAATAAAGCTCCTCCGCCTCCCCTGGGTGTTTGCATGGGCTCATCCATCTTTCTGAGCATCCTGGTTTAATTTCCACGGTGAATTCACGTTGCCCTCCCGGAGCAGCCGATGATGTTCCCGCAGGAATCAACCGGCAGTAATGGGTGAGCGGAGGGAATTTGCCAGCTGCGGGAGGGCTTGAGTCCGGCTCTGCTTCACCCAGCCGCCTGCCTGCTCCTCACACAGGCACGGCTGCCGGAACCCGGTTTTCCATCACGGAGACTGGACCGGCTCCAGGCTTGGCGGGTGGCAGCGGGGGGCTGGCGGGGAGCCACCGCTGCATGCCGCTCGGCACAACCCCCTGCCAGTTCGCACCCCTGGGAGCTGGCACCTTCGCCGGCGCTCCCGGCTCGCATGCAGTCGCTTGGGATGTGGTTTAATTAGGAAATGATCTGCATGGAAAATTGTGCGTTCGAGTGCCTCGAACCTCACACTCGTGGCTCAGCTCCAAACCGGCGGAAAAATCACCCAAGTTTGCGGCCAATTCCTGGAGACTTTCCGGAGCTGATGGTTGGAATCAGCCGCCGGCGGCCGCGTGGTGCCGCACACACGTGGCACGGGGCTGAGGACGGCACCAACCGCTCGGAGAGCTGCCAATGCCTGGGGAGTCGTCAGCCATCCAAAAAGAAGCCACGTCCCCTGCACCCCGTATCTAAACTGCTTCTAAACTGAGGTCTGGAGGAGTCCTGGGGCCCTACCGGGCACTGCTGGGCTGTGGGCAATCACCTTGGTACCCCTGGGAGATGCTGTGAGATGCCAAGAGGTGCTGGGACATACTGAGAGATGCTGGGAGATGCTGGGATGTGCCATGACATGCTGGGAGATGCCAGGAGATGCTGGGCCATGCTGAGAGATGCTGGGATGTGCCATGAGATGCTGGGAGATGCTGGGACAAGCAGGGACATGCCGGGAGATGTCCCAGCCGGTGGCAGGGGCAGCAGCAGGCAGCGAGCGGCCGGCTCTGCCCGCCACCCCTGGTGCTCGCCTCTCCAAAGGTGCCCTAGCGATACCAAAGCACTTAGAGCAAAATGGAGTTCAGAAGGGCAGGGCTAAATTGCCTCCCTGGAATAAACGAGGAGACTTTAATTCCCTTTCTACAGAGCCACATTAAAGGGTTTCTTGTTCTCCTTGCTGGAGAAAGGCCGTCCTTTTCTCTGTCTCTCTTCTCTGCTCCTCCGGAGACAGACTCACATGTCTTTCCTTGCCAGCCCTTTGAGGAGGGCTGGATGTTTTTAACCTCCGCTTCCCCGGACTATTAAGAAGCTTTACTGGGGGACACAGTGAGATGCAGGGGGGAGGCACTGGGGGCATGCACACCAGCACGCCGGCGGATCTGCTGCTGCCACCATCGCTCCCTCCGGCTCCCTGACTCCTATTGATGGTTTAATTTTCCTTGGGGTTGGGGGGGAGAAGAAAAGCACTAGATAATTGTAGTGGAATGGGCTGATAAGTAATGTTTGGTATCCTTTTTACAACCATTCCCCAGGGGCCCATTATGGTAATTTTTCTTCTATAACTGGCAAATTGTATAACAAGTCAGATGATAAACTAGCAAGCCAGGCAGAAATTTGCATTTTAATACAACTGTCTAAATCACTTCTCCACGTAGGGCCGGACAGGGCACTTCAGCCATCTCTGCTGTGCAGGGTGTTTCGGGGGGGTGAGGGTCGGGACCCCCTTCGCTGGCCCTGGCGGGGGTCTGCACCCCCACAGCGTTCACGCACGAGGGCCACGCCGTGGGGCCAAGGGGTGCCACGGGGCTGGGTGCTGGGACCCTCCCACCCGCAATGGCAGAGCTGTTTACCGAAGCCTTTCCCGGGATGCGAAGTCCCCAAACCCTGTGCCACAATGTCCCATTGCCCTGTGCCATGAAGTCCCCAAGCCCTGCGCCGTGACGTCCCCAAGATCTGTGCTATGAAATCCCCAAGCCCTGTGCCACGATGTCCCCAAGCCCTGCGCCGGCTCCACCTGCCCGTTCAGCAAGAGCTGTTCGCAACCCGTTCACCAGAAATCTGATAGTGAAATGCCAGGCTCCCCGACAGCTTTATAAATAGCTGCTTGGAGTCCAATTTGAAGTTTTGATTAAAAAGAAGAACAAAAATAAAAAGAAGAAGCTGGGGGCGGGGGGGAGAACCCTGTCTGGAGAAGCCATCAGTCACCCCTCTGCAGCTGAGGGATGCGGAGCTGCAGCATCCCCGGCGTGCGAGGCCGTTATGTCAGAGGCTTGTACCCATCGTGAAACCTAATTAAGATTTTATAAACACTCACCCAACACAGAAAACTGCCACTGCATTAACAAGGCAAATAACACCCAAATTAAGTTATTTTCTTGCCTTCTTTTAGTCCAGTTTTTAATTAGGTAGCTGCTGAGACGTGGCGTGGCCCCACGTAATCGTGTCACTGTGATTTATTAGTGCTCTTCGCTGGAGTTACTGCTGCACTCCAACCTTTGCAGCTCCGGTCACAGATCGGGTCCTTCGTGCCAGAGCGCAGCAGGGAGCCGAGGATGTCCCTGTCCCTGTCTTGTCCCCATCCCCACGGTAGCTTGGGGACCCCCTCCTGCTGCTTCCCTCCCCACTGCCTTCCCAGAGGAGGGGGAACCTGCTGGGTAACCACAACACCTCTACAAACAGAGTTTTAAAAAAAAAAAACACAGAAAACCCACAACAGAGCTGAAAAGATTCTGTGCCTATGTTTTTAACAATAGGAAAAATGTTTTTGAACAAAGCCTGATGATGACCCGCACCCTCACGCCTGTGCCACCGTGCTGCCGGCCAGTGGGGACGGTGGCACGTCCCCATGGGGTGCAGGGGAAGGAGTGGGGTGCCCCAGCATGGGGCTGCAGCGATGCACTGGGGCAGCTACACCCACTTTTTGGGGTGGGAAGGGGTAGGCAGGACTGCGGGGACGGCCGCTGCGTGCCAGCTCTTCAAAGGACATTAAACCAATTGCCACCGTCTTGCCGAATTAGCACAAGTGACACTCGCTTTGTACCCACATGTTTCCAGCGCGGAGCAGATGGCGAGGCTGCTGGATGCGATTCAGCACCACTCCACAGCACTTCGCCGAGCCGGGCACTGCGACGACAGAAAAACCATATTTCCCCTCGATCCACTGGGATATTCATTAGCTCACAGCCAAAAAGGCATCGGGACTCTGCCAGCTGCCAGCGCGTTCAGCGCATCGCCCAGGCGCCGGGAACAATCCTGGCGCGCTCCCACGCTGCCAGGGCTTTGGCTGGAGTTGGCTTTGTTTGGGGGCTTATGGGATGCACAGGTAATTAATTAATAGTGACAACATTTGCATTGCCAAATTGCCTCTAACGGAGGAAGAAGGGGTAAGAAACAAGCTGGTTAAAAGTGGGTATTTACCAAATGGCGAGGACATTTCCTACGTGGCGCGGCAGCCGGGTGATGGGCAGTGGGTGCCAACCTGGGTGACAGCCGTGTGTTTTGGGAGAGGACCTGGCAACACCATTGGGATGCAGGGATGTGGCACCAGAGCCCCATCTCGGGGCCATCATGCATCTGTGCTGGGGTGCTCAGGCCCTTGCGAGGTTTTCAGGAGGTTTGCCCAGCACAGCCCTATATGAGCGGGATGCTGGGGCTGGATCTGTCCCTCCCATGCCAGCAGAGCAAGGCAGATTTCCTCGCCTTCCCCTTGCAGCCTGCCTGGCTCCTGCCACCTCCACTGCTGCTCTGTGATTGATGATATAATTCAAGCCCAAATGACCGGGAGAGAGAAACACGAGCACGTTGTGCTTTTTCTTTATATAAGGGGAAAAAAAACCTCCCAGGGAGCTCTAATGGCAGAGTCAGGGAGGGGAGCCGGGGTGAAGGGCTGGGGCGGGAGGGCGAGCTCTGCCTGCCCGGCTCGGTGCGTGGTCCAGGGGGGTCCCACAGGTCATCCCCTCACCCCGTCACCGTCTCTACTGATGGAGCGAGACGGGCAATGCTGGGCAGAGACACCCGGGATGTTCAGCCAGGTGCTCCCATGGTTCCAGACCCCCCCGCATCCATCCTGCACCTTCCCTGCTGCCCCGCTCTCCCTGCGCTCCTAAACTTGCCGTTTTCACCGCACTTTGAAGTCTCAGCTAATTTTGTACCCCTTGGCAGGGCTGGTGCTTGGGCAGCCAGCAGCAGCAGCGATTAAAGCCAGACCTGGGGAATTTGCCGCCCCGTTTGTCAAGCCACAGCCTTCGCCACTGGTCGTGCCGGCAGAGAGCCGGGCGAGCCGGGATGGATGGGCGCCGAGGCCAGGCTTTGCCTGGGAGCTCTCCTGAGCGTCCTGCTCCAGGCAGGAAAGCACCAGAGGGACAGGGAATCCTTGTCCTGGGCACCAGGGGCAGTGAATAATGAAGGAGGAATCCATAATTACATTCTAATTAATTAAGGATGATGGATAGAGGGGACTGGGTGACTCCACGTAAATCGCACAAGCTGTAAAGGGCCTTGCTCCTGCCACCATCAAATTGATTTGCTGGTTTGGAGGAGGGGGGAAAAAAAAAGAAGAGGAAAAGGAGCTTCACATTATAACATTTACAGCCTTGGGGGTACCACTGCACCGCGGCTCCCTGGTCGCCTGCCCGAGCAGGGCATCCTCCCAGGCTGGCACCGGGGCTGGCACATCCCCGTGCCGGCTCCCGTCTGCGGCAGAGGAGAGGCGAGGGGTGCATGGCACGGAGCCACGGCAGCCGCGCAGCCACGGCCGCTTTGGGGACAGAGGGATTTGGCTTTGCAAACCTCAGCCCCCGGGTTCGTTTGCAAGCTCACACACAAACTCCTAATGACCTGGCAGCGCCGCGGCTGCCGTTCGGCGTGACAGCCGGCACTCGGCTGAGGGCTCTTCTGTGAGCCGGTGCTGCAATTAATTAGTGCTCTGTCTTATTAGCACCTTTATCTACTCAGCCCTGCACAATGCAAATGCCACGCCGCTTCCCATCCGAGGCGACGTGATGCCATTTGGCAAAGGGCCCGGCATGGAGGTTCACGTGCCGCCGGCCACGGGGCTGCAACCTGGTGGGGTTCCCCCCCCGCCGAGCCCCGCACACCACCGGCCCCGAGCAAGGGCTGGAGCAGCAGAGCTGCCACCGACGCTGTGCCGCTGCCGCAGCGGTGCAAAGCCGGAGCACCGGGGTCACTTCCCCGGGGCCGGCAGCCACCCCCCCTCCACATTTGGCACTTTGCACATTGCTTTCTGGTTCTGCACACGCGTGCACACGCGTGCACCGCCACGCTTCCCCGCCTGCTCCCCTCCCTGCCGCGCACCCGCTTCTGAGCAGCTCCATTTCCACGGCAGCGACGGCGCATCGTCCTCGGCAAGGGGCTATTGTTGCATTACTTTGGAGACTAATTAAGGCGACCGTGAGAGCTGGAACACCTTGACCGGGGGAAGGTTAATGGCTCGCGCCTGTCTCGCGCTTGGCGGGAAGAGGCTGGAGCTCAAGTCAACTCTGCGACATTAATTGTGGTATCGAGCGGCGCGGCGCGAGCGGCCCTGGAACCGTTCCTCGCCATTACATTAATGGTGTTGCCGTGTCTATATTCTTTAAGTAATTGGCAGCTTTTTCTAGGTCTCATCCTCCATTTATTTTCCCAGGACATTAGGAGTCATTGTGTACAACCGCTTTGCAAACCCCAATTCCCACATTAAGTGGGATCGTGCGGGAAAGCAGCCGGTAATAAAGTGAGGGACAAGAGGAAGGGGCAGCGGTGCTGGCAGGGTTATTCCCTTGGGAAGGGAAAAACTCACCGGCTGGGACCACAGGACTGCCGGGGCTGGGCATCAGGGATGGGTATGGCCATTGAGAGAGGAACCCCCAAATCCCCGGGCAGGCACATGTGGGATGTGCACCGGGCAAAAAGAGAGCGGCATGGCTGCTTCGCTGCCGGAGGAGCCGGGACAGAGAGGTGAGGGATGGGATGGGATGGGATGGGATGGGATGGGATGGGATGGGGTGGGAAGTGTCATGATTTTGGATGTCAGCTGAGCCATGCCTGGAAACTCGCCGCTGTTGGGAGGTGATGGGTGGATTGTCCCTGCCCGGCAGAGCCGGCGTGGCATGCCGTGACCGTGAGCCGTGCCGGAGGGCTGCAGGCGCCGGGCTGCCAGTGGGGAGGCTGCGCCGCTGGTTAGCATTCTCCCAAGGAACCCAGCAGGTAATTACACACAGATTAAAAATGTAAGCAAAAGCAATTTTTCTTCCTCACAAGTCTGGGCAGAGACGTGCGACCTGGTGCTGATGGGGAGGATGGAGCTAAGCTCGCTCCGCAGCAACCGGAGCCCCGCAGGGAAAGCAGCGTGCTGCACCCCACAGCCCTGCACCCCGGGGCCCGTAGAGGGGTCCTGGTGGGCCACAATCCTCCATCCCCATCCTCCTCCTCTTCTTCCACACCTCAGGGCTGCTAGACCCTCCTTGAACCTGGGCTCTTCCCTCCACGGTGGCATCTAGCCGGCTTCAAAGAGCAGCCAAGGAAGTGAGCTCCTGGTGCAAAGGGCACGCTCGATGCTCCAAGCTCATTCCTCGTCTGTGATTGCTGGCTTTTAGCAGCCCAGGGAAGGAAAAGTGTTGTTTAAGAAAAAGCATATTTAAAAAAAAAAGTTGCCAGCATCCCTTTAATTAAGCGATAAAATGAGTTAGAGTGTGAGGAACTGCACGCTAATTCATCCTGAAGACATTGGGCACCGGGCCAGGAGAATCCTCTTACTGCAGCGATAAAATTTCGTTTAAAAATGGTTTATTTTAACTTTTTTTTTTAAACACTTGTTAATTTAACCAAGAGGCTAAAAAGTTATGAGCAGGGAAAGCTGTCTTCTACGAACTTGCCACCCTGTGAGCCCCGGCGCTGCTCGCTTCCCGTGTGCTCCCTTCCAGCGGCCGGGGAAATGCTTGAGCCACTGCTTCCCTCTCCCATTCCTATATTTAATCCAAAATTATTTTATCACCCACTGAAGAAAAAAAAAGAAAGTGCCTAAGTAGTCATTTATTAACAGCTATAAGTATCATTAGGCAGAGAGATGTGGTAAAATATAGATTACACCGGGAAGAACCAAGTATCCAAGTGCCATTTTTCCTGTTCAGCATGTCATTACACATCCCGTCGTGGCATATCACAGCGATGATTAGTAGCATCAAATGACTTCTGAAAAATGATTATGTGCCATTAAAAACATTAGTCTGTCTGAAACCAGCACAAACAAATGGCCGTGCTGGGGATGAGTCATTAGCTCTGGGGCCGGGGGATGTGACGGGAATCCCGGAGACACGGTAGGTGCAACCAGTGGGTGCCACGGTGGCACCTTGGGAATAAGGATGCTGCAGGGTGAAAGCTGACGGACCGAGTGCCGGGCTGGCTGGGTCCCGAGCTGGCGGCTGGAGGGACCCATGGGGAGGGCGGTCACAGGATGGGTGCAGGAGGCACCTGCAAATAACTCCTGTCCCCGCGGGTCCCAGGCACGGGGGTCCCCCTGTTTTGCACTCAGCTTCCCCCCCTCTGTCTTTCCTTTTCACTAGGTGCAACTCCAGAACACGGCCCAGGCGTCTCCTCGCCCTGGCACAGACTTGCCTGCATGTACCGTTGCATCAGCTCCACCACCTCAACCCATCACTCCAACCCGTCGCCCCCAGGTCCATTGCCCCGTCTCCATCACCCCAAGCCATTGCCCTGGCTCCCCCCAAACCGTCACCCAGGCCCCGTCACTCCAACCCATTAACCCAATTCATCACCCCGACCCATTTCCCTGGCCCCAAACCATTGCCGTGGCTCCATCACGCCAACCCATCATCCCAATCCGTTGTCCCGGCTCCATAATCCCAGCCCATCCAACCCATCACCCTGGCCCCATCACCCCAACCCATCACCCCAGCTCCATCACCGGGCCCTGCCATCCCCACCCCACAGCCGTGCCCACGCCGCGCCAGCCCGCCGCCGGCACTTCACTCCCTGCTGTTTCCATTTTAAGAGGACATAAATCCAGTTAGTACGTCCAAAGAAGAAAAATCAAAATGTCACATCTGTGGAGACAGTTCAATTGAAGGGGTATTGATTGTCACAGAGAATATTCTCACTTTATTCACCTACTTAGTCCCTTCCCCTAGGCACATATGAATTCATCAAACATTGTCACACCACATAATAATACTTGTTCCCGGGTGTTGTTGCAGCAGCTCAGACTTTGTCCTGCCTTCCTGGGCAAGCAGGAATTTAGGGAAGAAAGGCTTTGCTGGCAGAACAGATGCGTGATGGCAGCCAAGGTGCAGGTTAACCCTCTCGCGGCCAAGGGAGGACTCAAACCCTCTCACCACAATCATGCACAGGACTGCTTGGTCTTTGTTTCCAGTTCCTTGGGATTTTCGGCGAAGGGTATGAAAATAAGTTGGCGAGAAAAGACATTTTCCCTTTGTTTGCAACCTTTTATTGCCGCATCTTCACTGCCTCACACGGCCCCGGGAGCCCTTTGGAGCAGGAGCTGGCAGAGCAGGGATGCGGTGGCTGCTTTTCTTCTCTAGAGGGGAAACAGGGCAGCGAAGGACAAAGTACAACTGGAAAAGAGATTTAGATGAGAAAGAAAGGCCACGGAGCCGGCAGCGTGTCTCAGGAGGAAAGCGAATGCCTCCTCCCCAGCCAGCCCTGCTGCTGAGGTGGGGTCCCGCATCCTGGGGATGCCTGGTGGGACCACAACTGGGAGAGGTGGGGAGGGAGTGTGGGGTCCCCAAAGACCCTCACCGGGGCAGAGCCGGGGCCACCAGACATTGGCACAGAGTGCCGGGGTCACGCTCAGGTGCTGCCATTGCGGGTTGCTAATTCCTCCCAGGTAAAATGTCGCTGCTAGTTACAATTCCCAATTAAGAAAGGCTGGACGGGGTGCTGTGGCTCAGGGATATAACCTCTGAGGGCCGTGCTGGGGTGCTGGTGCTATGGAGGCTGCAGGGTCCTGTTGGGGTGAGCAGGGTGCTGGTGGGGTGAGCCTGGCCTGGACCCCAAACAAAGGGGCTGGGTCACACTAGCACATCTCCCTGGGGATGTGCCAGGCTCCCTGAAGGCCGGTGATCCATGGGGACATCCCGAGTGGTGCCACTGTCCCCAACCATGGACCTGCTCTGTGTGCCCTCAGCCCTGCAGGGAGCTGAGCCAAGTGCTGCCACCGCTGTCCTAAGGCCATGTGGGTGGTGGCAGCCACCAGCCCTCGTCTTCTGGTTGAAATAAATTGGAAGCATGAGCTGGTGCCTCTGAGCCATGTTTATTATTCATATTATTTGCGCGTTGATCTGATTCTGTGTAACGATTTAATCTGTTAATGGCCCCCGATTCGATCTGCTCCTCTCCGCTTTAATCTCCTTTTGCCATTTGCACCTGATTTGCTGATTTATCTGACGGCCTTTTGGCAGCTCGGGGTCAGGTTCGCGGCTTTCCGCACACCGCAGTGGCAGGTCACCGATGGGTGATGGCAGGATGCCGGCACGCCGTGGCCGTGAAGGGCGAGGAGGAGGAGGAGGCAGCATGCAGCGGGTCCCTCCGGAGGGAAACCCCTTGGGGGCTGCCCAAACCTGGGGACCCAGCGTGGGGCTGGGGTGCAGGGAGCATCTGGGCAGGTCCCAGCTCCATCACCACCACGGGACCCAAAGGTGCACCTGGGTGCCGGTGCTGGCTGGGACCGTGCCCCGGGATGAGGGCCAGGAGGGGTGCACGGAGCCGCAGCCCCCCCTCCCCGTGCCTGGGCAGAGGCGTTTTGCATCGCACCTGATTTACAATTCATAACCTGGATGACGGTGGCGTGCAGCCTGCCGGGGTTGGTGTAATTTAGACCGAGGAAATATTTGCAGCGTTTTCAATTCCCCTGACATGTCGGGGGGGTGGAGGGGGATGCCTTCCCCCCCGAGCCGGTGGTGGAGGAGAGGGGCTGGGGACCCCCCTGCAAAGGGAGGGAAGGAGATGGGGACACAGGGAGCCTGCCTGTGTCTCGGGGGCACAGAAAGCTCTCCTGCTGCAGACCCTCCACCGAGACCCCCCCCAGGGAAGGGGCAACTCCTGCCCCGCCGGCACATGGCGGCACGGCGATGCTCGTCCCCTGCCCGTCTGCTGCCTGCCCGAGAGGCACCCGCCGTCACATTGCCATTCCCCACCTCGCGCTGCCAGACCTCCAGGGCTGATTTATGGCGGCGCGAGGATGCAATCAAGGCCCTGGCCTCCGAGGAGGAGGAGGACGACGACGACGACGCGGCTCCTCCGCTGCATTTTGACCGGGAGCACGCGGCAGGCGCGGCGGCTGCATGCCAATGGGAGCCCGTCCCGGCAGCGGTCGGGGACGCGGCAAGTCTCCTCCTGGGAAGATGGATCTCTGCACCGGTGCCTGAGGATGCTCGTAGCAGGGCTTGAAGGACCGGGATGCTTTTCTGCTACTGGGAACATGGTGTCAGGAGAGCTTCGGGGGATGCACTGAGCCGCACGTAACCGTAACGGGGCAGCGACAAATGCCATCCCTCCGGGAAAGAGCCCTCCGGAGGCAAAGCAAATGTCCCCTGGCCAAAGACAATAGCAACCATGGCAAGTAAAAGGATTTGTCACCAGTTTTGGGGAATAAGCCAGAGCCAAGAAAGGAGCCTTTGCCTTTGCCTTCACCTCCCAGGGAGTCCCGGGTGTCCTGCACATCCCTGCCTTGATCCCGGCACTGCCGAGCCCGAAACGGCAATTCCCGGCATCGGGCTGGTCTCTGTTCTGGCTCCTCTCGCCTGACATGAAATGATTTTTGGAGGCAGTTGGTGGCGAGGGAGTACAGCTGCCGCTAAGTTATCCAAACGATTTATCTTAAGATTCATACAGAATTCATTGTGCGGGGAGCCTGGGCAATGTTGGCTTTTAATATTCATGCGGATTTGGAGGCAGTGTTAATCACAGGGTCTGACAATTTGCACTTCCTTTAATTGCCCGTGCAGCCGGCTCTGCCTGGCCGCAACCCCTCACCCACCGCCCCCGAGGATGGGTGCGGGGTCCCTGCTTGACTTTTTCTCCCCCCTGCAACACTTGCCGTTGCTCGGCCGGTGTGGGTGGCTGGAGGTGGGCAGGGGGCTAGCCGGCGGGACCGTGCGGTGCCGGAGGAGCACCGTGGCCACTCGCTTCGCCCCAGCTCCCTGGTCAGAGCATCCCCAGTCTCAGCCCAGCTGGGATGAGCATCGGTACATCCCACTGCAGAGCTCAGGGGCCCGGAGCATCCAGCCCCCGGGGGGTCTCCCCGTCCTCCCGTAGCGTGTCCCAGCATGGGGACGTAAGCAGAGCTGTGCCCTCGCTGCCGACCCGCCGGCTGCCGCCGTCCCCGTGGCTGACGTTACCTGTCACCGCTGTCACTCCGCTCCCATCCAGCCAGCTGCCACCGCGCGGGGACGGAATACCAATGAGGCTCACGGAGCTGCAGGCTCGCAGGAGGCCCCTCCTCACGGAGCAGCACGGCGGGCACCCCCGGGTGTGCCGGGAGCAGGGGTGGCAGCTGTCCCCCACGCCGTGTCGGCAAGGTGCTGAGACCCCTCCAGCTCGTGACAGCCAGCGAGGTGAGGGACAGACCTGTCACCGGCATATGCAGCCTCTGGGTCCTCCAGCAGGACCCCCGGTGGCATGCCCGTTAGGGGACACATCGGAGGCCACTTCCATGCCCTCGGGGCCATGCACCCCAAAGCCAGCGTCACCCCGGCATGACCAGCACCACGAAGGAGCCCTGGGCCAGCGACCCACCGACCCCATCGACCCCCCCTTGCAGAGCCAAAAAGACCCCAAACGCCCCAGTCCCCCCCTCTCGCCGCCAGCTCAGCCGAGGAGGCTGATCGTGGTGCGGCTTTGGGTGGGTTTCAGCTGTCCTCGCGCTGTAATTGTCCTAATTAGATCTACATATTTTGATGAAGGTTTCACAAGGAAAAAAAAGAAGGAAGGCAGGAGGAGATAATCGAATCGCAGATGACATTCCCATCACCCAGCCTCTCCGCACAGCCTCTGCTGCAGCCGAGTCGGAAAATTATGCATAAGGGGGGGAGGAAAATTACCATAATCTTCCTCTGCAGGATGACACCAAATTCGGCTGGAGCTGTGCGGGGTGGCGGGGAGCCAGGCGGGCACCGCAGCTGCTCTGCCCTCACCCTGACGGTGCCACCACCAATGCCACCCCTCAGTGCCACCCGCCTGCCCGGTCTGTGTCCCGCGGCCACCGGCACCCTCTGGGGTCCTGGTCTGGGACCTTTGAGGCTGCCCACCCATCGCACCCTCCCTCCTTGCAGCACCCATGGGGTGGTGGTCCTGCCTGCACCGCTATCAGCCCCTGGATATGTCGGGCTGGTATTTGCATCACTGGGTCACTAATGGTGACCCCCCCCATGAAGGCAGGTGCAGGGGACATCAGGGGGACACGACACAACACCTCACACACCGCCCTGTGTCCCTAACCAGGGCAAATCCCCTTTGCACGTGGAGAGGGGCAAGCGGGGCGTTGCATCAGGGCATCACCCTCAGCTCCCCCTGCTCAGGGAACGGGCAGGATGAGGCATCGGGGTCCACAGCCGGGGCTCCCCGGCTGCCCGCTGGGACCCATCCTGCAGCCAGCGGGTCCGCCGGAGAGCCGGGCACGTCCTGCCCCACACAGGGGGATTGCCCACTGTTAGGGTGGGGGTCCCAGCCCACCACCCCAAAAGCCTGCTCCACACCCTGCCCTGTGCCTCAGTGCGTCGCACGCTGGAGACCCAGCTGATGCCCGGGGGAGCGGTGGGGCTGGGCGGTGGGACTTGGGTCCTTTTTATCTCTCCAGCTTCAGAGGGGATCCCGGAGCTGGGCTGCGAGAGGGTCCCCAGGCAGGGGTGAGGCCGGCATCGGGGGGGGCTGGGTGAGTAGAGCGTGCTGTAATGAAATGCAATTAAGACGGAGTTCTCTCCCTTTTCTCTGCACATCTCCCCTGAGTTGCGGAAAAGCTCCTTTGGAGAGGCAGCTGCTGCTCCTCTGCAGAGCACCTGGTTCTGCCGGTGCCGGCATCCCGGGCCACGAGCTCGTGCCATGCCATGGAGCACGATGGTGCCCGCTCCACCGGATAAATGGCACACGGTGCCATCACACAGATACCCTGGCAGCAGGACCACCGCCACCGTCACCAGCTTCTCCCAGTACTCGCACGTACACGGGTGATCGAGGAGGAAGGAGGGGAGCAGCCCTCGGCACCTCCGAAACGCCAAGCCCTTGGAGCCAGCATCTCCCCCACCAAGTGCTGGCATCCTCCTCGGGGCCGGCGGATTATTACTGCTGTTCGGTGGCTGTAATTTGCAGGCAGGAGCCCGGAGCTGCCTGCCTCAGCGCTGGGCTCTGCTCCTGCCTTTGCTGCCTGCATCGCTCGTGCTGCCGGGTGGCATGCTTGGCTGATTTCGGCTGGACGCGGCCAGCGCTGGTGGCAGCGGGTCCGATGGCATGGCCGAGGCACCGCACTCACACCCGCCCAGGCTCAAGCCATTTATCCGCGTGGCAAACGCCTGAATTCCAGGAGCATGAGATGGGAAAGGGGGGTCTGTGCCTCCCCTCCCTGCAGCTATCTCACCCTGCCTGAGCAGCCAGCCTCCGGGGAACAGATTCACTTTTACTTTATTAATATTATTTAAAGGCAGGAGAGCCAGTCCCTTGTGCTGGCATCGCCCACTTCCCCCCCCATCATGCCACCTTCCCTTGGGCTTGCACAGGGACCGCTCCCTGCATCACCACCCCAGCCAAATCTCACCCTGGGTGGAGAAGCATCCTCACCCCCCCCCACCCTGTCCCCCCCCCGAGGGACCTCACCCCACAGCCCTCCTGGTCCCTGGGGCTCTGTTCTGCATGGCCACATGCTCCCACAGACCCGCTGAGACCGGAGCAATTCATGACAAGGGTGGCCAGACACCGCACTGGCAGGAGGGGCAGCATGGGCTGCAGACGGGGACCCCAGTGCCTTCTGCTCTGCATCGCTTGGATTTTCTTTAGCCCCTCGGTTTTTGCTCCCCTGCCTCCCGAGGAGGGATGCTGAGCGCGGCAGGCGATGGGGGACCCAGGTATTAAATGGCTTTTCTGCTGCGACGCCACAGCCCATTAAACCTCCCCAGCTCCGGCCTCTCCCGGCCCCCCGAAACGGCTGACAGCGGCAAAGCAGGAGCCGCTCCAGGGCCAGATGCTGATCCTGGCTCCCGTGCGGCTGCTCCGCCCGGGCAGGATCTGGCCAAGCCCAACACTAATTAAAAAAAAATATATCTTCAAGAGCTTCAAACGGCTCCCGATGCCTGCGGGAAAACTTCCAGCCGCGTTTATTCTCCTTTTCCCTGCTCTGGCCACACTGCGATGCCGCCGCTGAAGTCGACCCCCACCAGTTTTTTCCTCAGCCCTGGGTCCCCCCTCCCCAAATTTCCTCCCCCCTCTTCAGGGCATTTCCATGAAAACAGGCTCTTTTGTTTCTTCGGATTTCATCTGCCTCCGCTGCCTGTTCCCCACCTCGAGCCTGCGCCTGCCTTTGTCCTCTGCAAATAAAGAACAAAAGGGGAAGAGACGGAGAAAATATGATCTCGCCTCCAAATGGGCTTTTTTTTTCCCCCCAAGTCGTCCATGAAGCTTCGGATGCTCTTTAAGAGCCAGGCTGATGAATGCGAGGGCATGGGAGCTGCCATTAGGAGTGAATTGATCGGCTCTCGGCAGCGCGCTGCCAGGGCCCTTCGCTTTAAAAACCGAGAAAGACAGACAGAATGAGAGAGAAGGGGAAAAAAAGAAAGAAAATACCGAGTGATTGGAAAGAGTTTTCTGTCCCTGTTAATAATAAATGCATCCAGCAAATTGCACTCGCACTCCGGAGCAGGTAATCACAGTTCAGGGCCTTTTTTCTCTGCACCAGGGGGGAAAAACTCGAGTAAACAGGGGGAAAAAATCAATTTCTGCCATGGTTTGTTCCCTGAATAGGGGAATCTCCCAGCAAACGTGTCCTTTCATGTCTCCTATTAACTCTGCCAGCTCCCCACCTCCGCTGTGCGTCACCTTCCCGCACAAACGCTTTTGCACGGTAAAGAAGGACCCGAGATCTGGAAGAACAAAACGAGGGCTGGATGGCGGACGCCTGCGCCGGTGCGATGCCTCCACGGTGCTGCGCGGGGGCACCGGAGGCCACGCGGCGCGGGGACGTGCTGCTCGGTGCACACATCTGGAGCACATGTGTCGGGCACCGGTATGCACGGCTCGGACAGGCATGTCTCAGGTGTGCACCGCTTGGGCATGCAGCACTCGAGCTGCATGCATGGCTCCATCTTGCACATCTTAGCCATGCGTGTCTCGAGCTTGCGTGTCTCAGCCAGGCACGTCTCGAGCTTGCACGTCTCAGCCGCGCTCTTCGCAGCCACGCGCATCCCAGCCATGCATGTCTCGAGCGTGCGTGTTTCAGCCATGCATGTCTCAGGCGTGCATGTCTCGAGCTTGCACGTCTCTGCCACGCTCATCTCAGCCTTGCACCTCTTGGGCACGCACACCTTGGTCCTCCCCGGGGCTCAGCAGCCGTGGGGTGCAGCCGTGAAGTGGGGCTCCCCAGGGTGCCCGAGGGGAGACCACACACTTCTGTGGACGCGTCTCCTGGCGTGCAGCTAGCGCATCCCATCCCTGAGGACAAACAATGCCTCCCACGCTCTAACCACCCGTGGGACCCAAAATCCATGGGGTTTGCCTGCTGAATGTCCAGGGCTGGCTCTCACTGGGCACGGGGACACCAGCAGCACTGCAACGGGAAGATAGGAGCAAATATCTGGGGGTGTTGCATGGCGTCCGTGAGCGGGGGAAAATCGTGTCCCTGGGAAGAGCAAGAGGAAAAGGAAACCACCCACACTTTGGGTGGGCAGGGTGCTCCCCGGTCACTGGGGATGGGGAGAAGAGGAGGTGCTCATCTTCCAGCGGGATGCACTGGAGCCAAGGGTGCAGAGTCAGGCCCGGGGGTCCGGGCGGTGAGCACCAAACGCTGCTGCAGGGACACCCCTGCTCGCTGTCCCGGGGCTGCAGGGAGCACCGGCACGCTCGGGGCTGGTCCGATAGCTCGGAGCTCGCCCTGATGCGCAGACAAGCTGCGGTTCCCCTTCCCGCACGGCCGCTCTCTCCCTCCGCCAGGAAAAATGGTTTGCAACTCCATTAAGGACAGTGTAATTATGCATAATAAAAATACGGCTGCCCTTGTGTGTGTAAATACCGCTTTGACGGAGTACCCTTCCGCACCCAGCCCTTCTGGCTCGCTCAGCTCTTGGGCGAGTGTGCGAAGCGAGCTGGCCGGCTCCCAAGGAGAGAGCAGGACTCGGGCTGCCGCCGCCAGCCGAATGCCCCCGAGGTCAAGGCGAGCGGCGCTGAGGGATGGAGCCCACAGCAGATTATCTTCGGAGGTTGTCTAACTTTGAATCAGACAGATCGGCTTTTTCTTCTTTTTTTTTTTTTTTTTTATTTCTTGCTGTTACCCCCCTCCCTGCAGCCCCCGGTGCTGCTGCCGCTGATAAGGCGATACCATCTAATCACCGGGTGACACACGCATCTCGCCGGCTGCCAACACGCCGCTTAAACCCGCTGCTGCAAATAAACTCCCGTGTAAGCTGCCGGAGGATTGCCACCACCCGCGGCGGCCGGGTCCCCGCTGTCCCCAAGGGTGCCGGGGGACATCGCCGCACCAGGCTCGGCGGGCAGCACCCGCGGGTCCCGGCGAGGGTTGCATTTTGGGGGGGGGGGGAGATGGGGTGTGTTGGATGTCGGCAAGGCATCGCGGGCCAGATCCGGCATCCCGGGTTTTCTCCATGTGGCTCCATTGACATCCACCTTGCCGGAGCCTCCCGGCGCTGCTGGGGGAGGAGAAGGGTGAGGAAGAGAAGGAGGAGGAGGAGGAGGAAGGCTCATCACTGAGCTGTTCACCAAACCTCACATCGGTGGGGGGGGTCCCATGGTGCCCCCAAACTGCAGTGCTAAACACAACTGCAATCCTGGCACGGCGCTTCCTGAGCAGAACCAGAAAGATTTTTTAATATAAAACTGGTAGTCAGCGGGTGAATTAAGGATGCTAATTGAATTTCATTAGGCAGAGGAGCCGGGCCGGTGGGAGGCAGGGAGGAAATGTATTTGATGTGTTTTAAAAGCTGCAGTTTCAGAATGTGGTGGGGTTTGGGTTTTTTTTCTTTTTTTAATTTAAAGCTGGTCGTAAAAAGATCCCGTCTTTGAGGAGCTAATGACTCTCATGAATTATTTTTGTTGATTTATACACCCACTCGGCTTTTAAATAATATTAATAAAGTAAAAGTGAACCCGTTCCCAGGGAGGAGCGGGAGTGATGCTGCTCAGGGGGCACAGGGGCTGTAGGACGGGGGGGGGGGGGGACGGCCACTGCCTGACCCACACCCCCCCCCATCTCAGGCTCCGATGGTGAGACCACGCTGCACTTTGGGCCAAAACCAGGTGATTTTGGAGGCCGCCACAGCATGCCAGCATTTGCAGCCCCTCGCCGGAGCCGGACGGTGCCTCACTCCCCTCGGCCGAGCATTAGTATTCAGCGTCGGTGCCGTAATGGGCACTTTTCATGCCAGTTTAGTTTTATTATTATGCCAAGAAGCTTGCTTAATTCTCTGCTGTCTTTCTTCTGCACTGTTGATTTACACTGTTAGTGTTTTAATTATACAATTCAGCACTCCTTAAAACATGAAAAACTGCTCAACTTTTGAAGCAATTAAAAGGCAGCAGAGTAGATCAGCCCATCAGAGATGAGATAAGTAAATCAAACAATTAAAAAACTCATTTGGTGGCGAGGGAGAATCGTCCCACCCAAAAAGCCTCCCCTCGGCGGGAGTCCCGCAGCTCCCGCCCCAGCTGCAGGCTTCGTCCCAGTAACTGCTCTTAGTGTGATACTGGGAGCAACTGGTGGGACTGTCACTGGGTGGGAGCGCTGTGGGATGCAGGGTGATGGGCACGGGGCGATGGGTGACGGGGCGATGGGAATGGGCAATGGGCACGGGTGGGCACGCAGGAGCCGTGGTGGGGACACCGCCAGAGTCGAGGATCAGCATCCCTGCAAAATCCGCTCTCCCATCGCAGCGGGACACCCCGAGCACCCCTTTGGCCGGGAGCAGTGGGGCCGGAGAGGGGTGAGCCCCGGTGCAGGACCTGGGGAGAGGTGTCCCTTCCCCGGTGTCACCTACCACTGTCCTTCTTCATCCTCCTTCTTCTTCCTTGTAACTTAATTCCATCATTCCAGGGAGCTGCCAGAGCCGATGGACTCGCGTCCCAAGGGTTTTGAGTCCCCGGCACGAGCCAGGACGCGTCCATGCTGCCGACACGAGTCACGGACCCACGACCCTCCGGTCCCCTCATAGGCACACGGGCACTGCCAACAGCATCCCGACCCCCCAGCAGCAATTAAAAGCAGAAGGTAATTAATTACCTGTCTCCAAAACCACCATGGCTGCAAGATCAGGAACCAGCAGGTAATTCACCTTCGGCAGTTTTGGCACCCAGCGCCGGCTCGGGCTGCCCTGCGGTGGGTGCCCGCAGGGGCCGTGGAGGGGGGGACCCATGGCATCGGGGCACGGTCCCGGGGAAGGCTTTGCTTTGTGTGGCAGCCGTGATGCACGTGCCCAGCCACAGCCCCCACCCCAAAAAATCGCAGCCCCCCGTGACTATGGGTGCACCTGGTCCGACGGACGGGGATCTCCACGGACAGGGCCGTGGGTGATGGGGAACGGGAGCTCGTCCTCCGGCTGCGGAGCGGAGGAACCTCTGCGGGGCCATAACTCTTCACCCTCCATTAAACATTGTTGTTTAATAGGCCTGGAACAAAAATCCTGCTTTTTAGTGAGTTTCCCCAAAGAGCGCGGCAGTGATCACCCCCACTCTGGCAGCCCCCCCACCACCATGCCACCCCCCACGCTGGCATCACCTCGCACACACACACACTTGCCGGGGGTCTGGGGGGTCCATGTGTGCATGGACACCAGTGACCCCGTCGGAGCCCGTCCTGCCACAGGGCAGCTGGGGACCCTTGCTCCACTGCTTGCAGGGGGCTGCTCTGCTCCCCCCCCGGCCCTCTCCCCGTGGAAAAAATCCTTCTGCACCCACCCGGCGGGAGGGATGGAGCCAGGGATGGAGGGTGAGAAGCCTCTCCTGGCAGCCGGGCAGGAACGGGGGCTGGGGGCGAGCCGGATCCTTTGGCCGTGCCATGCCGGGGACCCCTCGGGACACCCCCAGCTGAGGCAGGGACCCGTGTGATTTATGGGCTTGAATTTCCCCCAATTCTCATTTCTATCCCTGCGGCCTCGTCAGGTGTTTGTCTTCCATGATGGTTTATTCCCTTTTAATTTGAACCATCCATCAGTGCCCGTGCCGGACCAGGGTGCCGGGTCAGGGTGCCACACCGGCCCCACGGGAGCCACCAGCTCCATCAATTCCCTCTCTTCACCCCGGGAACATCGGATCCGGACAAGCCACCCCACTGCCCCCTCACCCAGGGGGTCTGGCCCCTCCAGGTGATGACCCAAGTTGGGAGGGGGTGTCCCTGCACGGATGGGGCAGGGGGTCTCCGGTAGGGACGGAGGGACCCCAGTACTCATGGCCAGCACAGGTCAAACGGTGGCACGTCCCCAGAGCCAGCTCGGGGTGGGTGACCCCCCCCACCAAAAGTACCTCCAGCACAAGAATTGGGGGCAGAGCTGGAAACAGCGGCCAAGAGGAGGGTATGCAGCCCCCTGCCCCACTGCCCCCATCATCCCCAACTGTCCCCGTTGTCCCCACCGACCCCACCCAAGCACCAAAGCATCCACAAACCAGCACCGTTGAGGAGCGCCCCAACATCCCCAAATACTGATCCTGCCCCCGGTAGGGCTTGGCAGGATGGGGACGGGGCGAGAGGGACCGAGGGGGCGCAGGGACAGGGACAGGAGGGGTTTCCTCGCCCCCCGCCATCCACCCCCGAGGATACTTGCAGGGATTTGGGGTGGTTTGGGGGTTTTGAGCGTGGCTGAAGCTCTCTCTTGTGGCAAAGCTGCTCCATTACAACCTTACCCGAGCCGTCGAGCCTCAGCATCTCTCGGGGGCGGCACTGGCGCAGGGCTTCAGCCCTGCGCCAGTGCCCCCCCCGAGAGATGCTGGGGCTCGGGAGGCTGCCCACCCACCCAGGCGGCCTTGCTCCTCCTCTCCGACGGTGCACGGATGGATCGGGAAGGCCGGGATTGCCCGGTGCTCCCTGCATACCCTCCGTTAGCCGTGCAGCGGGGGCTGAGAACCCGCCAACTCATCGCAGAAACCGCGAACGCGCGACACCCCCTTCTCCTTTTTGTCCCTTCGCACGAGCCGTACCGGTAGGGGGCGGGGTTAAGACCTGGATGCGGAAGTGCGTGCTCACTTCCGGTCTCTGCGCAGAGGTAGCGGAGGTGAGTATGGGGGTAGTGGAGGGGGGGGGTCGTGCGGAATCCGCCGCCATCCGCGGCCGTACGGGGCCGGGTGGCCCCGGGGTGGGTCGGGGGAACGGAGGGGACTCGGGGCGACTCGATGGTGGACGGTGAGCGCGGGGCGGGCAAGGGGAGACGGGTGTTGGGTGGTCGTTGTTGGGGACTGCGCTGACGCCATCTTGGGTTGTTTCTGCCGCAGGTTGGAACGCTCTGAGCCCGGCTTGGAACCATGGTGAGGAGGGAGTGGCTGGGGGGTGGGAGAAGGAAGGAAGGAGGGCGGGTGTGGGGCCTTGTGCCTCGCCCCGTGGGGCTGGGGGCTGTCCTGTCGGCCCGGTGGGATGGGGGGGTCCCTGGTTACCTCGCCCCGGGCAGGGTGGGGGTACTGTTCGCGCCCTGCGGTGCTGGGGGTGATAGTGCCGACCCCCACGTTGGCTGGTTTATGACTGGGGCACGGTCCTGCTGTCGGAGAAGAGGCTCTCCCTGACCGGGCTGCAGGAAAGAGACGTGCCCCATGCCCTGGGGCAGCTACTGCGGGGTCTGGGGCGAGGGTCTTGGCTGTGAGTGTGGGGGCTGAGAGCGATCCCGGGGCGCTCACGGAAGCCAGTGCGTGAGCTTTCGGTCGTTTTCTGTATGCCGAGTCTCTGTTTTACATTCCAGCCTCGCAAGATTGAGGAGATTAAAGATTTTCTGCTGACAGCCAGGAGGAAGGATGCAAAGTGTGAGTGCCGAGGCTGCTGTTTGTGCCGCGGGGGAGGAGGAAGGTGGGATGCTCTGGCGCAGGAGCTCTTCTTCCCTGCAGGAGCAGGGCTCTGGGGCCACGTGTCTCCACGGAGATTGAGGAGCTCCTTGGCATGGAAGCACTGAGGCACACACGGTGCTGAGGCTTTGGTCGGGCACAGTGTCGGTGACGTTTAAAGCAGCTTTTGCTGGGTGTTGACTGAGGTCGCTGCCCGTGAGCAAAGCCACGCTGGGCAGAGGGATGCTGAGACTGACCCTGCAGGTGGGGTCTGCTGTCGGGGGCTCAGGTCCAGGACTGGGGTTCACCCGGGGCTGGTGCTCTTACACCCACTCAGCTACGTTTCTTTCGCTGCTGCTCAGCCTGGAGTGTTTTGGCCCAGCCCCAGCTGCAGCATGCTGGAAACGATTTGCAAATATTTCCTTGTCTCTGACTTGCTGCAGTCTTGGAAAAGCTGCAAGATGTCAGACGCTGGGGAGTTCGATCAGAGTGACAAGTGAATCATACTCAAACTCGAGTTTTCCTTTGTTGCAAATACAAAGAGGGTTATAATTGAAACACTAGAAATGCTTTGTCTCGGTATTTAACAACGCGTGAAGAGTTTTCCCTCTTCTCTTGCTTATTTGGATCCAGCTGTCAGGGGGAAGAGGCACTTTCATTCTGGAAATGTTTTGTTAACTTACTGGTGTGGGCGAGAACGGATAGTTCAACACTGAAATGCTGTTGTAGCTGATGACAGCCCCTTAAAAAGCATTCCCATGCCTTTCGACTTGCTCCAGATTTTGCAGCAGCAGAGCTGCAAGGGCTCTGCAGCAGGGAAGGAGAGGAACTGACCCACAGCTCTGAGCGAGCTGCTTAGATAAAATGGCCTTAGGGGGGATATAAAGGAGATTGGAAGCGCTGGCTGCGGAGTTCAGAAGCCGTGTGACGAGCTCCAGTGCAGCTGTTCGGTTGCACAAGATGACACGGGTGAATAACAAGCCCGGCGTGAACTGTCGCGCTCCATTGAAAATTTGCAACATGATAAAAGTTTTCACGTTGCTCGTTGTAAACTGCTGCTGCGGAGCAGAATGGCCTCAAAATAAACCCGTTGGCTTTGAGAAATCTGGGCGGCATCTCTGCGAGACCGTGGGCTGAACCCTCTGGCTGGGGTGGTAGCTGTTTGTGACAACTATGTAGGTAAAAATAATACTTAATTTGGATTTTCTTTAGTGCCGGTGGGCCAGGGAGGGCTGAAATCATCCTCCCGGCTGGGATGAGAAGGGAGGAGTTGGGATGGGCTCGCTGCTGTCCTCCTGACCTCTTCCTTCATCCTGCAGCTGTCAAAATCAAGAAGAACAAGGACAATGTGAAATTTAAGGTGCGCTGCAGCCGGTACCTGTACACTCTGGTCATCACGGACAAGGAGAAGGCTGAGAAGCTGAAGCAGTCCCTGCCCCCAGGTATCGCTTTGGCCTCTGAAGGGAAATGTCTCGTGCTGGGACAGAGCTGGGCCGGGGGTGGCAGGCAGTTGGGATCGAGGTGGGTGGCGAGACCCCCCCCCATTCCCGTGGAGGTGCCCCTGCGGAGCTCCTGCTGTTCAGCAGCCTCGTCCCGGCTCGTGTCGTGTCCCCCTCTCTGTTCCGGGTCACTCTGTTTTGTTGTCCCTCTAACTGGTGCCACGGGGAACCAGAGGGCTCCGGCCACCCTTTCTGTGGCTGTGCCCCCCACCCCAGGCAGAGGCAGGGGGAGAGCTGCCCCGGCCCCCTGCAGACCCGGCGATCATGGCAAGGAGCCGAGCCTTTCCAACCATGAAGTCGTCTCTTTTTCCTCCCCAGGTCTGGCCGTGAAGGAGCTGAAATGAGCCATTCCCCTCTAGGTTTCTTTCTCCACCTTTGTTACAACAAATAAAAACCTGAACTGTTCTCCCCGTGTCCGGTTTGTCCTTTCCCAACAGCGCTGGGCTGAAACCGTTTGTGTTCCTAAAAACGCTCCCGGGGCGGCAGTGGCAGCTGCTGCTGGGTTCGGCCAGGAACAGCCTGGAGTGAGCGGCTCCCCCAGGGACCCAGCTCGCCATTCTGGGGGTTCGGGAGCCGGTGGCTTCGCTCTGCGTCCCAGCGAGAGCCGCTGGTGGTCCTTCTTCCTCAGGACCCAGCCCTGGGTGAAGGTCCCCAGCGGCGTTGGGGGGGGCAAGGTTTGCTGCTGGGTGGGCAGCGGGGCTGAGCCGGAAGATCTCCAGTTGCCCAGGTGGGACTGGGGCGCACTGGGATGAAGTGGGGTGGCTCCGGTCTGCGGTGAGCAGCGCCGTGCTGCCGGAGCGGACGTGGCGGGGAGCCTGTCCTGGTTTCAGCCGGGATAGTTAACCAGGACAGCGGGGCGGTGTGCCGGCAGTGCCGTCCCTGGGGCAGGCCTGGTGGGGCCGGTTTTTGGGTCGGCTCCGGTTTGCCGGGCCTGGAGCTGCCTCCTCGTCCGCGGGCGGCCGTGGTGGGGCGATGGCCGCGCGCTGGGGGACCCCGGCTGTGCTATGCCTGCCGGAGCGGGGTCTGGAACAGCAGGGTCCCTTCCCTATGGCCCATGGGCCCCAGCAGGTGGTGAAGGAAGGGGTGCGGTGCCCCTATAGGAGGGTGGTGGTGGGGTGTGGTGCCCCTATAGCTGGGCAGTGATTGTACCTATAGCAGGGCGGTGATGGGGTGTGATTCTCCTATAGCAGGGAGCTAATGAGGTGTGGTGCCCCTACAGCAGGGCGGTGATGGGGTGTGATTCTACTATAGCAGGGAGTTAATGAGGTGTGGTGCCCCTGTAGCTGGGCGGTGATGTGATGTGATTGATTCCCCTATAGCAGGGATCTAATGAGGCATGGTGCCTCTATAGCAGGGTGGATGGGGTGTGGCACCCCTATAGCCTGGCAGTGATAAGGTGTGATTCCCTTATAGCAGGGAGCTAATGGGGTGTAATGCCCCTATAGCAGGGCAGTGATGAGGTGTGGTGCCCCTATAGTTGGGCGGTGATTGCACCTATGGCCAGGTAGTGATGGGGTGTGATTCCCCTATAGCAGGGTGGTGACGGGGTGTGGTTCTCCTATAGCAGGGAATTAATGAGGTGTGGTGCCCCTATAGCTGGGCAGTGATGAGGTGTGGTGCCCCTATAGTTGGGCGGTGATTGCACCTATGGCCAGGTAGTGATGGGGTGTGATTCCCCTATAGCAGGGTGGTGATGGGGTGTGGTTCTCCTATAGCAGGGAGCTAATGAGGTGTGATGCCCCTATAGCAGGGTGGTGACGGGGTGTGGTTCTCCTATAGCAGGGAGCTAATGAGGTGTGATGCCCCTATAGCAGGGTGGTGACGGGGTGTGGTTCTCCTATAGCAGGGAGCTAATGAGGTGTGATGCCCCTATAGCAGGGTGGTGACGGGGTGTGGTTCTCCTATAGCAGGGAGCTAATGAGGTGTGGTGCCCCTATAGCTGGGCAGTGATGGGGTGCGATTCCCCTATAGCAGGGCGGTGATGAGGCGTGGTGCCCCTATAGCAGGGTGGATGGGTGCGATGTCCCTATAGCCGGGCGGTGCCGGGGTGCGATTCCCCTATAGCAGGGCTCTAACGGGGTGCGATTCCCCTACACGCGGGCGGTGCCGGGGGCGCTGCCCCCGCCGGGGTAACACCGAGCCGTGAATCGGTTGCGGGTCCCCCACGACGCGGTCCCCGCTCCGGGGCGGCGGGGGTGTGGCCATGGGCGTGGCCGGGGGGGCGTGGCCGGGGGCGGGCAGAGCGGGCAGAGCCCCGCGGCGTGGCGGCGCGACCCCCCCCCCCCTTCCTCCTCCTCCTCCTCCTCCTCCTCCTCCTCCTCCTCCTCCTCCTCCTCTCCCTCCCCTCGGCGGCCCCAGCCCGGCCCCGGCGGCCCCGCCATGCCGCCCGCCCGCGCCGATTACCTGGCGCCCTGGTGGGCGGCCTGGCTGCACGGGCTGCCGCACCGCGGCCTGCGCCTCCAGCCCGTGCCCGCCGCTTTCCGACCGCGGGACCCCGACTACCAGCAGGTACCCACCCCGCCGCCTTCCCCCCACCCCTTCCCCGCCTCCCCTCTTTGGGTGGGGGGGGGTGGGGGGGGGATACGGAGCCCTCCCCGGGCTGGGGTCCCGCTCGCCGGTGGGACTCCCCCCGCCCTTGCCCGCGGCGCGATCGCCCCTTTCATCCGGCGGCGCCCGGCGCCAGCTCTGATCTCACGGCAGCACAAAGCGCCCTTCTTCCCCGGGGGGGCAAACACCCCCCCTTCCTCGTCCTCCTCCTCCGCCGGGCCAGCCGGCACCGGTCCCCGCACCCCTCCACCCGCCCCGGCCTCCCGCTGCCGCGGGGCAGCGCCGGCTCTGTCGGAGCCCCCCCCACCCCTCGGGGGGTGCAAAGGTTGGGGGGGGTCCCACTTCGCGTTGGTGCCGTGCACTTGGCTCTTACTACAGCCCCCAGCATCCCAGGGCACGGACCGCTGTGACCCCTAAATTGGGGGGGAGGGTGGCAGCGCCAGTGCCCTGCATCCCAGGGCACGGACCGCTGTGACCCCTAAATTGGGGAGGGGGGGGTGGCAGCACCGGTGCCCTGCATCCCAGGGCACGGACCACTGTGACCCCTAAATTGGGGGGGAGGGTGGCAGCGCCAGTGCCCTGCATCCCAGGGCACGGACCACTGTGACCCCTAAATTGGGGGGGAGGGTGGCAGCGCCAGTGCCCTGCATCCCAGGGCACGGACTGCTGTGACCCCTAAATTGGGGAGGGGGGGGTGGCAGCGCTGGTGCCCTGCATCCCAGGGCACGGACCACTGTGACCCCTAAATTGGGGAGGGGGGGGTGGCAGTGCTGGTGCCCTGCATCCCAGGGCATGGACTGCTGTGACCCCTAAATTGGGGAGGGGGGGGGTGGCAGCGCTGGTGCCCTGCATCCCAGGGCACGGACTGCTGTGACCCCCAAAATTGGGGAGGGGGGGGTGGCAGTGCTGGTGCCCTGCATCCCAGGGCACGGACCGCTGTGACCCCAAAATTGGGGAGGGGGGGGGTGGCAGTGCTGGTGCCCTGCATCCCAGGGCACAGAGTGCCGTGACCCCTAAATTGGGGAGGGGGGGACGGGGGCATTGCTGGTGCCCCAGCACCCCTAAGAGGGGCTGCTGCAGCCCAGCCTCTACGACCCTGCACGGGGATGGGGATGGAGATGCTTCCTCTTTCCCCGTGTGACCGTCCCGTGGGGCGCTGGATGTGGCCGCATCCTGCCTGCTGGCTGGGTGCTCTGCAGCACGTGGCAGCCACAGGCACAGGCGCTGACTGTCCCCCCTCTTTCCTTCCCAGTCGCTGCTTTTCCTGGGCTTGGTGGCCGCTGTCTGCCTCGGCCTCAACCTCCTCTTCCTCACCGTTTACCTGATCTGCCTGTGCTGCTGCAAGAGGGACCAGGAGCCTGAGTCCAAGCGGCCCCACTCCTGCTGCGTCACCTGGATGGCCGTCACTGCCGGGCTCATCTGCTGGTGAGGACGGGGACCTGGTGCTGTCCCCCCATCACCAAGGGGGCTCTACGCTCTGGCCATGAGTGGCTTTAATTAGATCTGTGCAATTAAATATGGTCCATCCCTGCCTCCTTCCGCGCAGCCGCTGATGCCGGGGCAGCCCCAGAGACCGGCTGCAGGCCAGTCCTGTCCCCATCCCTGCCATGGCCGTGCTGCCTTCCCGGCTAATCCCGGGCAGGAGCGGGACCGGGTCGCTAATCCCAGCCCGGAGCAGATGGCAGGCAGCAGCGTAACCCAGCTGGCAGGTCCCACGTGCACCCAGCCTTAATTGTGACCGGTGCAATTAGGCAAGGGGACGCTTCTTCACCCGGCAGCGCTCTGGTGGCTTTCCAAGCCCGTCTCAGTTTTTGGCAGCCCGTGGCTCGGAGGACCCCCTTGCCAGCCAGCCTGTGTGCCCCCCGGCAAGCCTGGCCTAGGTGGGGATGGGATGGGACACGGGGCCCTTTCGCTGCCCAGCCACGACCGGCTTGCCAGACAAAGGGGCTGGTTTTGCCTGGGCGGAGCGAGATGGCTGCCTGCGAGCGTTGTACGGAGCAGGGAAATGGCACTAATGAGCTTGGCAGGATCCCCCCCCCACCCCGGGTCCTCCCGCTCCTCCAGCCTCGGGGCACCCCGTGAAGCGTGGTGGGAGGGCTGGGGAGTACGCCGCCGGCAGGGGATGGTTCTGCGGCTCCCCTGGGATTTTGAAAACACCCCCCCAACACCACGCCGAGGCTGTTTGTGGCCATTGAAGGCCGAATCGTGGCAAATGGGCCGGTATCTGTCAGTTTTATCGGCATCTGCCGCGGGGAGGGAGGGAGCGCCGCGTGCAGGCACGTACCTGGCCAGGGCAGGGGCACATCCCTCCTCGGAGCTGGCTCCGACCTCCAGCCTGGCTTCGCCCGCTGGCACACCAGGTGCCGGGGAGCGTCAAAGCTGCCGCCCGCCTGCCCTCCTGGGACTTGAGCCTGGGAGCAGGTTTAATCGGGAGCGATGTCGCTTCCAGTGGATTCCCCTAATCTGCTTTGCCCGGCCCCTCCGCCCTCAGTCTCTCAGGGTTTGGCAGGAGGAGCTTCAAACCTGCCGTGTCCAGCCCGTGGAGCAGCTCCGGGATCCGGTGTCCCCACCGGACAGGGAGCAGGTCCCCATCACGGTGATGTCATTATCCCATCTGCTTTGGCTCTGCCCTGCTGTGGGTGGGGGGGTCCCCCGAAACCAGGATGCTCCGGGGAGCGTCCCCTGTCCAGCTTGTGTCCCCACATCCTCCCTGGCCCCAAGGCGAGGCACCCATGTCGGGGTGAGCGTTTCCCTCCCCTCTGACTGGGGGTCCCTTCTCTTCCCGCAGCGCGGCTGTCGGTATCGGCTTCTACGGGAACAGCGAGACCAACGACGGGGTTTATCAGCTGCTCTACGCCCTGGACCACGCCAACCACACCCTGACCGGCATCGACTCGCTGGTAGGGCCACGGGGCAGGGTCCCCCCCATCCGACCCCCTCCACAACCCCCAGGGTCGCATTGATTCTCCACCCTGAGTTTGATTAAAGCACCGGGAAGGGAGGCATCTGGCTGGAGGGACCCAGCCGTCCTGTGCCGCCAGCTGAGCCTTGCCTTCTGCGGCCAAGCCCCCGGGGCGGCCATGCTGCGCCGAGCGCGGGAGGGTGATGTCACCCTGCAGAATGGAGCCTTTGTGGCCGGGAAGGGCCGTGGGGGCCGTGGCAGGGCTGTCCTGAAGGATGGATCCAGCTCGAGCACAGGGGGGGTTGATGTGGGGCTGCTCTCCCGGAGGGTCGGCGTCCCACGGACGGGGTGAGTGGCTCCACCGGGTGCGGGGCTGATGGCAGGGAAGCCCCCCGGCACCGTCCCAGCAGGGCTGACGGTCCCACCGTCCCCAGGTGGCAGGCACCACGCTGCAGATGCGGGTGGGCTTGGAGCAGCACCTGGCGCAGCTGAACGAGCTCCTGGCCGCGCGAGGGGACTACCTGCAGACCCTCAAGTTCGTGCAGCAGTTGGCCGGCAGCATCGTCCTCCAGCTCTCGGGGCTGCCCGTCTGGCAGGGTGCCAGCACCGATCTCACCGAGCTGGCCGGCCACGTCGCTTACGTCGAGTATTACCGGTGAGTGGGGCCACGGCGCTGGGCTGCCGGGGCATCTCCTGGTGGGGCTGGGGAGGTGGACGCGCGTGACGGAGCCTTCCTCTGCGCCCAGGTGGTTGGCTTATCTCCTCTTCTTCATCCTCGTCCTCACCGTCTGCCTCCTGGCCTGTCTGGGGCTGGCCAAGCGCTCCCGCTGCCTCCTCACCACGTGAGTACCCTGTGGCCGGGCTCGGCGGTGCCGGAGCCGCCGAGAGCGGCAGAGCCGGACCCCGTGGTGTGCTCACCCCTCTCCCCGCAGGATGCTGTGCTGCGGGCTGTTGACGCTCATCCTCAGCTGGGCTTCCATGGCTGTGGACACGGCAGCAGCGGTGGTGAGTGGGGCCGGGAAGGGAGGGGGGGTACCAGCTGTGCCGGGACAGAGCCGAGGGCACCCGTGCCATCCTTCCCAGCCCCAACGACGTCCCTCTCGTCCTCGCAGGGCACCAGCGACTTCTGCGTGGCCCCAGATAAGTTCATCATGAACCAGACGGAGAGTGACATCAGCGCAGGTGAGAGCCGGCTGCGGGGTGGAGGTGTGCTCGGGGTAGGACCCCACTGCTCCCCCAAAACCTGCCTGGGGGTCCGGTGCTCTCCGCTGCCATTCTGCCACCCCTACGCTGCTCTCTGCTCCCTGAAACTCTTATACCGATGTCTCCCGTTTGCTTTGCAGAGGTGGTTCGCTATTACCTGTACTGTGACCAGAGCCTGAGCAACCCCTTCCAGCAGGTACGGGGGACCCGGGCACCCCGCTTCGTGCTGCCTGGGGCAGGGGGTGTCCCCAGGGGCTGGGCAGCTCTGTGACTGCTCCCCACTCCCCCCCTGCAGGCTCTCACTGTCTTCCAGCGCTCGCTCACCACCATGCAGATCCAGATCCAGGGCCTGATACAGTTTGCGCTGCCGCTCTTCCCGACCGCCGAGGTACGGGGTGGGGGGAGCCAGGGCCCCATGCGCCCCCTCTGCTCCCCATCTTGCCCAGCACTGCCCTAACCCCCACCTCTCTCCCACAGAAAGACCTCCTGGGGGTCCAGCAGCTCCTCAACTCCTCAGAGACCAGCCTGCACCAGCTCACGGCCATGCTGGACTGCCGGGGGCTGCACAAGGTGAGGCGGGGGGGGACCAGGACAGGGGTGTGCAGCTCCTGGGGTCACCCCCCCACCATCACCAGCCCTGCCCCATCCCATCTCCCGCTGCAGGACTACCTGGACGCCCTCATCGGTATCTGCTACGACGGGGTGGAGGGTTTGCTCTACCTGGTGCTCTTCTCCCTGCTGGTGGCCACCTCCTTCTCCACCATCATCTGTGCCACGCCGCGTGCCTGGAAGCACTTTGCCGGCAGGTGGGTCTGCCTTCACCGGGGGGGGCACGGGGCTGCGTGTGTGGCATGAGAGCCGGGCACGGGGGGGAGGAATTGCCTTTGGGGCCGGGGTGGGTGAGCGCTGGCACCTTGTTCCCACAGGGACCGGGACTACGATGACATGGACGAGGAAGACCCCTTCAACCCGCAGGCGCGTCGCATCGCCACCCACAACCCGGCCCGGGGGCAGCTCCGCAGCTTCTGCAGTTACAGCAGCAGCCTGGGCAGCCAGAGCAGCCTGCACCCCCCGGCGCAGACCATCTCCAACGCCCCCGTCTCCGAGTACATGTAAGACCCCCTTCCTCCGAGGCGCTGACCCTTGGGGTCCGTCCCCCCCCATCTTGGGGATGCAGCATCACCCCACATTGGAGGCACAGGATGATGGTGGGGGTCTCGCTGCACCCCCGACTCTGACGGGCTCTCCCCCTCCAGGAACCAAGCCGTGCTGTTTGGTGGAAACCCCCGCTACGAGAACGTCCCCCTGATCGGCAGAGGCTCTCCTCCTCCCACGGTACGGTGGACGGCCGAGGCCAAGTCCTTCTTGTGATGCCCCGTGCGCCGGGGTGGGGGTTGCTTAGCCGGCTGGAGCGGAGACCCTCTGCTTTGCCGGAAAGCCACTCGCCTGGGGCACTGACGAGGTTTGCCGGGATGGGGACAGGGATGGGTGAGCTTGGCCCCCTCCTCCTGCCCTTGCAGAGGACGTGCCCTATCTGTGAGCGCGTCCCTCCTGCCCGTCTTGCTAACCCAGTTCCCAGCCGGCCCGCGGAGGCTGTGGGGAGAGGTCACCAGCCACGTGCTCGGAGGAGACCAAAATAGTCTTCCCTTCAGCTGCTCTTCCTTGCTTTATTTCTTATTTATTCTGGCTTTCAAAAGACGTTTGTCACAGTCACCCATGCATGTTTACATTTCCCTGCTGTTTGTTTAAACCCACCCTGTCTGTTAATGCCTGCTTTATTTCTTTTTTTTTCTTTTTTTTTTTTTTTGCATCAATTATTTTGGAGCTAAGTTGCCCATCAAGAGTAAGTTCACCCACTTCCTTCTCCCTCCTCCTCCTGGGGCAGCAGCTGGGTTCCCGTCCTCCTTCCCCTCCGCGGTGCCTCCCTTCATCTCCTTTCCCGTGGGGCTGGCTTGCTTTCGGGAAGAGTGCGGAGGGCTCGGGAGGGATGGGGCCACATTTTGTCCCCAGCCCAGGTACAAGAGGATTTGCAGCTCCCGTGCGTTGGGAGTGGAAAAGGTCCCTGTCTCCATCCCCTTCTCGGCACAGTTTTTCCCCCTCCTTTTCTCACAGCATTTAATCTGCTTCAATGCCTCTATCCAAAGCGGTAGTGCCCCCCCGGCTCAGCCCTCACGGGCATGGCAGCGGCACCGCGGTGGAGCTGGGGACGCGGCTCCAGGCATGCTGCCGCGGCAGGGACATCGTGCTCACCTCTTCTGGGGAAGATTTTTGCCATCAGGTGAAAGCGTGGAGCCGCGCCAGCGCGGGAGGCTGTAATCCGATTGTGCAGACCTGGCAGCTGGCAAGCCTCTTCCCTGGGGGGGATGAACACGGCGGGGATTAATTTGAGCACTTCTCCCCACCCTGAATGGTCTAATTTAACCAGGATTCAGATCCCTGAGGAAGGACTTTCACAGTCCAAAATAACAAACTCGGAATAATCTTCCTTAATGCCTGGCCAGGGTGTCCCTCCCTTCTGTAAAACGCTGGAGAAATTTAATTCTGCAGCGTTAGCGGGGGGGGCTGGAGGTTTTGGCCTCTGCCCTGGGCTCGCTGCTACCCCCCTTCCCAGTGCAGCGAGGGGACCTTGCCCTGACTGGGGAGCCCCAGGGGGTTCAGCCTGCAGCGATTGCCGGCGCAGGCACCCGGTGAGTGCCGGCACACCCGAGGTAAGGTTTGTGCGTGGACAGGGAAGATCAGGGGGCACAACCCAGCTCAGCTGCCGCAGAGACCCGTCCCCGAGCCTGGGTGCTCCCACGTGTCCAGGGCTAAACCCCATCCTGCTCCACCGCCGCGCCAGCCCAAGCCGGTGCCTGGGGTGCCACCATCCCCGTGTGGGTGCAGGGAGGGGAGCTCAAGCCCGTGGCTGGCATCCCGGTGTGAGCCCCTCGGGATCGGATGCATCCAGATGCGGCGACTGGGGCTGAATTTGCTGCCAGGCTGGAGTAGGGAAGGTGGAAGACGAACCTGGCCAATGTCCCAGCAGTGTGGGAAGGGACAAAGCACAGCATGAGGCACTTGAAGCATCTTGGCTGGGGTGGGGGGGGGTGTCTCTTCTAGCCCTCAAAAAGCCGTGACCCAGGGTCTGGCCCCCTTACCCATGACAGCCTGGCAGATTAATTGGGGATTAATACAAATGGGAAGCAATCTTCTCTCTTCATCCTCGGGCTTTCTCTGGCAGCTCAGCGGCACGTGGCGGTGCAGGGGTTGGGTTGGACATGGCTGGTGGGGGCTCGGCAGGGGCACGCTGTGGGTTGGGGGTGCGCTGACCCCCCGTGTCCTCTCCCCGCAGTACTCCCCGAGCATGCGAGCCACCTACCTGTCCGTCACCGATGAGCACATCAGGCACCACAACAACACCGAGTTCCCAGCCTAACGCGCTCGCCCCGGGCAGCTCGCGGGAGGAGAAAATGCCACCGGCGTTTCTGTGATGGGAAACCAAAGACATCTGGAAAAGACGCGGTGGGAAGTCCAGCAGCAGCGGCCGGAGGACAAACCCCAGCAGTGGGGAGCCCCGTGTCCCCCGCGTGCTCTGCGCACCCTCCTCTTCCCCCTTGGCAGCTTCTGCTCAGTCTCGAGTCTTCCTGCCTTACGGCCGACAGCGACTCCGGGGCCAAACGCCGGCCGGTAGCAGGGCAGTGCCACGACCGAGCTCCTGGTGTGCCGGGAAGACCGGAGACGCTTCATGCCCCCACGTCGGCTTCTCCTTTCCCTTCCCGTCTGCACCAGCTCGGGGATGTTTTACGCCACGGAGGGAAGCCTTCTCCAGTTCCCTCCGCCTGGAGCGCAAAGCCTGGGACCACGGGCTTGCCCCCAGCACCAGCCCCTCGGGCAGGGGTCCGGGGCAGCAGCTCCTTCACCTCCGTAGCAATGCAGTACCAACCACTAGTGATGCCAGCCCCTTCCCGATGCCCACGGGCAGTTTCGCCGACGGTGACACCGGCTGCTCCCCTCTGCCACGCTCCTGCTCCGCATGGGCAGAGCCGGCTCCCCGTGCCCCCCTCGCTGCCTCCCCCCCCCTCAGCTGGAGCTGCCTTAGCCCCGGGTTCAGAGGCTGTAGAATTAGGGATGTTTTGGCGTTGCTGGTTTTCCTTTGCTTTACTCCTGGGTTTTACGAATTCTCTGCAGGGCTGAGGCGCGGTTTGACTTGCTGCTTCTGTTCCAGTGTGGTTTTACTGCAGTGCATGTTGGTAGCAGGTTTTGGGCTGGTTTGTAGGCTCTTTTTGGCGATTTGGCTCCCCAGGGCAGGCAGGCAGGCTGGCAGCGTGGGCTGGGGCGGGCTCCCCTCCTTCTGCAGGACAGCCCTGGGGTAACCATGAATCCCCTGGGAGAGGGTTAGGGACTACTTGGGCATCCCTGGGGCAGGATGCGGTCCTGGGGAGGGGAGGGGATGGTCCTGCCACCCTGGCTGTCTTGCCCAGCATTGCCAGGGCTTCAGGCTAAGTAGCTCTGGGGGCCGAGGAGGCAGGGGGAAACAAGCACGAGCTGAACCGGATCCTTTGCGGCTGCCCGTTTCGGCACAGGCTGCCCCTGGAACCTCGGCGGGATGCAAGCAAAGGCCCCTTCCCCACGCTTGCCATGGGGCAGGGAGAGCCCCTGCTCCATCCCACTGACTAGGGATGGACCCAGATCTCCCACCCGAAAGGGTGCGAACAGGGTGATGGATGTTTTCCTGCCCACTCACCCGTCTGGTCCCTCTCCCCCCCCAACCCAGGACGAGTTCAAGCTCTCATAACCACGTTTGGCACCGCGGCGGTGGTTTAGCCGCGGCTGGATTCACTCCAGGGCTCTTCCTCACTGCAAAGGTTGTACCCACGCCATGGGAGGGCAAAGGCTTTCCCTGTCTGATTGCAATTAGCAGCTACCTCCTGTGCTGCTGGTGGTGGCTATCCATCCCTTCTTCCCTGCTTTGGCTAACAGTGCTGCAGCCAGGCAGACCCCTGGGGTGGCCAGGTTGTCCCCCTCGGGCGAGCCAGGGGGGTCTTACTTGATAGCAGTGACTCACTGTGTCTTTTAAAGATAACTTGTACATACCCTTCAGTCCCCTAACACTGTCTGTCTGTGTTACGTGTGACTAGCATTACTTGCTGTTGGAAACTTCCAGGGGAATTTTTTTTTTTTTTTTCAGCTTTTAATGTTTTGATGTAACGGTACTGGTAGAAGAGCTGTTTTTTAAACGCATGTGAACTAACCTCATTAGGACTCCATCTAGGAGCTGGAGTCCGGCCTGATTTGTATGTGCCCTTTGGGGAAAAGACAATAAACACTTGTACTAAACTTATCTCCTCCTTGCTGGCTTCTCTGGGCTGACCTGCGTCTGCTGCCCCTGCTCAGGTTGCTCTGCCCATCCTGGAGTGCCGGCTCTGCCGGGCCGGGAATCTTCATGGCCGGTGCGAACACCTTGCTGCAAGCACCGGTCCCAGCATTTCTTTGCAGTCAAAGCGGTTTTTAATTGGGCTTAAATCCCCTGGCTGCGGCTTGGACTGGTTTTGGCTGTGACAGGAGCTGGGGGGCGACTGGAGCCATTTCAGGTACGTCAATGCTGGGGAGCGGAGGGGGACGCGGGCTTTGGGGGTGCAGCGTGCGTGGACGCGTGCCCTCGGTGGGAATGGAGGATGGTGCTGGGGCTGGACGGCGACCGCAGGGGTCTTGGGTGGGTTGCGCCCTGGGAAAGGGCGTCGAGAGCTGCATCTCCTGCTCCTTTCCCAGCCGATCTCCCGTCAGAGCGAGCCGGAGCCCGCGGTTTGGGTGACACGGCGTGAGCGTGGGTGTGCGGGGAGCGGTGCCGTCTCCTGGTGCCAGCTGCCGGCGGGCACCGGGCGAGGTGCCGGACCCCCCAGGACTCCGCAGCAATGGCTGCGTGCTGCAGCCCTGGGGGGGGGGGGGGGCAACTTATACCAGCTGCAGGGATGTCGTGGTTCCCTCGGGATCCCGGCCTGCTCCTGCAGGAACGGAATGGCGCAGCTTTCCCTCCTGGCAGAGGGCTGGGGTCGGGGGGGAGCAGAGAGGGGTGGCCCCACTGTGGGGCTGGGGTCACCTCGCTGGGGCTAGAGGGAGCAGGCCATGGCCCACCCAGTCTGTCTGTGTCCCCCCAGAGATGAGGCCCAGCCTGGTTTCCACCCCACACAGTCGGGGCGTGGGGCTGGAGCTGGCAGCAGAGCCACTGCCCCCTGTGCTAATTGCACCCCCCCCCTTCATTAGCCAGCTGTTGCCCTCCCAACATGGCGGCAAGCGGCGGCCGTCACGTGACACCACCGCCTCGCCCTCCCCAACATGGCGGCGGGCGTCACGTGATCTCCCTCCGGTGTTGCCAGGCAACGGGAGACGCGGCCCCGCCAGTGACTCCCAGTAAGGCCGCGCTGGGAGACGCCAGTCCCCACCCGGACACCTGGGCCCTCGGGAGGAGGCCTGGGGTGTCCCCTGCCGCGGTGGGCCCTCCCTGAGTGCCCCCAATCCCTTTCGGGACCCCCCCACACACACACACACGCAGCAGGACCCCCCCAGGGCCGGGGGCTGAAGAAGCCGCCATGGAGATCATCTACGTGTACACGCGGAAACGCAGCGAGTTCGGCCGGCCCTGCAGCTTCTCCGACCGGCCGGCCGAGGTGAACGTGGACATCCCCCCCGACCCCAGCCTGGCCAGCAGCTTCATCCTGAGGAACCCCGTGGACAGCTACGTCCAGCACACCAGCGACATGTCGGAGCATGAGGTGAGGGCTGCCCGCCAGCTGTCGAGGGCCTCCCAGGCTGCCGCTCTGCAGGGCAGCACCGTACAAAGGGGGAAAAGGGGCGTTTTGCGCCTTTTCGGCTCCGATTCTCGCTCCGTTTAATCCGCGCCGCCCCCCAGGTCAACACCGAGCGGGTGGAGGTGGAATCCCGCGGCGTCAACCACGTAGAGGGCGGCTGGCCCAAAGACATCAACCCGCAGGAGGTGGAACAAACCATCCGCTTCAGGAAGAAAGTGGAGAAAGACGAAAACTACGTCAACACCATCGTGCACCTCGGCACCGTAAGGCTCTGCCCGTCCCTCCTCCTCCCCTCGCGCTCCCAGAGCCCCCTTGCCCACCCACTGCCAGTTCCCTCACCTAGGCAGCTCCCCAGAGGCACGGCCTCTGCCTGTGCTTTCCCTGCAGCTGATGGAGCACTGCGTCAAGCAGAACAATGCCATCAACATCTACGAGGAGTACTTTGAAGAGGAGGAGATGGTAGAGGTGGAAGACGAGCCCCCCTCCGCAAAAACCATCAATGTCATCAGGTAGCACAACCAGCTGGGGTCAGCAGGCTCTCCAAATCCACAGCGGGCTGCTGCGGATTCAACTGCCTTTGGAGACAAAGGAGGTGGAAAACCCAGTGGCTTTAGGATAGCGCTGGAGCAGTTTATGGATGGAGAGACCTGCTGCAGCCCCTCCCTACTCCATAACTCCATCTGTTCCTCCCCTCCCTGCCCTCTGCCCTGCCCAGGCACTTTGGAGATAGGTACCACGGGGCAAGGACAGACGCAGCTCTGAGCATCTTCTAACAGCGCTTTAGACAGGATTTTTTTTTTTTTTTTGCTGCCTCAAAGATTATTTTCAAATGTCAGGGGCTGTTAGGTCATTTCTAGAAGTCAGATGCAGTAACATAATTGGATTCTTAGAAATGTATAACTGGAAAGACTTCATTAAATCATCAACTCTTCTCCCCCACCCCCCCCCACCCCCAAGAGAACCATTTCCTGCACTCGATGCTCAAGGGCTGCAGCTTGTTTTAATTGCGATTCCCACAGTTTCCTTTGGGAGACTCATCCCAGGGCGTGACAAAGCTGTTAGCAAACTAACATCTTTCTTTGATGTCCTGTTATCAAAAAGGGATCCAAACGTAACCAAGAGGACAGCCACACATCTCTCCTGGCACCCTGACACATGCAAGAAACTGGCAGTGGCTTATTCCAGCCTGGAGTTCCAGCAAAACATGAAAAACATGAGCTTTGACTCATACATCTGGGACCTTGGTAAGGGGAAGGGAAAACTCACCAGTCAGTAATGCTGCCGCTGCGGAAGCACTTTGTGGCTTCAAAGAGTGTAATGAAGCCACACAGCACTCCAGAGGGGGTGAACAGGGGTTCGGTTTCTGCTTTGCCCACAGATCAATGCAGAGAAGGGGAGAAATGGGACCTGAAAGCTGGCCAACAGGTGGAAAATAACTACTAAAATCCCACTACATGACTTCATGAGCTAGAGTGCCTGTGACCACAACAGGCAGCTGAGCCACACTCCTCTTATGGGGTTCTTGTCTTTATATGGTTCACTTGTGCTTGAAGAAAGAGGCAGCACAAGCCCAGGCTGAGAATTGCCCTGTTCTGTCAAAGACTCTCTCAGACCTGTTGTATATTGGAGTGAAAAACACAAAGAAGAGGGGTCAGGGTACCAGGGCTTGGGGTAGCAGGGGTCTGTCCCCAGGCTGGCAGGCAAGGACAGGTCAGCTCCCTTCCCTGGCTAAGGTGAGGCATCCTGGTGACGTGGCCACCTCATCCAGCACAGCTGGGCAAGCACCAGCATGGCAGGGAGCCAGGCGTGGAGGAACGGGGTGCGGTATCGGGAGGCTGGTTTAGAGGCGGGGGTGCTCGCCCTCCGAACTGCCTTTGCGTTTTCCTTTTTACTCGTCCCTTCTTGGCAGAAAACCCCAACAAGCCGGAGCTCGTTCTCAGGCCATCATCCCCTCTTGTGAGCCTGGAATACAACCCCAAAGACTCGCACGTCCTGGTGGGAGGATGCTACAATGGGCAGATGGGTAAGGATGATGGATTAGGCATAAGGCCGTACTAACGAGAGCCTGGCTTCATTTTAATTCAGCAAGAGCCTGGTTCCAGCACTGCTACACTCACAAAGGACATAGTGTCATTCGTGCTGCGAGTGGGAATATCCCACGCACGCCCTGAAGCCCTGGGGCTTTGCGTGCGGAGGACAGGCATCTGCTCACTGGAGCAGGTACCCAGGGAGGGGAGAACACCGTGCCTGGGAGCCCTTCGCAGGCACTCGGGGCAGCAAGGCGGCTGCAGCCGCAGTGAGAGCCCAGCAGGGATTGTTGGATCAGACGGCTGAGCAGCACGCGTGCTGTGCTTCCTCCTCACCTGCAGCCCTGTATCTTTGCATGGCAAAAGCCCAGGAGAGTTGCCATCGTTCCGTGCACTGCATTGTTCTTGTGCAGTTGTTTCAAGTGCTTGGAAAAGGGCCCCTCTTTGCCAGCTTCATTTATGGCTCTGTTATTTACTGGGCCACGTGAGCCCTTTGACTTAATTGCACTCATTTTGATGTTTTCCTTGCCATTTGCAGCAGCAATCAGATCTGACAGGGCATGCATTATGGGGCTGTTACTGCACGCTCTGCAGGTGATAGAGGGGAGGGATCTCACCCCATCCTTCGCAGTGCTCCCCAGGCGCGTGGCATGGGCCCAGTGGAGCACACACCGTCACATCCAATTGCCTAATTAGTAGTGAGCAAGAGGGAGCGTGTGCAGCTCGGTGCCACCACGGACCAGCTGCCTAACCTTTGGTGAACCACGGCCGGTCCTGCGCTGTGGCTTGCCCTCTGCCACGTGTCAGAGGCAGAGAGAGGGAAGGACGGCTGCTGCTGTCCGCGGGGGACCTGTCTTCGTTAGCCAGCACCCTGCGGGCACACAGGAGGGGAGCACAGCCGGGGTCAGCTCACACAGGCTGGTTTTTAGCAGCGTCGAGCCTAAGAGCCGCTGTTTGGAGTTGACAGGGGGCTGCTTAGACCATGTCTGCTCCTGCTGCAACCCCTTGTGCAGAGTAGGGGGGGGGAGCCGGGGGGATTTATTGTCTCTGGGGCTTGTAGTGCATCTGCCAGAGAGAGATGATCGCTGAAGAAATGCTGCGGCTATTTAGTATGTTACCACCATCTAGCTCGGCGTTTGCAAAAGGTGCAAATTGCTGCGTTACCACTCAGAGTTGGCATCCCTGCGAGTGATCACAGCAGCAGGCTCCCAGCCCGCAGCACATGCGCATGGTTCTTCTGGGGCTGGGAAGTGTGGGGGGAGCACCTGGTGAGGTTTGCTCCCCATTCTGGCTTGGGCAGTGGGGCAGCATCTCCTCGGAAAACGAGCGGCAAGCAAAGGAGCTGGTGCAGATCTTGACAGCTCCTTTTCTTTCCCAGCTTACTGGGACACCAGGAAAGGGGGGCTGCCTGTGGAGGTGTCTGCCGTGGAGGTCAGCCACAGGGACCCTGTGTACGGAGCCATCTGGCTGCAGTCCAAAACGGGCACCGAGTGCTTCTCAGCTTCCACCGACGGGCAGGTAAAGGGTAGGGGCAGGGAAAGGTGCCCGGGACTCACACAGGGGCCACACTGGCAGGCGCTGACACCCCGAAAGAGCTTCCCCTGCCTGCGCTGCCCCTCGCCAGCCATGGCAGTATGGGAACTAGACCCCAGGCTGGCAGCACAGGCTGGCACAGGGAAGCTGCCTGGCTCCAGGACACTCAGCTCCCCAGCACCTGCGGCTGAGCCGGGAGCAGCTCCTGCAGCCCCCTCCCGCTTCTTGTCCCATGCAGGTGCTGTGGTGGGACATCCGCAAGCTGTCCGAGCCCACCGAGATGCTGGTCTTGGACATCACCCGAAAAGGGCTCCTGGAGAACGCTCTGGGTGCCGTCACGCTGGAGTTTGAGCCCACCATGGTGAGCCTCCCTGCCCTGCCGTCAGGATGACCCTGCCTGCACACAACCTGTATCCTCATTTGGGCAGGAGGGTGAGCCAAGCCGAACCGAGCCGGGCGGGCATTGCCCGGTCACCCTCGCGGGCAGGGTTCCAGGGGCATGGCACAAGCCTCTGATGCCCAGAGTGACCCAAAGCACTGTGCTGCATCTTGCAGGGTGTTCTCACCCATCTTCAAGAATTAGGAGTTGATGTGCTCCCAAAACACAGGGTCTTGCTGGCATTTCGATCTCTAAATCCCCCAGATCATGGCGGGTCCCAGGGCTCTGTTCTCCCCAGGCAGTGGCTGCAGCAGGCTCCCCCCATGGTCGGGCAGCAAAGCCCTTTGCTGCCCCACTGCCTCCTGCACTGTGGGGTCCCCAACTTGCTGACGGCTGCTCTCTCCTGCTCTCACCCTCAGCCCACCAAGTTCATGGTGGGCACAGAGCAGGGCATCGTCATCGCCTGCAACCGCAAGGCCAAGACACCCCCTGAAAAAATCACCAGCACCTACAGTGGCCACCACGGACCTGTCTATGCGCTGGCCAGGAACCCTTTCTACCCCAAAATCTTCCTGACAGTTGGCGACTGGACCGCTCGGATATGGTCAGAGGAGATCAAGGAATCGTCAATTATGTGGACCAAGTAGGTGTCGGTGTGCGTTTGCCCTGCAAAAAATCTTCTTTTTTGTGGAAGAGCATGTTCAGGGCAGGTGATCAGTAGAGTCTGGTCTGCTTGGGTCAGGCTCAGGTGGTGGGACGGTCACCAAGGCAGAGCAGTGCCAGCATGGCCGAGGGCACTGGAACGGAGGGGGCCAGGGCCTGGGGTCTTGGCTGAAGGTGCTGCACAGGCAGCAGCTGTGGGCCCAGGGGGATGGAGGCCATGAGCCCATCCCCGCTGCGTCGGGTCTGCCGGCAGGTACCACCTCTCCTACCTGACGGATGGATGCTGGAGCACCGTGAGGCCGGCTGTCTTCTTCACCACCAGATCCGACGGGACCCTGGACGTCTGGGACTTTCTCTTCAAACAGAACGACCCCTCCCTCAGCCTGAAGGTAGGGTGCCCAGCGGCTCCGGGCCCCTCACCCTGGGAGGGGAGCAAGGGGCTGCCCCCAGCCAGCACTGGCAGCGGGGTGCTTGGCAGATCTGCCACCCTGCCCTGCACGGAGCAGGCAGAGCCAGGGGATGGGGTCCCATCCTGCCTGCACGGAGCTCAGGATAAGCTCCATCGAGCAGCATCTGTCCCCTCAGCCCTGAGCTGTACCTGGAGCCCAGCGTGCCCAAAAATTTGCACGTAGGCTCCTGTTACTGGCAACCGCGTGGACTTGCCTCTGCCAGCTCATCCTGCCTGACTTCCCCCGTGGGGCATCACAGCAGGGCTAAGTGCCACCACCCTCCCCGTCCTCCCTCCCCAGGTCTGTGACGAGCCCCTCTCCAGCCTGCGCCTGCAGGACAATGGGTGCGTCGTCGGCTGCGGCTCGAAGCTCGGCACGGTCACCCTGCTGGAAATCTCCTCCGGGCTCTGCACCCTCCAGAGGAACGAGAAGATGCTGGCCACCGCTGTACGGGAGCTTTGAGCCGTGAGCCGCTGTGACAGGTCACAGCAAAGCCCTCGGCACTGCTGGCATGTCGCTGGCCCCGGGCACAACAGCTCTGCCAGCGAGCCCTGTGCTCTCCCTGTACAGAGCACAGCTGTCCCGTGGGGTCCCCTGCTCACCCTGCACCCCTTAGCTCCCCCCCCGGCTTCCCTGCCCTAGATGTTTGAGCGGGAGACGAAGCGGGAGAAGATCCTGGAGGCCCGGCACCGGGAAATGCGGCTGAAGGAGCGTGCCAGGTCGGAGGGCCAGGAGTCAGAGGTGGAGGAGAGGCTGGTGGAGAGTCCCCAGGAGGTGCTCGACCGTGCCCGCAAAGAGTTCTTCGAGGTCATTGAAGCAGAGCTGCAGAGGCAGGCGCGGGCAGAGACCCAACACCCGCTTGGCAAGGTACCGGGGATGGGATGAACCGGCAACCGCAGCAGGGACTCCCTGCCATGGGGCAGGGGACTGGGGTCAGCTTCTGCCTTTCAGGTTAAAGACCGCGTGGGAGAGGAGGCGGCAGCGGCGGCTGCGCAGGGGGAAGAAAGCCAGCTGCCCAAGGACAAGGAAGAGGAGGAGGAGTAGGATGCTGCCAAGGTCAGTGCACTCCAGCTTCGCGTTTCTTTCCCCCTCCTTGCCAGGGTTGCTGCTCCGTGGGTCTTGCCAGGGTTGCTGCTCCGTGGGTCTTGCCAGGGTTGCTGCTCCGTGGGTCATGTGGAGATGAGGCTGCTGTCCCTGAGCCGGGCAGAGCTCGTGGGGTCTCTGCCTCCATGGGATGGTGAGCAGAGGACCCCTCACAGCTCCCTGACCCCACGCCTTCTCCCTCTGCAGGAGCGGTAGCCAAAACAGGACCGGTGGGTCACGTAGAAGCCCTCGCATTGGTCACAGATGCTGCCTGGCCCTTTGCCCTCCTGATTTTTTTTCTTCGGGGTAAATAAACAGGAGCTTTCCATGTCACGTTTCCTGTTTTGTCACAGCAGGATTGAGCAGAGGGTGGGAAAGTAGTGTCCTCTCGCTCTTCATCTCCTCTCCTTGGGCCAAGCCACGGATCAAAGCCGACTGCCAACCCCAGTGGAGCGCCCGTGGCAGCAGGGTGTCCCTTGGTGTGTCCCCAGCCCGAGGAGCAGGGCAGAGCAGGGCAGCTGCGGGATGCCGGTGCAGCACCGTGCCTCTTCCCAGCTGGAGAGTGATGCTGAGCAAAGCCCCGTGCCCCCAGTCCGCTGATATCCCTGTGAGAGTAGCCTGCGGTGCCTGGGCCAGGGTTATCAGCACTGGGTAAACACAGCCTGGCCCATATCGCCTAGCAGCCACCCTGCCTGCTTACCCACCCGTCAATTATTAACGAGCCGCCGGCTGCGCTCGCCCCATGGCACAGCTGTTGGCAGAGGGATGGGGCCATCGCATGGGCAGCATCCCGTGTGCCGGGGCTGGGGGTTAGCCCTCCTGTCAGGACCCTTCCCCAGACTCTGCTCAGGGGGGTGGAGGGTGGGCAGGAGCTGTCGAAACCATCCTGCGTCTGCGGGGCGGGTGCACGGCGAAGCGGCCGGGTGCAGGTCCTCTCCTGGCAGCATGGACAGAGGGGGAGAGGGAGTTCCACCCGCGGCTGTGGGACTGAGTGGGGGACAGGGCTCGTGGTCCCCCAGCCCGCAGCTCAACGCTGCCAATGTCCCAGCACAGCCAGCGCCCGAGCTGGGAAGCGCTGCCCAAGGGGCAGGTTCTTCCCCAGCTGCGGGAAGGGAGCCGGGCACCAGCCTTGCAGCTTGGCCCAGTGCCTCGTTAAGGGCCAGCCCTAATTGTACCAAGAACGAGAGGTGGAAAGGCATTTCCCTGAGCCATGCACGGGCTGTGCCCCGTGCGGGACAGGCACATTTCCATCCAGCTCATGGCATCCTGACCGTGCCACGGGGATGCGGGCGAAGCCAGGAGAGGGCGCGGAGCGTGGCCGGAACCACACACGGTGCCAGCCGCTGCGTCAACAGGAGCCAGCCACGCTGCCGGTGTTGTGTACGGCTCAACAGCTCCAGGGAATCGGGGCAGACGAGTGGGATGGGGAGATGCAGCCTCTGCAGTGCCTCCCAGCCCAGGCTGGGGTGGGGGGAACCCCTGGGGCCAAGCCCACAGCCCCCCCAGTGCCTGAGGAAGGGAAGGGGGGAGAGCCAGGCTGGGCTGGAGGTGCCCCACTGAGCCCTCCCGTAAGCAGTGGGGGTACTTAGGGACAGGGCTGCAACGAGGGGACACGGTGGGGATCAGCGCACCCCATGCACCCTGCACGGGGACCCTCTGCTCGCGGGAACCCCTCGGTCCCCGTGCCCCAGCGAGGACGTGAAGGCTCTGGGGGACAGCGAGGACCAGCAGCTGACAGTGAGTCCTGGCCGGTGGCACGCTGTCCCCGAGGGGCAGTGGGGACACCTGGATCTAGGGCACCCCATGGCTGTACCCCACAGGGCTGGGACGCAGCAGGAGGGGGGGACGCGAGTGGGACAGGGTGGCTGGTGTGGCTTGCCTGTCTTGTCACCCCGTGGAACAGCCGTCCCTGCTGCACCGTGGCACCGCAGGGCTGGTTTGGCAGATGTTGTCGGGGGACCCGGGGGAGTTCGGGTGCGCAGAGGCACGGCAACAGCCCCCCGCTCCCGCTGTGCCATGGCGGGCTCACCCATCCCCGAGCCACGTCAGCGAGGGGCCAAGTGCCAGCAGGAGGGCACGCTGCCCGGCTGCCCCTTTAAAGCCAGTCCCAGCAGTGTTTGCTTTCGTCCCAGGAAAATGAACCTCTAATTGCAGTGCCTGACATGGGGGGGGGGGGTCCCGGGGGCTGCATCGCCACTGCACCACTGAAGCCTCGGCTGCCCGATCCCGCCGCGATGGCTCGCGTGCAGGTCCGTGTCCCCGTGTCCCCGTCCCCTTCCCCGCCGCCCCACGCTCATCCCGGTGTCTTGCAGGTGGCTCTTCGCATCCGTCCGATGAGCGCGGCCGAGCTGGCGGAGGGGGCCAGGCCCATCGCCCACCGCGTGGATGAGCAGGTACGGTGGGATGGGGACCCACGGGTTCGTCGGGCACCACCCGGCCCTGGCGCTTTGCCCCCCGCCTGCCCCATGCCCATCCCGTTGGGTCAGCGGGGCCGGGTATCCCGGTGCAGGATGCGACCCTCGGCACGGTGAGCATCCTGGGACGTGCCCGGCGGTACCCAGCGCTGTGGGCGATGCCCACGTGTGCCAGCCGGGGGCACAGGCTGGGGGGGGCACCCTGCAGTCTCACAGCCCCTGGAGGAGACCCTACAATAACAAAGCAGCAGGGTGGGAAACTCGGGGGGGGGGGGGTCTGGGTCAGGACCCCCACCTTCCTGCAGTGCTGTGAGACCCCAGTACTGCCTGTCTCTGTCCCCAGTCCTGGGTGGAGGGGGGGGCCGTGCAAGATGGGGGGAGGTGGAAGTAGGGCAGCAGCAGCAGCGAGGGAGCAGTTTGCGTTACGGGAAATGTCAAAATCTGCATTGCAATGGGAGCCGGCAAGGATGCTGGGAGCAGGGGACCCTGCGAGGGGCCATTCCACGCAGCGACAGGGACACGCGGGGTCTCCGTGGGGTGCTGGCATCCCCAGCCGCCTCACGATGCCCGGGCAGCGGGCACCTTGTCGGGCCACGCTCACAGAGATGCCTTTGTGCCGCCGTGCCCAGGTGGGTGCAGGGGGGGCAGCCGGCCCGGCAGGTCCCCTGGCACCGCACGCAGAGCTGGCTTGGAGCCCCAGCCAGGCTTGGGGACAATGGGACAATTCAGGAGCACAAAGGGCTCTGCGCCGAGGGCACCGGCACTGGCACCGGCACCGGCCGGGGCACCTCTTGCATCCCGGCACAGAGGGGATGCCGGCCCCAGCAAAGCAGGGGAGAGATGCCCACAGGGTCTGTCCCGATCCAATATCGGGGAGGGTTCTTAAACGATCCCAAGAGCGAGATTAAGACACAAACGAGGTCAGATGCCGTACAACCTTACAAGTTTTGTTTCCTATAACAACTGATAATAGCGATAGGACAGAGGGAAGAAGAAAGGAAAAAGAGGCAGACCTAAGCAAGAAAACAGGAGAGATGCAGCAAGACTAGTTACCACCGCCACGAAGCCAGCAACGTCCCGTTGGCTCGGTCTCGGTGCAGGTGATGGAGGTCCAAGTTCCAGGTTCCAGCAGACAGACGATGACAAGTCCCAGTTTCAAGCGCTGATTATCAATCCCTTGCAGTTCCTTTCAGTTCCTTTTTTCCAGTCCCTTGCAGTTCCTTTTTCGAGGGAGGAGTACGCAGTTTTTCCAAAGAGTTCAACCATTTCCACAGAGACTGCTAGCTTCAGGCAGATATGGTGATTTCTTCGGGGCCTTCAGCACGTACTCCCCGCAGCAACAGGATGCTGAGGCTAGCAAATGGTCAGCAAAGTCGAGCCAAATATAGTCCAACACAGTCTCTTACAGGGTCCCACGAGGGCTCAGACCCACTGGGGAGCACATCCCAGTGTTCCCACCCATGCCAGGGTGCCCCCCTTGGCTCTGACCCCACTGTCTTTGCTGTGGGCGATGCGGGATACCCAGCCAGGAGCATGGGGGAAGGTGCAGCTCCGAGCAAGCCATTCCCCCGTGGGGCACGCAGGCGATGCCCGGGCAGGGTGCTCGGGGCTCTTCGCCCACCGTCCAGGATGGAGCTGCTTGGCAGACGTGGGCTGTCCCCAGTGCTCCCAGGGAGCCATGCTGCGGGGACAACCCGGTGTCGGGGCTCGGGAGAGCATCCTGGTGCATCCATCTGTCCATGCGTGTCCTCGGGAATCTGTGCTCACAATGCCACCAGCCCATGGGGCTCCCAGCACCTCGTTACGCCTTAGGGCCCAACCCGGTGTTAATTAACACCGTTAAAGGCAGGTGCAATGCCCAGAGTGTGCTGTGCCTCCGTGGGAGGCTGGAGGTGACCCCGGAGCAGTGGGTTGGTGGGTGCCCCAGACTATTGCAAGCCCCCCGGCCAGCCCCGCTTGCGTCCCCTGGCAGGTCGTGGTGCTGCGAGACCCCATGCGAGACCCCAACGATGTCCTGCATGCGAGCCGCTCCCGGGAGAAATCCTACATCTTCGACGTGGCCTTCGACTCCACGGCCACCCAGGTGGGTCCCTTGGGGCACGGAGGGGGGGATGTGGGGCTGGGGTGCCCAGGGCAGCGGGTGGAGGTGGGGGGCAGCAGGATGCACCCCAGAGCCTTTCACCCTCCCGCAGGAGACCGTGTACCGTGCCACCACCCAGGGCCTCGTCGCGGTTGTCATCTCCGGCTTCAACGCCACCGTCTTCGCCTACGGCCCCACCGGTGAGGGGTGTGGGCTTGGGGAGTGGGCCAGCCCCGTGGCCATGGGGGGGGGTCCCGGCCCTGAGCGAGTCCCCTCCTCTGCCTCAGGCTGCGGGAAGACCTACACCATGCTGGGCACCGATGGTGAGCCCGGCGTCTGCGCCCGCACCCTGGGCGAGCTCTTCCAGGCCATCGAGGACGCCAGCGGTGACGTGGAGTATGAGGTCTCCATGTCCTACCTCGAGGTACGGCAGGGGCGCGGGGGGACGGTCCCCCTCCCCGGGGAGGGCAGGGGACGGCGAGTGGCACATGGCCCCAAGCCAAATATCTTTGCGCCCAGCGTGGGACGCCCTGTCCCCGCGGGTCCCCACGCTGGGAGAGGGATGTGCCCAGCTCCTTCTCCTTGCCCAGATCTACAACGAGATGATCCGGGACCTGCTGAACCCTTCCCTGGGCTGCCTGCAGCTGCGGGAAGACGCCGGTGGCACCGTCCAGGTGGCCGGCATCACCGAGGTCTCCGCCATCAACGCCGACGAGGTGAGCCAGCGGGTGCTCATGTGGCACGGAGGGGGGGGGGAATCAGGCAAGCCCCCCCCCAGCCCAGCGCTGCCCGTCTGCCCCAGGTCATGCAGCTGCTGGCGCGAGGGAACAGGCAGCGGACGCAGGAGCCCACGGCCGCCAACCGCACCTCGTCGCGCTCCCACGCGGTGCTGCAGGTCACCGTGCGCCGGCGGCACCGGGGCGGGGGGCTGCGCCACGGCCGCCTCTTTATGATCGATCTGGCGGGCTCGGAGCGGGCGGCGCAGGTACGGCACCCGCCTGGGGGGCTGCAGGGTCGGCAAGCCCCCCCCCGGCCCCTCTTTTGCCAGGTTTTTCCCTCTGCCTTCCCCTCCCTGCCCAGACGCAGAACCGCGGGCAGAGGATGAAGGAGGGAGCCCACATCAACCGCTCGCTGCTGGCCCTGGGCAACTGCATCAAGGCCCTGAGCCACCGGGCGAGCACCAAGTACATCAACTACCGTGACAGCAAGCTGACCCGCCTGCTCAAGGTGCGGCCGGGGGTCCCGGCTCCCCCCGTCATGGTCCAAACTGGGGTGGGGGCACAGGGTCCCCCCACCCCAGTCCCTCTTAGCCGTGCTCTCCGTGGCCAGGAGTCGCTTGGGGGCAACAGCCACACGGTGATGATCGCCCACATCAGCCCAGCCAGCACCGCTTTCGAAGAGTCCCGCAGCACCCTTGCCTATGCCCACCGTGCCAAGAGCATCCGCACCACGGTAGGGCCAGGAGCACGGGCACCCTCCTCCCCTGGACCCCAGCCATCCCCTGGCCCCCTCCCCGAGCGGCCTTGGCCTCGCTGCCCCCCAACAAGGAGGGTATGAGGAGTTCACCCCTACGCCGCTCCAGGGGTGCCCAGAGTAGGGGAACTGCTCAGGGCACTGCTCTGCCGGCTGTGGGATGCTCAGGATCTGCTCCATGGCCGTGTGCTTGGGAATCCTATGGAGAGACAGCCATTCCCTGCCTGGGGACCTTGCTTGGGAATCCTACTCAGAGACATACCTGGGGACCTGCTCCACCAGCTCTGTCCCACTTGGGACCCTATTTGGGGACTGTCTTCAGGGATCCTACTTAGGGACCTGCTCCATCAGCCATGCCCTGCTCAGGGACCCTGTTTGGGGCCGGGCTGTGCCGGGGCCATGGGGCATTCACACCGGCCCCATCCCAGGTGAGGCACAACCTGCTCAGCGTCTCGTACAGCGTCATGGCTGACCTGCGCAGGGAGATCCAGCACCTCAAGGGCCAGGGGGATGCTGAGCCTGGGCGGCTGGGGCAGAGCGAGCACCGGGACATCCCCTATGTCCAGGGTACGGCACGGCCCCCCACCCTCCCACGGCCCCCCCAGGGCTCCACGCTGACGCCTCGTGCCTCCAGCCCAGGTTCGGCTGCGTGGTACCCGCCCGGAGCCGTGCCGTGTGCGGGAGGAGATGCTCGGTGCCTGCCGGGAGCAGGCAGCCCTGCGCCACCACCTCCTCCTCCGGCTGGAGGGCACCGCGCTGCGTGCCCAGCACCTCCTCGCCCTCGCCCGGTACATGAGCGTGAAGCCCCCAGCCCCGGGATGGGGTCCCCCGGTGAGCCGGGCTGGGGGTGAGACCACATCTTCCTCCCCGCAGCAGGACGCGGCGAGGCCGGCGGTGGAGCGAGGAGGGGCAGGGGGAGCCGGACGGCCCCGGTGACGGCGAGGGGGACTCGGACACAGGGGACGAGCGGTTGGATGTGCCGGAGCCACCCGACGTGGCCGTTGCCCACGAGAACATCGCGGCTCTGCTGGAGGAGCAGGGCAGGCTCCGGCAGCGGAAGGTTTGGGAGCCCCGTCCCCACCGGCAGCAGCTGAAACCCCATCACCAGGGAGCTGAGTTTGATGAGTCTCAGCCCAGCAGCACAGGTCCCCCAGCAGCCCCGGGGGGACATGGATACTCACGGACTGGGATGTGGGTCAGGGGCAAGGGGCCCTGGCAGGGATGCTGATCCCGTGGTGGGAATGCTGGCCATGGGCAGGGACGGTGACCCCGCTGCGTGCCCGCAGGCAGAGCTGGCGCGGCGTTTCTGGCAAAGCCAGCAGCACGCGCGGCGGCTGGAGGAGGCCCTGCGGTGTCGGAGCAGCTCGGAGGAGCAGCGGGAGGTGCTGGCCCTGCTGTGCCGCCTGCACCAGCTGGACCTGGATTTGGCAGAGACACGGTCCCACACCCTGCTCGAGGGTGGCCTCCGGCACCCGCCGGCTGCCGCCGCACGACGCTTCAACCGGCACCGGGTCCTCTGCGCCCGCATCATCCAGCAGCAGCAGCAGCTCATCGCCGGTGCGTCCCTCCTGCGACTTCTGCCGTGGGTGGGGGGGGGTCTCTCACGTGTTGTCACGCTGGGAGTCCTGCAGTGTTACCGGGTTATTGCAATGCAACCTGACACAATGCAAAGTCCCCCCCGGTGTCGCGACATAGTCACGACGCTGCCACCTGAGCCCGGCGTGGCGTGGCGCGTGGGCTGGTTGATGCCCTCCGCCCTGCCCTCTCGCTGGCAGACCACCGGCTGTCGGTGCCGCGGTCGCTGGAGGAGCTGTACCAGACCTACCTGCAGGAGCTGACGGGCGACCCCGGGGATACCAGCACCCTCAAGGTAGGGCAGGGTGGCCCCAGCCCCCCGCTGCACCCTAAACAAGGCACTGACCCCCCCGTCCTCCACCCAGGGCACATCCCTGCCCAAGATCCCGCAGGCGAGCGGCGCGGAGAGCCGGCCGGACTCGGACCGGGACAGCGTGCGGGCACAGAGCTGTGAGCACCCCACGCCACCGCGGCAGGGGCTTTGCCGTGACACCCTCCCACCCCTGCGCCCCACAGGGGACAGGTAAGGTTGGGCATCCACCCCCCTCCTTTGGCACGGGGCTGCCGCCCTGGCAGAGGGTAAGGGGTGACCCCTCTCCAGCAGCCCCCCGACCCCCGTGTTCAAGAAGACCCCGTGGGCGCAGCAGCTGGGGAGCATGGCGGCGGTGCCCACCCCACCTCCCGGCCGTGGCACAGTGGCCCAGGCGGTGAGCACAGCCGTGTCCGTGGCACCGAAGCCCCAAGGTGGGGATGCTTATGGGTGCCCTGTGTTCCAGCAGTGCGTGCCACGGGCCAGCCTGAGCACCCGGCACGACTCCTCCCTGGGCAGTGGGACCAGTTCGGAGGCGGCACTGGCAGCAGGCAGGGGTGAGCCGAGCAGCCGGCGGGGCTCGGTGGGTGGCTGTGCCCTGCTGACGGTGCCGCTGTGCCGCAGAGCGCCGGGAGATGTCAAGCAGCACCAAGAGCATCGTGGCTAAGGCTGCCCAGTGTCGGTCCCGCAACTTGGAGAGCACCCACCCGCACCCACCGGGGCCCGTGGAGGAGAAGGGTGGCCCCCGGCTGCGGCACGCCGGCAGCGAGGACAGCCGGGCAGGGACGGCCACCCGCTCCTTGGGCACCAGGCTGCGGGTGCTCAAGAAGGGCGGCAGGGAGCCGGGGAGGATGGAGGAGTCGCTGGATGGCAGAAGGAGATCGAGGCGGTCACGGTCCTTCGAGGTGACCAGCTGTGGGGTAGGTGCAGGCACGGGGTAGGGGGGGGGCCGTGCCCCTGGCGAGGTGGCACTGACTTGACCCGGGAGGCAGTGGGGCTCCGGGAGAGCGGAGCCAGCGGCGATGCCATGCCCTGGGGAGGAGGGCAGGCTGGGAAGGCCACTACCAGCTCCCCTTGGCATCCTTTTGCCCACCATCGGGGTGTCAGCACCCTATGGTGTGTGTGTGTCCCCCTCACGTCACGGTTCCTCCCCAAAGCGCCGTGCCCATGGACCCTCTCTCCGGCAGCCGGCGACCCCCAGGGGCTCCCTGCTGCCGTCCCCAGCGCTGCAGAGCTGCTCTGAGCACGCCATGCTGGTAGGGGTGCCGGCAGCCAGAACTGGGGGACCCCCCCAGAGCCCTCCCTGCACCAAAGCCCCCGCACAGCCAGCTGCCAGGTGAGCCCCCGGCTGGGAATGGGGTGCAGGGGCCATCGCCCCCACCCTGTGCCCCAGCCCAGCACCCCTTCCCCAGGTGCTGGGGTCCCGTCTCTGCCTCTCCCCCTCCAGCTCCCCACCACCTCCAGGAAGGACCAGCACCCGCTGCTCGGCTGTGTCACCAGGAACGGTGCCAGGGCCCCGGCAAGGACAGATGGAGTCACCGGTACTGAGCCAAGTGCCTTGCCGGAGAGGGGCCGGATCCTGTGCCAAGCCAGCGGGCTGAGCGCCCGTCCCGCCAGCCCCAGCACCGTGTGGCATCCCCCGTGCTGAGAGCTGCCTGCGGCACCCCGTGCCCGTGCAGCCCCCCGGTGCCAACCCTGCTGGGGGCGAGGGGCAGGGGGCCAGGTCTCCCCATGCCAAACGCACCCCGAGGCAGGGACCCAAGTCCCCGGGGAGGGACGCAGCCGTGCTGAGCAGTGACCCCAGCCGGAGCCATGCGGCTGCTTGGGGAAGGACCCCTGTGGGTGCTCAGCACCCGGGGGACACAGCCACCCACCCAGCACCGCCAGGTACCGACGGGGCCACCTGGGTGCAGGGCGTCTGAAGGGGTCTTTGTCCTTCCGAGGGGTTACATTAAAATGAGACGTGCTGAGCTGGGGAGTGGTGTGACTGCTGTGCACAGCCCGATGTGCCCCTGCCCGTCCCCAAGGACAGGGAACCCCCCAAAGATGCCCCCACACTCCCCACGCTCATTTTCTGCTTTTATTTGGAAAGGGGGGGTGCCCGGGCAGGGATGGGGCAGCTGCCGGCCATGAGCGGGGTCGGTGCCCCCCAAGCCTCCTCCGCCGGGGGACGCAGCCGGACCACCCGCCCCAGCCTGGGCACGCACCCAGCCCACCGCCGAGCCCTGGGTGCTGCTGCCAGGGTACCGGTGCCGGCAGCCGGATCCAGCACCGCCACCTCACTGCCTGGTACAGAGGGACCCCAGTGCCACAGGACGTGCCCGTGGCTGTGGGCTGCACATTTTGCCTCCTGTACCACCTGCACGGGGCTGGGGGGCTCCCGGTGTCCCCCATCCCCAGCTCCCTGCAGGCATCCAGGGATGGCAATGGGGACAGGACGTGGCAGGGGGGACGATGGCGGAGGGGTGGGCGGCAGAGAGCAGCCCTGGGGTGTCCCCCCCCGGCACGGGGACCTCCGTCTACCTAGGAGCAGGAGGACCAAGCGCGAGCCCCCCCGCGGGGCTGGGGACAGTCCGGCGGCAGGACCCGGCTCTGCCTCGTTACTTCTTCACTTTGATGAGGGAGTGGTAGACAGGCTTGATGATGATGTGGAGGTGCAGGGAGTTGTCGATGAGGTACTCGGAGGTGCGCTTCTGCAAGTCGGCGTGGGCGAGGAAATCGGCCGCCTCGTCCGAGCTCTGGTGGAAGCTGTAGGCGTGCTTCACCAAGACGCGGCCCTGCTGCCGCACGCCCACCAGCACCGTCTTCTGGAAGCTGACGCCGGCAAAGTCGGGGCTGCTCATGGCCGGGGTGATGACAAGCCGCGGGCGACCGTCCTCGATGCGCACCGGCTGGACGGCACCCGAGACCGAGTCCGAGTAGACGGGACGCAGGCTGACGGGCAGCCAGCGCGGCGAGAAGAGGACGTTCCAGGTCACCCGCTTACCGGCGTCGTGGCTGCTGGGACCCAGCTGGGTCTGGAAGCTGGTGCTGCGGTCGTCCCGTGCCGGGTTGTTGATGACCCACTGGGAGCCCCAGCTGGGCGCGAGGTAGTTGCGGGGCAGGAACATGCTGCAGTTGACGTCGAAATACTTGGCAAAATGGAGGGGGGAGGCGGCGTGGAACTGGAAAGCCTGGAAAAGCAGGTCCTGCACCGCGCTGTAGTGCCGCACCAGCACCGCCGACTGCGCCTGCAGCCGGAAGAGCTGGCTGGGCGCGATCATGGGGTAGCGGATGGCGCGCAGCACCCGTTCGGCCACGGGACCCTCGGGCTGCCGGCGATTCAGCCAGCCCTCCACGGCGGTGTAGAGCTCCAGCTCGCTCTGCAGCACCAGGTCGGAGCGTTCCAGCAGCAGCAGCAGCAGCTCCACGCTCACCGAGCCCCACTCGGCGCTGCCCAGCACGGCCGAGAGGTTCCAGGCCAGGAACTGGAGGCAGCTCTCCTGCAGCGCCGAGTCCCCGATGCGCACGGCGTAGTGGTACCAGGCCACCACGTGGCCCTGGCTCGACTCGCTGGCCAGGTGGGTCTTCATGTAGTCGGCCACGCCGCGCTGCAGCCCCCACACCCGGTACTTGCTGGCCAGCTGGTGCATGGGGATGGCTTGGTGCAGCAGGATGGAGACCCCCCCGCAGTACAGGTACCTGGGGCAGAGTGCGGGGTGGTGACGCTGGTGTCCCCCGATCCCCTTCCCTGACCAGCTGCAGGGTCCGGTAGCACGGTGCCCAGAGGAGCATCCCCCCTCCTTGGCCACATCCCTCCGGGTATCCCCATCCCATGGGGTCCCCAGGGGAGCATCCTCCCTCCTTGGCTGCATCCCTCCCAACATGCCCATCTCATGGGTCCCTGTGGTCCCCAAGGGAACATTTCCCCTCCTTGGCTGCATCCCCCTGGGCATCCCCATCCCGTGGGCTTCCCATGGTCCCCAGGGGACCTACATCGCTCCTGATGTCCCCGTCCCATGGGGTCCCCACGTACCTGATAAACTTCTCAAAGAGCGCAGCAGTCTCGGGCGGCTCGTGCAGGGTGATGACGCTCTGGTTGCGCAGGAGGCTCTCGAAGACCTCGCTCTGGAGGCTGAGCAGCAGCTGGTGGGTGTGAAAGACCTTGGCCTCGTCGGAGACGGCCGTGCGCACCCGCAGCACCGAGTCGCTGCCGTTGCCGTTCTGCAGCAGCTCCTGCAGCCGCTGCAGCAGCGTCAGCGAGTGGTTGATGGTGGCCGCCGTGGCATCGCCGCTAAGGTCGGCTTTCTGGGCTGTGGGGAGACAGGACCGTCCCGGTACTGCACCCTGGGATCCGGGCACGGGGTGCCGGGGCACGGCAGAGCGGGGCCCGGCTGTGGAGCGATGCATGGCTGACGGGGGGCTGGGGAAGCCTGGCTCTGTGTGCATCCTCCCTCCGCTCTCCCCAGTGCCGAAGGGCTGGCTGGTGCCAAGGGGGTGTGGGGAGGATGAGGGGACATGGGGACATTTGTGTCCTTAGGAGACAAAAAACTTCTTTTCTGCAGCAGAAGGGGTGAGACCACCATGTCCCAGGCTGGGACGTGCTGGGAAATGGCCCTGTGCCGGGCAGCGCTGGCTCGCAGCCCGGTCTGCCAGCCCCAATCCCATCCCCGCTGAGGGCAGAGCAAGCCCTGGGCATTGCCCCCGACCCCCCACGTCCCGGATTGACACTTGGGGCACACGAGAGCCCGTGAGTGTGGGGAGCCAGGCACGATCTGCCGCCGCACCCAGGGACGGCATTCCCGCGGTCCGAGCAGCCTGGGGACACCGGCTGCCCCGGCATCGCTGCAGGTCAGTGCTGCTGAGCAGGCAGCTGCCGTGCCGTGCCTGCGCCCGGTGCGATCCCTGCCTCCTCGCTGATGCCGTGAACTGGCACCTCCTGCCCGGCAAAGTTTCGGTCCCCTCCTCCAGCTGTGTGCGCCGGCAGCCCAGCCTGGTCCCAGCTTCGGCACACACCGGGGGCAACCGTCCCCCCGTGTCCGTGTCCCCGCAGTGGCAGGCTCCCAGTGGGGATAGGGACCAAGGCAGGGGTCTCCGTGCTCCTGCGGGCACAAGGAGCCTTCCTCCCTCTCCTCCTCTCCCTCATGCCTAGCACAACTCCCACCCCCTCCCCGGAGCATCCTTCCCCCAGGGTGAATTTGGCCCCATCTCTCCCAAATCCCCATCTTGCCGGCCGGCTAGCCAGCGGATTACCCTTCCCAGCGACGGCTTAAGTCCGGCTGAGCGGGGATGGGGAAGGGGATCGGGAGCCCCTCGCCCTGTGGTGCCAGACATCAATGCCCGCGGCACCGAGCCTTCCCTGGGCTGCGGCGAGCGCAGCCCGGCTCTTACCCCCTGGCACCTCCTGGGTGCCGTGGGACACGGCCGTGGGGCACGGCACATCCAGGAGCCTCATCCATCCCTCCCCAGGTGCCGCGACGGCTGCTAAAGAACCGTGCTCAGCCTCCCACGGGCATCACCGGCCACCCACGCCGCGGCCGAGCCCCACCCCGGCACCCGGCGAGGCCAGCGGGACCCACGGCACGGGGGGCCCTCCACGTCTCCCCCCGGCACAGCTACCCTTACCGGCTTGCACGGTGAGGAGGAGGAGGAGGAAGGCAGCGGCGGCGCAGCCCCAACGGCGAGCGGCTACGGGCCGGGTGCCCGTCAGCCTGGCCATGGCTTCGCAAGCGCATCTGCCGGGTTTCGGCGCGGCACGGGCGTGCGGTGCCCGCCTGGCGTTTATGTAGGCCACGAGCCCTCCCAGCCCGCGCGCCCGCGCCGCCACATCGATTGGTGGAAACTGGGACCGGCCGTTACCAAGGGAACTGCTTCCAGCCCCCGTCCATCCCACCCTGACCACGGACCCCAGCCTCGCACCCCGGCGTGGCGTGACGGGGTGGCCCGGTGAGCCTCGGCGTGGCATGGGGGCATCTCCATTTGCCGCCCGCTCCCGCCGCCGCCGGGCACTGCCGTGTCGTGCCGCAGCCCTATGCCGTGCCGGAGCCTCGTGCATGGCCGCAGCCCTTTGTGCCGCCAGCCCGCCGGGACGCGGCAGCGGGGTCTTTGCATTCAGGGCACAGCTCGGCGTGGCCTCCCCGCTCCCCCCCGGCTCATGGGTATTCATGCCGGCAGCAGACCATCACCATGGCATCCGGGCTGCCGGTAGGAACTGCCTGCCCTTTTCCCAGCCTTTGCAGCCAAGAGGCTGCCTGCACCGTGCGAGTGCCCTGTGCCGGCCCCCGCTGGCACCTCGCCCGCCCCGATGGCTCTTGGGGGGCTTCGCAATGGAGCCGGGGCGGCGTTTGCCCCCCCCTGTAGCACTGGTGCCACACGCCGTGGCCGGTGCAGCTTGGGCACGGGGCTGGGGGTGGTGCTGGGTGCCCCCACCCTGCTGCAGGAGATGGGCACCTTTGTGGAAGCATTTGCTGGTGCAGCTCGAGCAAGCAGGGTGGGAGCGGGGAGTGTCTGCACCCCACTTTTGGCCCCAGTGGTACTGTGGGGTGGGGAGCCAGGACTGGGACCCCCAGCCGCGACAACAGACCCCACGAACGGCAGCAGCCTGGCTCGCACGGGCACGGCAGCCCCTTTACCCCCCACCCGGGCTCCCCGTGAAGGCGGCGGGGGGCTGCCATGCTGAGCAGGAGCCCCCTCTGCCCCACAGCTTGGTGCTCCCTGGGCAGGAGCTGCTGGGCACCGCGCTCAGCCCCGGGGTGCAGGAGGACCCTGCATGCCGTGGGAGGCAGCGCCTGGGCCCCCCCCTCCTGGGGACACCACTGGGGAGATGCTGTGACCTTCAGCATGTGACAGTGCCGGAGCCACGCGGGGGGATATTAACGGTTCCCGGTTATCGAGTGAGTATCTGTCCAGGCTGATGGGATTAGCGCCGGTGCTCGTGGTATTGCAGCTCTGTGTTCAGCTGCCGAGCGAGGTGACAGCGTGGCGTGGCTGGTGCCCGTTTCACGCCCTGCTCCCTCCCCGGGACCCACGGGGAGATGCCGTGCCATGGCCGGTGCTGCCAGCACCAGCACCCTGCGGCAGGAGGGACGCCGTGCCATGGCCGGCGGGATGGGGGAGCGAGCGGTTTGCGGGGTGAAGGCAGCCCACCGTGCATGCAGTGGGGTAGGATGGTGGTGGCTGGGGCTCCGTGCCGGGCAGGGGGGGGTCTGGCCAAGCGGGGGGTGCTCAGCCTATCTGCCCCTTTGCATCAGCTTGCCTGGCCCTGGCCTGGTGCCACCCGGTGCTGCCGCCGCGGCCGGGGGCTGCTTTCGTGCCGGCGAGGGCTTCTGAGGACAGGTTCTCTTTGGGCTCACGTGGGAGCCGGAGCCAGAGCGCCTGCATCCCTGAGGAAGATGGGGACGTGGGGCCGAGGAGCCCCATCCCCGAGCACAGCCGTGGCCCGGGGGGGCGAGCCAGGGGCCCTGGTTTAGACGGGGTCTCCAGATGTTGAGCGTGGGCAGATGTGGCCGCAGCTGCCGGGGGGATGGGGATCACCCATCTGGCCCTGACCCACGGGTGGAGGGGCTGGGGACAAGCCGCCCGGCCAGCACTGTGCCGTGGTCCTGGGGCTCTCCAGCCCCTCGCAGGGACAGGCAGGCGATGCCATGCCTGGCGTGGGGCTGGGGCTCGAGCTCTGTGGCCCCGTGGGGCAGGGGAGCCCCAAGAGCACGGTGCAAGCAGAGCACACAGCCCGGGCGGGCATTCCTGCATCACGGCGAGGCGCAGGCCGGCTGGGGAATGAGGGGCCCCCGCCGTGGCACAGCCGGTTAATGGCTCACCGCATCCACCGATGCCTCATTTAACCACCTGCCTGCAAAACAACAGCTTGCTGGGAGCATGCGCCTGGTGAGTTGCCGGCACGGTGCCAGTCCATGCTACACCCTACGGCCCAGGGACCCTTGTGTCTCCCCCACGGGGGCATCAGCTGGCCACAGGTCAGGGTGGCACGGGTTGCGGGCCATGGGGGGACACGGGGGGCAATGGGGCCGGTGCTGGGGGTCACGAGGGGACAGGGCATCCATCCCCCAGCCCCTGGTGAGATGGAGAGAGCAGCTGTGCTGGCCCCAGTAATTGCGGCTGTGGCGGCGGAGGCTTGGCTCACCATAGTGACCTGTGCCAGGAGGCTCCTGCCGGCCCCGCGGCTGTGCGCAGGGCATCGCCCCCATGGGCTGGGGGGCACCGGGGAAGCGGGGGGGAGTCAGGGGGCTAGGTGACCCTAGGAGGACATCAGCCTTCCCACCCCTACCTGTGCTGCTGGGGAAACTGAGGCACGGGCATGCTTTCCCTCCGGTTTGGGTGATCAGTGTGCCCTCTGCACACCGGAGCTGTGCCAGTGGGCACCCAGGCACGCACAGAGCAAAGCCCAGCAGGGACACGCAGGGATGCACACACACGCACGCTCATGTGCACGCTCACTCGTACACACACAAACCCACTCCTCTGAGTCCCCGAAGGTGGCCACGGACCCTGGCTGCCTGCTTGCAGAGAGCAGGGGGTGGGGAACCTGTGCCAGCCCCCCAGCACCTCACCAGGCTCGGGCAGCCCTGCCTGCCTGCACCCACCTCTGCCCGGCCCCGGCCCACCTCAGGGTGGGCAGCAAACCCAGAAGTTGGGGCTCCAGCACCCAAAGGAGGGGAGCTGGGGGTCCGGGCACAGGAACGATGCACCCCAGCTCGGTGACAGAGGCTTTTGTGTAAAATGGGGGACCCAAGCTGTCCCCAAGCACACGGACCACCATCCCTATTGCTCTGGGGTGGGACGAGCTCTGTCACCATCACTCGGGGCTGGTACAGCACCCCAGGTGACCCCATCCTTGGCACCCATGGGAGCAGCGAGGCCCGGGGACGTCCTCCTGCCCCGCTAGCCCTGCCCGCAGCTCTGCCCACGCCGCTCTCCCTCCGCCCCGCGTCCCTCGCTCCTCGGGAGGCTGTGCGATGCTGCGGGTGCCGGAGGGGACACGGTCACCGACGGGGACACAGCCACCGGTGGGGACACGGCCACCAACTGGGACACAGCCATCCGCAAGGACACGGACACCGGTGGCTCTCCGGGCCCAGGGAAGGTGGCACCTCACGCCCGGTGGGTGGCACGGGGGCCACCAAGGTGAGAGCCCATCTTCCACAGGGCTTGGGGAGGGGGACCCCGGGCAGGGCGAGGCAAAGGGGGCACCAGACCGGACGCAGACCCCCACCCACAGAGCAAACAGGACCAGGGCTGAGAAAGGGTTAATGCGTTCCGGCCGCAGCTGCAGCAATCGATGCCCCAGTTCCCTGGGGGACATGAAGGGGCTGGACTTGCCCCTGCTGATTAGCCAGATCTAATTTACAGTTAATTGGCGTCCCCCTGCTCATCCCCAACCCCCAGCCCGGGGCTCTGCTCAGGATCCCTGCTTCCATCCCCGCCGGACGCAGCTGCCAAAGCCCCCCCCGGGCTCCCGGGGCCGGGGAGAGGTGGGACCCCCACACACACACACACCCCGCCGGCACTGCTGGGGGGGGACAGGAACGGGAGCAACGGCGGGGGGAGACGTGCCCCCCCCGGCGCTGGAGCGGTCGGGGGTCTGCGGTGAGTGGGACTCGGCCAGTTTGGGGTCCCTGTGGGGCCAGGGTCGGACTGGGACCCCAGCGGTGCCCAGTACCAGCCCCCCCTGGCTCAGGACCCCCCCCCCGGGCTCAGACCCCCACCCTGCACCCCGCACCCTCCTCCGGCACTAGGGTCGGGGGGGTCGCGGTCCCCCTCGGGAGATGCTAATTTTTTTAGTGGGGGGGATTCTAACCAATCAGAACGCAGCGCTCAGGTTTGGCCTCCCCATTCTTGGAGGACGCTTCTCTGATTGGGTGAAGCCTGGACCCCGCTAGCCAGTAGGAGCGCACGGCTCGGGAGGGGGGCGGTGCCGCCCGGCTTTATGAATGGTCGGGGGCAGCGTGGGCCCGATCCGGGCGCGGGGCGCGGGCAGGGGTACGGGCAGGAGGGGTACGGGCAGGGCCGCTGCCTCATGCGGGCCTGCCTGAGGAGCTGGCAAAGGACCCGGCTGGCAGCCTGGAGGTGGCCAACCCCCACTTGGCACCACTGGGACCCCCCCTTGGCACTGCTGGCACCCCCTTCCAGCACCCTTGGGGCCCCCCCTCCAGCACCTCTGGGTCTCCCCACCACCGCTGGGTCCCGGCGGGTGGCACCCAGCCTGGGTCGGGAGCCAGGACCTCAACACCCCCCCCCCCCCCGCAGCCCCCCAAGAACATGGTGTTTTAATCTGGTTTTCTTAAAGGCAATAAACGGGGCCAAGGGGCTAAACAAGGAGCATCTCCGGTAGCGGGGCCACCCTCTGCTGCAAGGATGGGGACCGTCACCCCAGCGTCCCCACGGGGACTGGATCCTGGGTCCCTTGTCCTGCAGCATCCATGGACAGCGGGCAGCTCCAAAATGTGCCGTTGCAGGCAGACGTGGCGGCAGACCTGGGGCAACGCACCCATGGGAGCCAACCCACCCCGAGCCCCCTGTGCCACGTCCCAGCTGAGCCCCCACCCGGGTGCCACCAGGGCCCTCGGCCCCCTGACGCTGCCTGTGTCCCCTCGCAGCCAGTCTGTGGTGGAAGGCGATGGTCCCGGTGCCCAACAGCACGGCGGTGGTGTGGGCCAGCGAGGCGGCACAGCCGGAGCCCTGAGCGGTCACCCTGCATGGTCGGCATCTTCCCCATCGTGTACTACAGCGTCCTACTGGGGTTGGGGCTGCCAGGTGAGGGGTCTGGGGTGGGGGGGGGCTGCACAGGAGCGTGGGGGGCAGCACCCATCTTGCATCATCTGAGCTGTGCACCCTCAGCCCAGCCTGTGCCCTCAGCTGCCAGCAGAGTCTCAGCTCCTGTCCCAAACCCAGGGGTTTTGGGGATGGGGAGGAGAGTCCTCAAGGGTGGGGGAAAACAACTTGCTCCCCCCAGCCTTAGGGCCAGCCGTGGTTCCCGGCTGTAAAGCCCAGCACCACGTGGCAGGTGCCACAGCAGCAGGGACAGATGGTATTTGTGTTGCTTGGGCTGACACACAGAAGAGATTAATCAGCTCAGCAAATCCCCACTACACCGTGATATTAATAGCTCCCCAACCCAGCTGGGGCCTGGGGCTGCTTGCCCTGCGGCCCTGGGAAAACCTGGGCACCCCTGGGGTCCCCGGTACTGTGGCGGGGGGGCTGCGAGCCCCGGGGCCTCACCACCACACAACGCTCCCCTTTCTCCAGTGAACATCCTGACCGCTGTGGCCCTGTCCCGCCTGGCCACGAGGACCAAGAAGTCATCGTACTGGTACCTGCTGGCCCTGACCACCTCCGACATGCTCACCCAGGTCTTCATCATCTTTGTGGGCTTCATCCTGCAGACAGCCATCCTGGCCCGGGCAGTGCCCAGTGCCTTCATCCACACCGTCAACGTGCTGGAGTTCACGGCCAACCATGCCTCCATCTGGGTCACCGTCCTGCTGACCATGGACCGCTACGTGGCCCTCTGCCACCCACTGCGGTACCGCACCGTCTCCTATCCCCAGCGCACCCGCAAGATCATCGCAGCTATCTTCGCCGTGGCTCTGGCCACGGGCATCCCCTTCTACTGGTGGCTGGACGTGTGGCGTGACGCCGACCCCCCCACCGCCCTGGACAAGGTGCTCAAGTGGGTGCACTGTGTCACCATCTACTTCTTGCCCTGCAGCATCTTCCTGGCCACCAACTCCATCATCATCTACAAGCTGAAGCGGCGGAGGCGCTCAGGGGGTGGCCGACCCCGCCTGAGCAAGACCACGGCCCTCCTCCTGGCCGTCACCACCGTCTTCGTCGTGCTCTGGGCTCCCCGGACCATCGTCATGATCTGCCACCTCTATGTGGCCTCGGTCAAGAGGGACTGGCGCATGCACCTGGCTTTGGACATTGCCAACATGGTGGCCATGCTCAACACCACCCTCAACTTCTTCCTCTACTGCTTTGTCAGCCAGACCTTCCGCCGCACGGTGGGCGAGGTGCTCCGGACCCACCTCCGGCACAGTCCCCGACCCGGCAGCGGCCGCTTTCTGCCCCCAGCCCTAAAACCGCTGGAGCTGCTGGCCGGCACGGCCCTCTGAGCCAGGGCTGCTGCCAGCCGGGGCAGCGCTCGGCCGGGGGTCCCGGTACTCACCCAGCCCCGTGCATCGCACCGGGACCCGGCAAGACCCTGCCCCAGGGATGCTGCCCCCGCGGCGCCCACCCTCCACGGAGCTGGGGGTTAACGCGGGTGCTGGTGGCAAGAGGAGGCGGTTGTGCCCAGCCGGCTGGTTGAGCTCGTTTGGGGCCATCGGGCTGCCCTGCCTGGCAGCAGCACCCACCGCACCCCAGGGACCACTGCCCGCTCCCTGAGCCGCACCAGGATGGGCAGCTCAGCCCCGCCTGTGCTCAGCCCCTCAGGACACGCAGCATTTGGCCCCCCCAAGGAAATTCAGCCATGGGACAGCAAGGACGTGCCCCCAGCTCAGTGGCAGAAGCTGCTGCCTGCTCCACGCGTGCCCCCCCCCAGGCTGGGCTCCTCTCCAGCCCTGTGGCCATGGGGTTCATGGGGCTTCCACAGCCAGGGAGCGTGACCGTGCTCTCGACTGCTCTCCTGCATCAGCTCCAGCCCGTGCTGAACCGACGCACCAAAGGTCCCGGGGGAACCCAGCGGGCACGGCTGCCCCATGGCGAGGGGTGACGGGCGCGGGTGAGCTCCTGCGGGCCCTGGTGAGGACATGGTGCCGGCGGGACGGTCCTTCCTCCATAAACTGCTGTGCTGAGGCCAAAACTCTGCCTGGGTCCGGCTCCCTGCAAATGGCCAGGACGGGGGCACCCTGCACCAGCACCCCCGGGCACGGGGTCCCTCTGCCCAGTCCCAAGCTCTCAGCCCTGCCCACCCCAGTGCTCCTGTCCTGGTGCTCGGGGGGGGGGGGGCTGGGAGGGAGCATCCATGGGGTCCAGCATCCCCAGCTGCGGGGCATGGGCACACGATAAGACCCCAGCTCCGGGCTCTGCAGGAGCTGGCCCCTACCCGTTATTCCCCCGGAGATAATCCGGGAGCCCCTGGGTACCCCGGGTGCACCCCAGTGCAAGGGTGCAGCATCTCCCACCGGCTGCAAGGGAGGGGGCTTGTGATGCCCCCCCCGCATTGAGTGCACCCAGCACCAGTGCCCCCCTCCCGGTTACACCAGTGCCAAGCTGGTGCGATGCTGGGGCCAGTGGCCGTGCCGTGCCAGCCTGCCTGTCCCCAGCTGCCACCAGAGGGCAGGGACAGGACGCCCTGCGGAGCTGGCACAGCCTGGCAGCAGGGAGCTGGCACCCCCAGCCGCCCTCCCGCCAGCCCTTCCCGCCCCACTAATTGCCCACCCTAATTCCCCTGTAAGGTCCTTAGCGTAATCCCCCCCCAAACAAACCGGTCTTTCCGCTCTAATTCCCCAGAGGCCAGGCAGGACAGCACCCAGGGGTGCCCTGGGGGGCAGGGGCTCGGCCGGCTGGCCCTTGGGGATTTGGGGGTGCCCCAGGCAGGGCACAGAGACCCTCCTGCCCTCCAAGCTTCCCCCTTGCCCACCCCACCGAGCCGTACCCGGCACTGGGGTGGGATGGGGGTGCAGCGTTTGCCTCCGGTGCTCACGGGATGAGCCCCAACCCACCGGGATGTGGGGCCTCGCCGGCACCAGCACTGGCACGCACCCGCCTGCCCGCGATGCACCCGGGGTCCCTCAGCCGGATCAGTCCCCTGCACGGGCAGACCCCGGCCGGCGGTGCTGCCTTACACCAGGCAGGATCCGGCTCTGCCCGTACTCCCGGTGACAGGGTTAAAGCCCGACCCGGGTGGCGCGGGTGGGTACCTGGGAGGTGCTCGCTCCATTAATTCTGGCACGTGAGGAGAGCAGGACTGGGAAGAGATTAGATATTAACCCGGCCAGTGCCTCCCACCCGGCGGGCACCCGTCCCTGGGGGCTTCCAGGCCGGATCCCACCCCGGGGCCCTTCGCCGGGGCTGGAGGGGCCGCGGGGCAGGGGGGCTCGGCTGGCAAGGGCAGCGTTTGGCAGGAGCTCCGGCCCTGCTTGCGGCAGGCCGGGATTGCCACCGGCCCCCCCCTTCGCCAACCGGTGCTTATTTATTTGGAGAGGGAGGTGGAAACGTGCTGACCGCGTCCGCCGGCGGCGAGGGGCTCCGGTCTGGACAGAACCGGCTCGGGTGGAAAACAGCTCCCCAACCCCGGCCAGAGCGGCGGCGACGGCAGGAAGGCAGCAGGGAGGGCAAGCGGGACCCCCCCAGCCCCAGGTACGGCCCCCCCCCCGGGTCCAGGTACGGCTCTCGCCTTCCCGAGGTGAGCCACCGCGGCTGGCCGAGCAGGAGCTGCCACGGAGCCGGGGTTCAGTCGGCCATACCGCCGTGCCAGCCCTGCCGCCGTGCCAGCCACGCCAGCACCCGGCCCTGCGGCTCCGTAGGAAAGGTAAGCCTGGAAAAAATGCGCCCGGCGTGCCGATGTTTTCGGAGTGAGCCAGCGGGGAAGCCTGGCCCAGGTCCCGATGCCGTGCTGAGCTGCATCCCAGCCCCTCACTGCGGCTGCTGTGCCAGGGGCACCGTCTCTGCCCGGTCCCACCCTGTGGACCGCAGTCCCCAGCCCGCCCGGGGCACCAGGGAACCGGGACCGGGCTCTGCCCTCGCCGAAAGGGCTGTGCCAGGCACCAACCGCCCTGGCACGCCGCCGCAGGAGGGGACCGAGGGCAGCCGGTCCCTCGCAGCCCACGGTTGGTCCCTGCGAGGCAGCCGGCACATGGTGGCATCACACCCAACCTGCCCCCCGGCCGCCTCACTGGAGGGGTGTTTCTGTAGGACCTACAGAAACCCCAGGGGCGCGCAGCAAGGGCTGGAAAGCCAGGAGGGTCCCCACAGGAGGGGGGGAAGAAATCACCCGCCATGGGAGGGGGACGCGAGGGCGAAAGCCGTGGGGCAGCCTCGGCGGGACGGACGCCTGCCAGCGGCCCCACGGCGGGTGTGGGGGTCGCGGGGGGCTCGTGCTGAATCAGCAGCCGGGAAACCCGCCGGCCCCGCGCGGCGGAAGGAAGCGGCCGGCAGGAAGCCGCGTGCAGCGCCGGCCTCTCCGTAGCCCGGGCCCAGGTCATCGCCGGTGCGGGGGCGGCAGGGCGGCTGGCCTGAGCTCCCTGCGCTGGTTGTCCAAGGCTGAGCCTTTGCCAGAGAGTGGGGGCTACTGCCAGGCCCTGCGAGTCTGACTCCGTGGGGAAACTGAGGCACAAGAGGCCACTGCAGAGCCCTTCCGACTGCATCGCCCCGCTCCGGGCAGGCGTGCGAGAGCACACGCGTGTGCACGTGCCCCGGCGGGGAAGGATGATCCTCCCCCAAACTCCGTCCTGAAGCCAAACGCTCTTTAGGAAGAAGAAGGGCAGGAGGGTGGGTGGCCCCAGCGCCAGAGGGATGGCAGCAGCGGGTGCAGCACCCAGCCCAGACATGCCGTCTCCTCCCCGTCGGCTCCGGCGGGTGCCGGTCCTCGTGCCACGGGTGCTGCCGGCTCCGGCTCTGCCTCCCTTTCTCCTCGGATTGTTTTCATCCCGGCCCGGGCTGGGGGAGGACCTGCCGGAGGCGCGTTGAACTTTCGTCCGCATCCTTCAGCCTCTTGCTTCACCCTCCCAAAATAGCAGCGCCTGCCTGGAAACCTCCCCTGGGGCTGGCAGGGCCCTGGGTCCCCCAGGGCACCCCGAGCCTCTAGGGGCTCTTCCCCATCCCCAAACCCCAGGGATGGGGTGACTGCGGGGTCCCCGTGCCCAGCTCCAGGGTGCACGGCCACCCCCACCAGGACAGGGACCACCGAGCCCCGTCCATCCACTGCCCCCCAGGCCGGGGCTGTCCTGGGCCCCCGGCCCCTCACAGAAAGGGCTTTTCTGGGCCCCTGCCACCCTGCCAAGGGCTCCGGCTTTAGCCGTCAGCTGACATTCCTCCGGGAGGCCCCTCCAGGCCTGCGCCTCGGGGCTTCCCGGCGGGAGCCGGGGTATCCTTACCCTGCACGGCCGCCCGAGGAGCCCCGCTCCCGGCTCCCACCCCAGGAGCCCACCCGCCGGCCCAGCACTAAGAGGAGGTCGGTGCGAGACCCCGTGTTGGTGATGCTGCCCCGGCACAGCCCCCCCGCTCCGGCCCCCGCAGTCCCCCCCGAGCTCAGCAGGGCCGAGCTGCCCCGGCTCCTCCGACCTGAGACCCCACAGACTCATTCCACCGATGACCAGGTGGGCTCCCCCCCCCCGGTCCAACACCCCCACCCCCCCAAGCTGGTGCTCTGCCCCCCCCCCCCCCCCCCCCCGCGGCAGATATCCCCACCCGGTGCGGGACCCCGTCCCTGCTCGGTTCCCCCCTCCCCACCCGCGTCGGTCGGGGCAGGTCCCGGCCGGCCCCGAACGCGCTCCCCGGGCAGAGCCGCACCTCCGGGAGGGGCCGGGCCGGGCCGGGCCGGGCAGGCGCGAACGGGGCCGCGGAGAGCGGGGCTCACCCGCCGGCACGGCACGGCACGGCACGGCACGGCACGGCGGAGCGAGGGGAGCGGCCGGGCACCGGGGGGCTGGAGCCGGTGAGCGGGGCTTAGGAGCGGGGTGGGAGCTCTGCGGGGCTGGGGGAGAAACCGGGAACCGTAAGGGGAACGGGTCGGGAACCGGGGACTCGCAGCCGTCCGCCCCCGCGGGCTCGCCTTAGCCGGGGAGTTGGGGGCGGCTCTGGCCAAGTTTGGGGTCCGGTAACCCGGTCGGGTGCGCCGGGGAACCGGGTCGGTATGGGCCGGGAGGTGCGTGGGAACCGGGACGGGACGGGGGGGGGGGCAGCGGGCCGGAGCCGCCGGGGAGGGGTGGGGGGGACCGGCCGGGCCGGGCGCGGTGGAGCCGGTACGACCCGCGGGTGCGGGGGCTCGGTCCCAGCGCGGTGCCGGGGGTCCCCGTCCCCATCCCGGACCGGCAGCCCCGGCGGCGGGGAGGGGGCTGCCCGGGCTCCGGGGAGCGGGGAGGGGGGGGTCCCGGCCCCGGGCACTGCTCCCGCTCCTGCCCGGGGTCACCTTGCCGGAGGTCTCCTGTCGGGTTTTCCCCCACACCCCCCCCCAGCAGTGGGGGGCAGCAGCTTCCTCGCTGCCTCCTCTTCCCTGTGCCCACCCCGTGCTCCCCAGGGCCACAGGAGTGGGGACAGGGACCCCCGTGCCGTGCCATGATGTGCCATGCCTGTGCCGTGCCGTGCCAGGCTGCGGCTGCCTGCGTGCCAGCAGCCAGCAGTGCCGGACACGGAACCTGTGCTGGGTCGGTGCCCGGAGCCAGAGGAGGGAAGTGGGACAGGAGAAGTGGAAAGGGGAACTAGCTGGCACGCAGGGACAAGCTGAGGGGACAGCCCTGTCCCCAGGCATTACCTCTGCCATCCGACCCAGGCCTGTGTTCGGTGTTCCCAGGGAAGCCAGCGGGCACGGTGCTGCTGCTTGCTCCGGGTACCGGAGGAAGGGATCGGCACAGCCCCAGAGCTGGCCGCGCTTGGAGAAATCCCACGTCAGGAGGGAGCTTGTGGGGCACAGAGGGCCGAGCCCCCCTCAGCTGCCTCCAGCCTCCAGGCAAGGAGCCGATGGGGGACGCGTGTCTGCCCGGTCCCATCTGGGGTTGCTTCGGGCCGCGGTGGGGTGGGCTTGGCTGTGCCGGTGCGGACACCGGGACCCGATCAGTCGCCGTGGCCCAGCGGGAGGGATGCTCAGTGGGGACTGTGGGCAGAGATGCTCTGAGCCCTGGAAACGGCACAGGCAGCACTGGGAGCTGAGCCACGGCCCCGGTCCCTGCTTCCTAACACCCTCTCTGTCCCACAGGGTCCCTGGACGCCCCGCTCGGCGCCCGCACCACGGTGCAGGATGGGTGCTGTGGCGGTGCCGCCGGCGGCCGCCTGCATCCTGCTGGCCCTGCTCCCTGTGGCCGGCGGACAGACCACCCCTCCCTCCGGCTGCAGCAAGGACCTCTCCTCCCTCTACTACAACCTCTGCGACCTCTCGGCGGCCTGGGGCATCGTGGTGGAGGCCGTGGCCAGCCTCGGCGTGGTGACCAGCTTCGTGCTCACCATCGTCCTGGTGGCCAGCCTGCCCTTCGTGCAGGACCCCCAGAAGAAGAGCCTGGTGGCCACGCAGGTCTTCTTTCTTCTGGGCACCTTCGGGCTCTTCTGCCTGACGTTCGACTTCATCGTGGGGCCGGATTTCTCCACCTGCACCTCCCGCCGCTTCCTCTTCGGCGTTCTCTTCGGCATCTGCTTCTCCTGCCTGCTGGCACACGCCGTGGCCCTCAACTTCTTGGTGCGGAGGAACCGGGGCCCGCGGGGCTGGGTGACGCTGGCGGTGGCCCTGCTCCTCGCCTTGGTGGAGGTCATCATCAACGCCGAGTGGCTCATCATCACGGTGGCGCGGCAGGAGGGTGGCTCCCCGGACCCTTGCCGGCTGGAGGACGCTGACTTCGTCATGGCGCTCATCTACGTCATGTTCCTGCTGGTGGCCGCCTTCGGCACCGCCTGGCCAGCCCTCTGCGGCCGCTACGGCCGCTGGCGCAAGCACGGCGCCTTCATCCTGGCCACCACCGGCCTCTCCGTGGCCATTTGGGTGGCGTGGACGGCGATGTACCTCTATGGGAACCAGCAAGTGGGCGAGAAGCCCGGCTGGGATGACCCCACGCTGGCCATCGCGCTGGTCTCCAACGCCTGCGCCTTCCTCCTCCTCTACGTCATCCCCGAGGTGACGCACGTGACGCGGCGGGGACCCGAGCAAGCCTTCGAGGATGACGTCTACCCCACGCGTGGGGTGGGCTACGAGACCATCCTCAAGGAGCAGAAGTCGCAGAGCATGTTTGTGGAGAACAAAGCCTTCTCCATGGACGAGCCCTCCTTCGGTAGGCACCGAGCCTCACCGGGGACCCTCTTGCCCCACGGCGGGGCTGGCGGAGGGCACCGGCACCCGGGCTGGCAGCGATGGGCGGGCGGCGAGACGTCTGGCCGTGACCCGCCCGGGATTGACGCCTGCCCGTTGTTGTGGCTCCCAAAAACTCGCTGGGCAGGGTCTACCAGTTTGGGCTGAGCTCAGCAGTGGCAGGGGTGCTTCCTCCCCGGCATGGGGTGCCCGCGGCTCCTGGCCCTCCGCCCCGGGCAGCCACTCCGCCACGTTTCTTCCTAATAGGGGAAGCGTTGCCATCGCGGCGGCACCGGCAAGACCCTACAATAACACGGGGTGGTGTCAGCTGCCCCAACGGGGACCGGCGGGCGGGCACCAGCCCTGCCCCAGCAAAGGTGTCTGCAGCCCACGGGGCAGGGTGGGGCGCTCCCGAGCGGCACCCACACCACCCTGCCTCCCGAGAGACCCTACAATAACAAATCCCGGCCGGGCAGGGGCTGTGCCGGGAGCGCGGTGATGCAAACCCTGGGGACATCCCTCCTGTTCCCCGGGAAAGGCGCAGAGCAGCCAGCTGCCGAGTCAGCTCATTAAACCTGCTAATGAGGAGCAGCTCCCTGGTTGGGGTGGCTCTGTGATACCCCCCCCCCCGCCCTTCACCATTCCCATCTCTTTGCAGCCAAGAAGCCGGTGTCCCCGTACAGTGGCTACAATGGCCAGCTGCTGACCAGCGTCTACCAGCCCACCGAGATGGCTCTGATGCACAAGGGTCCGGTAAGTGCGATGCCGCGCGGCACCGCCGGCCAGCCGGGCTTTCTGGGGGCGGCCGCATCCTGCCTGAGGGACGAGCTTTCAACCGGAGCGGCTGGGACAGGGGCCAGGGTGGGGGGGGGCTCTGGGGGTGCCTCCCCTCACCCCCGTGTCCCAAGGACCGCTGTAACAGGGTGCTGGGGGGGGTTTACCCCTCACCTTCCTCCCCTGCGAGCCTGCAGGGCTGGGGGTGCTCCCGGTGCCGCTACAGCCCCCCGTGTCTGCCCCTCAGACCGAAGGTCCCTATGACGTGATCCTGCCCCGCGCCTCCACCGCCAGCCCGGCGGCCGGCAGCGCCAGCTCCACGCTGCGAGCCGAGGACGCCTTCGCGGCGCAGGCCCGGCACGCCGGCGCCCAGTGGGACGGCAGGAGCTGCCAGGTGGGTTAATGTGCAACACGGCGGGCGGGAGAGCGGGCACCGAGGTCCAGCCTATGGTTGGGGGCAAAGTCCGTCCCCGCTGCAGCGTCTCCCGTGGGAGGGCAGGGGCAGGGAAGGCTCTGCCCGGCACGCCAGAGCCCCGGGGTGAGTCAGGCTGCAGCTCCCCACCGGTGCCAGAGCCGGGTCTGCCGGCCCGTGCCGCAATCCTGCTGCCACCACCATGCCACCCCAGTGCCATCCCGCTCTGCCCGCAGGTGCAGTCCCCGTACGGCAGGAACCGGTGGTGAAGCCCCCGTGGCACGGGTCCTGCAGCGCCGGCACAGCCGCGGCCCCGCTGTCCCGCTCCTGAGGTCTCGCCAAGCCTCCTCCCGCCCCGCCGCGTACATCCCACCCCGTCCAGCGGCCGGAGCCGGTTCCTGCGTGGGGGACGCCCGGACACGGTCCTGGAGCCACGCTCCTGCCTGCCCGTCCCGCCTGGCCGCAGCACCCGCAAGCTGCCAGCTCTGCCCGGACCCCCGCATCCCTGCCGCTGTCCCTGCCGCAAGGACCGGCTCCCGCGGGGTCACCCCGAGTCGTCCCCTCGCTGCCTTCGTGAAGCACGGACACCCTGTCCCCCCTGGGCCAGGGACCATCTGCTGCCGGGGAGCCGGTGGGACTCCTGCCCGGGGCTGCCCCCCAGCGCTGAGCCCCCAGTTCCATGCTGATCCTCGCCAGCCCCGGGGACGTCGCAGGCCCTGAGCCGAGTGGGCACCATCCCGCTGCAGGGCACAAGGTGACACAAAGCTGTCCCCAGCTCTGGCTCCCGCTGTGCCTCAGTTTCCCCATTGCTGGGGAAGGGGGGGGGGGCGCTGCTCGGGGTCTGGGGGATCAGTGCCTTGCTGGGGCTGGGGAACCCGGCCCCCCGCAGCTCTGGCCGCCTTTTCGGTGCCTTCCCCCCTCGGGGCTCGGGGAACCCTCCCGGGGAGCAGGGAGGGAGCTGGGCCCCTCGCCCTCCTCGTGGCTTTCTCTGTTGTTCTTCCTCTTCCCCCTTTTTTTTCAGGTCAGCCCCAATAAAGATGTTTTTTCCTACGCGGTGCTGTAGCAGGCGGCCCACGATGGGGAGGGGGTACCCAGCCGCACCGCCGGCTGCTCCCGCATCCCTGACCTCACCGCAGCCAAGGGCTTCCGCCACGGTGCCGGTGGGCTCAGCCCCACATCCCCCTCCTGGGGGGGTGACACGGAGCAAGAGGGGGGCTCAGAGCAGGGCCCTCAGCATCCCGCAGCCCCTGTTCCATGTCCCCCCCACGGCAGCGTGTGCCGGGGCCAGGCACACAGATGGGGCCGCTGGGCCGGGAGCCGGCAGCCTCGGCGGGGCAGGCGACACGGGACCGGCAGCCCACGGGCAGATGGGCTGCCTGGCGGGAAGCGGCACGGCACGGAGGACATGCCAAGGTCGGGGGTGGTTTCTCCTGCTCGGATTGCCTTTCCCCTCCGCAGCGATTTCTCCTACCGGGCAGGAAGCCTGCGGCCGTGGCCAGCAATGCCATGAATTATTCAGGGGCTGAAATGGCTCCGTGGGGGCAGGCGGCTGACCCGGTCTCCTTGAGCCGGAGCCGGGCTGGCGGCGGTGGGGTTGCCCGTGGCTGCAAGCACGAGCGCCGTGCACAGCCACGGCGCCCGCACGAGGGATGCACGAGCAAGAGTTTGGCACGTGCGACGTCGCGGCCGTGCCCTCGCCAGCCGGCACGTGCCCACGCTCCTGGCTGCGGGGACACGGCAGGGCAGGCACAGCCCTGAAGGCCGGGGACGGGTGCGGGAACTGGCTGTTTGCAGCAGGATCTGGCCGTGCCCCCCCCCTCTGGGGCTGTGCTGCGTCACCCATGTTTACCTGGCACTAGCCGGCAGCAGGGAGATCTCCAAGCAGCACCAGGCACTCGACGTCCCCGAGGCTGCCGCCACCGCAATGCTCCCTCCTCCCGGCTGCTGGCACCGCATGGCACAGCGGGACCCCAGCGTGTGCCCCCCAACAAAGGTACAGCGCCTGCAAGCCCAGCCCTGAGCCAGGCTGGTGTGGGCAGCGTCCCCAGCCACGGTGCGGCAGAGCCCGGCATTCCCAGGGTGCAAGGAAGGAGGTGACAGCCCCGGGGACAGCAGAGTCACCTGAAAAATGAGGAGCAAAGACTCTGTCCCCATTCTGCTCTGGCAGAGGACACCAGAGCTGCCGGTGCCTCCGCTACCCATGTCCGGCCCCAGCCCCTCCGGAAGCCCGGGATCCCACCGGCTGCCGTCAGCGTCGGCCACAGAGCTGGGGCCGGCCCCGCTCCAACAGGCAGCGCTTTGTGCAGGCACCGCGGCACGGGGGCCGCCGAACAGCACTGCCTTTGTCCCGTGCAGGTGAAGCCACCGTGCTGGCCTCACGGCCAGACGTGGGCCACTCTGTGCCGGGAGCAGCCCCCTGGATCCCTCCCCAAGGACCGGGAGCTGGGGGGGCTGTCAGCCCCGGTGGGGTACGTGCCAGGTCTGGATTGCTCAGGGCCTCGCGGCTGTGCCGGATGGCACGGGATTGGTGTGGGTGCAGTGATGGGGCTGTGACATTATCCCTGGTAGCAGGGAGGGCACCACGGTCACCGTGACCTGGGATATCTGCCAGGGACAGGCAGGGATGTGGGCAGCACCGGGCTGGGTGGTGATGCCAAGGGCAGGGGTGAGCATGGCTGGGGACTAAGGGCTCACGCGGCATCCCTGAGCAGTGACAACAGAGGAGTGACACGGTGCAGGTGAGTCCTACGGACTGCGGGATGCTCCACGTCCCCGGGGCACGGCTCGCTCTCCTCCAACCGGGAGCCAGGGTGGGAGCCGGAGATGTCGTGGCCAGGCATTGGAGTCTCCCCCGAGACTGAGCAACAAGGGTCCTGCCTGCAACCAGAGCCCTGCCAGGGCCAGCCAGCAGCCAGTGACAGTGACAACAGGCTCGCTGCGGGCCAGGACTGCCATCTGCTGGCACACCACCTGGCACAGCCACGCACACACCAGCAAAGCCGTGTCCCTTCCCGGCTGCCACACAGGAAGGAATCCAGACAGGTCGTGGCGGCACAGACGCGCTCACGCCATTAGCACTCAACGGCAGTTTTACTACAAACAGGTTTGTGGCACTGCGGCGGTCTCAGCTCCGGCGCCGAGCCCGTGGGGTGCCCTGAGCTGAGGTGCGGGGCTGTGGGGAGCCCCAGGGCTCAGCAACAGAAGAGCAGCAATGAGGACAACCATCCCCCCTCAAGTCCTGGGGTCCCATGCTGCCTGCACGCTGCCTGCACACCCTCGCTGGGACCAGGGAGGCCCAGCTCCTCCAGGCTGGGCTCAGCGGGGGACCCTGCGTCAGGCCTGGGCGCTCCCCTGTGCCGCCTCCCGCTGCTGCTGTTTGCGCCTCTGGATGTCCCTGTAAGCCTGGATGACACGCGCTCTCTCCTCCTCCACGATGCGCCGGCGAGCCATCGACACCGGCGCTGCCAGGGACGCCTGGCTCTGGCCCAGGCGAGACGTCAGGAGGAGCCGCTTCCGTCCAGCCTGCGGGCAGAGAAGGGACAGCTCAGGGAGGATGAAGGATGAAAAAGCCAGGACAGGGCTCCAAGGAACTGTCAGCAGGAGGCTGAGGCCACCGCTGCCCTTCCAGGCCTGATTTCCAGCCCAAGGGAGTGAGATGACCGGGATCCAGCCCAGACCTGCGGGTACCCAAGGGCACGGCCGAGGGGCAGGAGGCATTGCCCCCCACAGCTCACCTGCTCTGCAGGGCCCCGGCCCCTGGGCCGCGAGGTGATGGTGGGCGGCTGCGCAACCACTTCACCGAACGCCACCGTGTCTAAGAGAGAGAAGCAGGCACCGGCGTCAGGCAGGAGCTCCCCCGGGATGCGCCACTCCAGCTCGCCCCCACCTCTCCACGCGCTGCCGGGGCAGGGGGTGACTCCAGCCACCCCGCTGCGCCAGACCCACCTTGGAACAGGCTCTTCTCCAGCATGGCTTCTTTCTTCTCCTCCTTCTTCTTCCGAGCTTTTTCTAGTTTCTTATTCTGAAACCTGAAGAGCTGCGTTATGACTGGACAGGGAGCAAGTAAGCGAGTTCCTACCCCTCGGGATTCTCCCCAAAACCTGGGGCCCCACACCTCTCCCCACAGCTCCAGCCCAGCAGCAGGGTGAAACAGGTCTGTGGCTCCAGTCCCAGGCCCCACGGAGATGAGGTCCACAGCCCTCCACCCGCACCCCCAGTCGCTGCTGGATGCCAGACCTATGCTGCAGCACCGGCGAAAACACCCGCCAGGTACCCAGAACCAGGCTGGGGCACAGGCCTGGGCTGACCCAGTCCAGCCCCGGCAGCCATGGTGGCCTTGCTCTCACTCTTTCTTTCTCTTGGACTTCTCCGGTGCCGTCGCCTCCTTCTCAGGCTCCCGCTGCAGCTGGTTCTGGGTGAGGAAGAGGACGCGCTGCACCTCCTGCTCCATGCGGCAGACGTAGGAGCGCTCCGACTCCCCCTTCCCCCTCCTGAATTTGGGCACGGGGATGTCCCCCTGGGCCTCGGGGCCCTTTGACTTGGGCTGCTGCTTCTTCTCTAGGAGAGACGGGTGACATTACTGCAGCAGTGACAATCTGGGGGTTCCCCTTCCCCTGGCAGGGCAGGGATGGGACATCACCGGGGGGAGCAGCATGTCCCACTGCAGGATCCGGCTGCCTCCAGCTACGCCACTGCGGGCTCCTCGGCCGGGCCCCGGGCAGCCCTGCTCGGGCCAGCTCCGCATCCCACCTGCCGCCCGCCTCTTCCCGGGATCGGGGCGCTTCATGGCCTCACGGCTCCTGATGAGCTCCCGCAGGCGGAAGGGGATCTCCTGCTCGTCGGGGTGCTTGGGCTTCATGTTGTCCACCTTCTTCTCCTTCCTGGGAAAGAATAAACATGCTGTGAGGCCTGCACTGAAACACCGGGACACGGGAGCAGCGGGACACAGCGACCTGGGCACCGAGACCCGGGCACGAAGGGACGTGGGGACCCGGGCATGGCTGGATACCGGAGCACCCGGACCTGGTGAGGCACCAGCGGACGCGAGCACGGTGGGACACACACCGGGACCCAGCTCCCAGAAGCGGGGACCCCCGCCAGGACCCAATCGGCCCTGGGGAACCCCTTGATCCCGCGTGGGACCAGGCCCCGAACCGGGAGCCAGCCAGGCCCGATCCCGACCGGATTCCCCGGGCGCTGACCTGCCGCGACGCGACGCGGCCGGTCCCCGTCCTGGTGCCGGTCCCTGTCCCGATCTCTGTGCCGGTCCCGGTCCCGGTCCCGGTCCCTGTCTCCGGCCTGGGCCCGGGCCCGGTCCCCGGCCCATGGCTCCGCCGCTCCCCACGCTGCCACCCCGCCGCCACTTCCGGCTTCCCTCGTCCCCGCCCCGCCCCGCCCTCGTCCCCGCCCCTCCCCGCCCCCTGCTTTCTATTGGCTCCTCTTGGCCGCCACACCCTCATTAGGTGACCGTCCCGGGCTGCCATTGGTCGGGAGAGCTGTCGTTCGGGTGCGGCCGTGTCCAGGGCGCTGCAGCCGGATGTTGCTGCGGGGGGCGCGCGGTTTGGCGGGGGCGCGCCGGGGGGTGAGCGGGTTGGGGGGGGGGGGGGGCGGCTTGTATTGGGGGGGCCAGGAGGACCCCACGGGAGCAGGGGGTCAAGAGGGGGGTATGGGGTGCTGGGGGGGGGGGGAGACCTGGGGGGGGGCAAGGAATTGCTGGGGATGAGATGGGGGGGGAGTAAGGGGTGCTGGGGATGGAGTGGGGGCTGAGGGGGGGCAAGGGGGTGCTGGGGATGAGATGGGGGTGCTGGGGGGGATAGGGGGATGCTGGGGACGGGGGGCTGAGGGGGGGACAAGGGGGTGCTGGGGATGAGATGGGGGTGCTGGGGGAGATAGGGGGGTGCTGGGGATGGAGTAGGGGGCTGGGGGGGCAAGGGGGTGCTGGGGATGAGATGGGGGTGCTGGGGGGGATAGGGGGGTGCTGGGGATGGGGGGGGGATAGGGGGTGCCGGAATGGGGTGGCAGGGGTGTGCTGCTGGGGCTCTGTGAGGGTGAGGGGATGGGGGGGTACACTGGGAGCAGGGGGCTGTGGGGTGGAAGGGGGTCCTCTGGCTGAGGGGGGGGCACAGTTTCCCCCCAGGGCTGGCATCAGTGTGGGGTCGTGGTTCTCAGGAGCCCCCGGCCGGCTCTGGCAGCTGCAGGGGGATGCTCAGGGAAGGGGCCCCGCACCCCCACCCCAGCAACATCTCCGGCCTTCGGGAACTTTCGGACACCCCGGCAAAGGCCGGTGGCACCTCAGACACCCCAGGAAGCGACGGCAGGACAGACACCCCCCAGGGTGAAGTGGGGGTCCCTCCTGCTGCCCCCCCGATCCCACCACCACCCACGCACTGCTGCGGAACCGGCTGCCCCAGCTGCGTCTGGGTTGGGTACGTGGAGGAGCTGCTGGAGCGGTACCGGGACGGCGGTGCGCGGGCCTTGGCCGCCATCGAGGAGCACGTGGAGGACGAGAACATTAAAATGATCCTCAAGATGGAGATCAGGCTGCGTACGGAGAAGAAATGATCTTCCCCCGGCCCCTAAAAACCAGCGGGTGATACCGCCCAGGAGACTGCTTCAGGCTGGATGGTGGGATCTGGACTCAGCTTATTTAAACTATTTATTTGTGTGTGTTGAGCTCTGGGGGGGCGGTTGGGCTGGGGATGGTCCGAGCCCCCCCTCCAGTGACCTGCGCAGCTTTGAGCACGGGATCCTGCGTGAGTTTCAATACAGGCAGTGCCCGGGTCGTGTCTCGCCGCTCGTCTATGGGGGAACCTGCCCTTGGGGACAGACAGCAGCTCACGTCTGTCCTCGGCCCCGGATTTCCCGGCAGCCGGATGCTGTGCTCCCCCGGGATGGAAAATCCCTGCCAAGGGCAGGCTGGTGCGTGTCCCCAGCCCTCCCCACGCCGCTGCTCTTGCCTCCTCCTTGCGTTCCCCACCTTGGATTTGAAGCGTCCTGTGCGGCTTGGCCGTGACCTAGTGATTGGGGAGAGCTGGGGCACTGCGCCAGACCCCCCCTCCGCACCGGCACCGTAAGCCTCTTAGGGGCTTCTCCACGTGGGGGGCTTGCAGGGGAGGCACCCGGCGCTGCCGGCCCCTTCTCCAGGCAGGAGGTGCAGGCAGCGTGCGGCCCCGAGCACATGGGCACCGGCAGCCTCTTGGCAAGGGCACCGTCCCCGGCTCCGGCACTGAGGTCACAACCTGCCAGGCTGTTTTTCATGGTGCCTTTTCTTCCTCAATTGCCTTTTCCTCCATCTTGAAACCCCATAAATTTGGTCCAGTGCATCCTCCCCTCCATCCTGCCTGGCTGGGCTGGGGGACTTGCAGGCTGCTGGCCATCGGGACCCCCGCAGACCCCCCCAGTCCTCCCGGCACAAGCTCCCCAAGGAGCCACGAAGCCCTTGAGCAGCGCTTGCTAACGAAGCTGGAAGCAGCAATTTACACCAGGGCTCTGCTCTTTGCCAGAGAAATAGCTGGTTCTGCCAGCTTCATATAAAACACACACGGATCCCTGTAATCCTATTTGTTGGAGTCCAACTAATTGCAATTAGTGGCAGGGGCTGATGTTCAATTAAAGTGTACTGAGATTATTCCTTTTTGTAATTGCTTTAGTGCTGAGATTAAGGGAAGCTTTGGAGTGATACTGTCCCATGGAGAGCGGGGCTGCTGGGCAGGACAGGCAGGGGCTGCCCAGACCCGTTTCTGCCAGATTTTGGCCTGCAATGCCCGTGCCCAGGCAGGGCTCGGGCTGTCCCCTGGGTGAAGGCATCCCGCGGTGGCACCGGCAGGGACAATGCTCGGAGGGCAGCTCTTGTGCCAAGACCTTCACCCACGCCAGGGTGGAATCTGGCAGCGCCTGCAGGCAGGACCCCCGGCAGCAGTACCCGGCAGCCCTCGCTGTCAGGACCGGACTGTGCTTGGCACAAAACACAGGGCACAGGCTGAAAACCCAGCGCGTCCCGGTAGTTTCAACCGCACAGGCTCTGCTGCCGGTATTTCCCGGCACAGCCTGCCTGTGGCTGCCTGCATTACTGCCTTGCCCTGTTGGGGTCAAGCCACAAAGGGTGTTTGGTTCCCGGCTCGCAGATCCTTGTGGAGAGCCGGTCCACGGTCCTGGGCAGGCTGGGGGTCCCATCCCTGCCCCTGGGATCGAGGGGCACCGGGGTGATCTCTTGGGGAGCGGGGCTCCCCCGGGAGAGATGCCTCAGCGGTTTGGGGAGAGGAGGCAGGATCCCCCCCACGGGTGATTTGCTGCCCGTCCTGACACTGTCAGTCCCACTGGCACTAATCCAGATACCCTGTCCCCATCCACCCCCCCATCCCACCAGGACAAAGCCGTGGGGAAGGACATCAGATTACCCCTTTGAAAAGAAGGGACATAAATAATCCTATTACCCCAGAGCAGGATAAATCTGCCTTCTCCTAAAAGCCACTCAGAGCATCTATAGGACGTGCGCCGGTGGGAGCGGGACGGAGGGTCTCCTGCGGAGCAGCGCTGGCCTCGGGGACCACGGCGGCTGCGTAAGTCCGGGGCTCTGCTCCGTGCGCGGGATGGGACCCGGTCCCAGTGGCACCGGGGCTCTCGGGGCAGGGTGTTGCTTTGCTCCAGGCAGGATCCTGCTCTTGCCTCCCGCTCCTGCTACCTGCAGCCGGGAGCGGCGTCTCCGGCATCTCCCAGAGCCAGATCCCTTCTTGCCCAGGGCCCGTGCTCAGCCGCTGGGCTCCGCAGCGGGGCTGGACCCCCTCGCACCGATGCCAGAGCCGTCTCTTGTGCCGCAACACTCCCATGCCCGGCCCGTGGCATGGCTGCCGTGCCCGGAGGAGGCACGACCGCAGCGGGACAGAGCCCACGTGCTGCCCTGCGATGTCCGCCTCGGCGGCCGCCCTCCAATCCCCCCACCACCATGGCCACCCGCATCCCAACACAGGTCCTGAGGGGTCCGCAGCCCAGGGTGCCCACCATCCCCGAAACCCATCCCGCTACAAACAAGCCCTGAGGGACGCCTCTCTCCCACGCCTGCGGCTGCACGGATGCCGACCCACTGCGGCACGCACAGCTCGGCACAGACCACGGGCGAACCACGGTGGGGGCTCCCAGCAGTGCCGGCGAGGGGCTCCCCGGGTGTCACATCCACGCTGGGGTGGGGGGCAAAGGCTGGAGGAATAGCCCCAAAGGGAGGCAGCCCTGCTGCCCCCGGGGATGCCCTTCCCTGCCTTTGGGGTAAGGGGATTAGTGGGGTCTGAGCTGGGCTAAGTCAAGGTTGCTGGGAGAGGACTTTCCTCCCGGGGCAGCCTGGAAAAAGCCGATCAGTGACGGCCGAGGGGCCCCGTGGCAGGACAGGGTGGGAGCAGGGGCACAGGGTGCCTGTGGGTGGTAGGAGAAGCTGGTGACCCCCCCCTGTGTCTCTCCTCCGTCAGGTGTGAGGGGCCATCCCGTGCCAGCACCGGACCCACAGGCACAACCGCGACCCAGGGCAGGCTGCCGGCCCCGGCACAGCCATGAGCCTGGAGCCCCCCAAGCCAGAGATCAAATCAGTCACGAGGGTGACTGGGGGACCCGCCACCCCACGGAAGGGACCACCCAAATTCAAGCAGAGGCAGACGAGGCAGTTCAAAAGCAAGCCCCCCAAAAAGGGGGTGCAGGGGTGAGTGGGGCAGAGCCCCAGGACCCATGACAGAGCCCTGGGGAGGGGGCCAGGACATGGCCATACGTGCCAGGCTGGGGTGGGTGGGGGCTGGCCGGGGGTCAGGACAGACGCTCTCTCTCCTTGCAGGTTCGGTGACGACATCCCAGGCATGGAAGGGCTGGGAACAGGTACGGGGGTCCTGTCCCCGCTTTGCCGCGGGTGGGGAATGGGGCTCGCTGCGTGCACAGCCACCGGCAGCTGGGCTGGGGGGGGGTCACGCTGATGCAGCCTCTCTCCTCTCCCCAGACATCACCGTCATCTGTCCCTGGGAAGCCTTCAGCCACCTGGAGCTGCACGAGCTGGCCCAGTACGGCATCATCTAGGCAGGCTGTGGCCACCGCCACCCACCCGCCCTATAGGGCTGCATAGGTAGAAGCTGCCCCGTCTGCATGGTGGGGCTCAGCCTGGAGAAATGCTCATTAAAACCCAGAACGAGCATGGGAGCCTGGTGTCGTGGTCTGAGGTTGGCAGGGATGCGGGTGGAAAGCGTCTCCCCAAGCCACAGGGTGGAATGGACAGGACGGGGATGGGGTTCAGGTTTCTGACAAGGTTTATTTGGGGCTGGATCAGTCCCCCGCATGTCCCCAACCCCACGGTGTCCCCCACCCCGGGTGGCAGCCAGCACGCTCTCAATCCCGCACCCTGACGGGCACGATGTCTCTGAGCACCTTCAGCGCCATGAACACGCCGGCAGCCTCAACCAGCACCAGCACGGCCGCGCCGGCCGCGATGCCGCCCGCCTGACCGCGGAGCCAGGCGCTGAGCTGTGCCACGCAGCCCCCCAGGTGCACGACGGTGCCGGCCGCCGCGTCCCCAAGGCGCAGGGCTCCGAAGGCGCACTGGGTGTTGGCGACGGTGCCATTCTGCCAGGGGTCCAGGCAGCAGGAGGCAGGGACGCTGCACGCCTGCACTCCCGGGGCACTGCAGTTGAAGTACCTGCGGGGATGGACAAGGAAAGCTGCCGGGTCCGCTCACCTTCCCGGTGCGGGGACAGGCCCCCCCCCGGCACCCCGACTCACGGGTTGGTCTCCCAGTCGCGATAGGAGCCGAGGCCGCAGCACCGCAGGTTCCGCTGCACCTCGTCCACCAGGAACCGCAGGTCAGGCTCCTCCTGGTAGTGCAAGAGGCAGAGGAGCAGGGCATCCCGCAGGGCATCCCGCAGCCGGTGCTGCGCTGCCAACAGCAGCAGCCCCCCCAGCACCTCCAGCCCCGCGAAGGCGAGCACGGCCCCCACAAAGAAGCGCAGCAGGCAGGGGTTGGAGCGGAGGGCACCCAGGCAGCCGGCCAGGGAGACGGCACTGGCCCCCAGCCCCACCAGTACGAAAAGCAGCATGGGGTCAGAGCCCAGGGGGGCCAGGCGCTCCCCCCCCAGCAAGCCCTTGGCCAGCAGCCCCCATACCCCCGCAGCCAGGGCCAGCAAGCCCAGCAGGAGGAAGAGGAGGTTCCAGAGGAAGGCCAGGTACCGCACGCACTGGCTGAAGGTCCCCGGCTTGGGGGGGACGGAGCACCACACCCCGGGGTCCTGCTCGGCCGTGGGAAGGTCCGTGTCCCCGGCCAGCGAGCCATCATCATCGTCGGAGGAGGAGTAGGGCAGCTCCACCAGCCTGGACGCCTGCACGGACAGATGAGCCGCTCGCAGCCGATGGGGCGGCCCCAGCAGACCCCCAGAAATGCCCCCCCCTCAGGCCACGTACCCCGCTGTCCCGCAGCTGTCACGGCCTCCTGGAGCCACCATGCCCCCCTCTTTGCAAGACCCCCCCTCTGCAGGGTGCCCCGCATCCACCCCCCACGTTGTAACCCTGCCCGTCACGGAGACCCGGGGGTCCGAGCAGACGGGGAGCACGTGGGTGCTCTCCCAGAGACCCTGCCCCTAACAGGGACCCCCAGCTTCATCCCTACGGAGACCCCCAGGGATACGGGTGCTGCGGGCTCCGTCACGGAGCCAGCACCCAGCGGTCGGGGGACACGGGGTGCATGGGACAGGATTGCAGGGTGAGGGTCCCGAGGGAGGGGACCGGGGGTCCTGCAGGACCCCCGGCATTACCTGGGGCAGCAGCAGCCGGGTGGTCTCCCCGCTGATGGCTGCCCCACGGTGCTGGGAGAGCCGTACTCTGCTCAGCGCCATCCTGCTCACAGCCTGGCCCTCTAGCCTAGGCAGTCACACTCCCATCATGTGAGTCGGTTGTGGCCGGTGCTTAAATAGGGCTGCAGCTCCCCGCCACCACAGCTGGGCCCGATCCTGCCCACCCCCGCTGCAGCACCCCATGCCCACCGCCCCGTTAGCGGGGTCGGTAACGAGGGCAACAGCAAGATGTGTGGGGTATTGGGGTGAGCGAGGGGGGAAAAGTACCAGCAGAGCCCACGTCCCTCTGTCTGGCCGATGGGAGCTCCCCCCACCCCAGTCCCATACAGGGGGCGAGGGGGGCACTGGGGGTCCCCACGCCCGGGCCGGACCCCGCAGCGGGGACACCCTGGGGGGGGGGGGGGTGGCAGAACGAAAGAGTGCGGGTGGCGGTGGCCGGGGGGACGACTGTGGCGGTGGCACCGAGGCAGCCTGGGGGACGGCTGTGGCGGTGGCACCGAGGCAAACGCGGGGGACGGCTGTGGCGGGCGGACCGCCCCGCCCGGCCTAGGAACCCTCGCGCGGCGGAACGCGGGTGCCGGGGTGCGGGGCTCCGGGGGGGGGTGGGAGGGGGGGGGGGGAAAGCGTTAGCGCAGGCGGCGGGCCGGGCCCGGGAGGCGGAGGGCCGGAGCGGGCCGGGCCGGGGAAAGCGACGCGGAGTGGAGCGGGCTGGACCGTAGTTGGGCCGCGCCGGTAGCTGGACGGCGCGACAAGCTCCGGTTCCTGAAGGGGCAGCGCCATGGCGGAGACGATCGTGAGTGGGGGCCGGGCGGCGGCGGCGGCCGGGGGGGGGGAGGGGCGATGAGGCAGCAGATTCCTGTGGGGCGGCGGGGCCGGGCCGCGCTCACCCCGCCCGGCGGGACCGCACCGGGCCGTCCCGGGGCCGCGCCGGCGTCTAGGAACGGGGCATCCCACCGGGAGCCCGCTGGGAAGCGTAGCACCCCCGGGGCCGGGCCCGGCCGGGAACGGGAGCTGGCGGTGTCCGGGCCGGGCAGCCCCCCCCGCCGCCCCCGCCCCTGGAGCGGTGCCTTGGACGGATTCCCCGTGCTTTTGCCCCAGGGAAATGCCCCCCCCCCCCCCCCCTTCCCCCTCGTAGCGTGTGAGGTTTGGGACCGGGACCCCCGGGTCCCGCTCAGCCCCGGGTGGGGAGATCTCGGGGGAAGGTGCCCGATCCTGGCCGGGGTGCCGGCATCGCTGGAGAAGGGGCTCGTCGGTACCGTCAAGGCCTCCCGCTCCCGTCAGGCCGGGCTTGTTCCCGTGCTGAAAGTCGGGAGAGCGTAAAGGGGCTCCTGCCAGGTAATGCCGGGACGCCGGCAGCCTCCCGTGTCCTCCCGTGTCCTCCTGTGTCCTCCCGTGTCCCTCCTTTCAGCACGCACGCTGCCATCCTCAGCCTGGCTCTGCATTAGGTGTCAGCAGGGGAAAGTGCTCTTTAGAGCAACTTCAGTCTCTTCTCTGGTCCCCGGCAGCATGAGGACACTGATGTTTACATTTGCCACTTCTTTGCCAGTACACGAAGAATCGTCCCTGGGTTTTTCCCCAGAAAACTGCCAGGTTTTCCCATGTCTGACTTCAGGTTGCAGCAAAACTGCTGTTCAGTGTTTCACCGGAATAGCCTGAGCCTTGTGGCTCTTCTCCTCGTCTTTTCGTTAGTGATGGAAGCTGCACGTCAGTGACATGGGTTGAAACACAACAACAGCGCAGGTGCCCATTAGCACCAGTTAGGCCAGCATTTGTGTGTAGGCACCGAATAAATTGCTTCTGTGGAAGCTCTGATTCACCCTTCTTCTGAAAGTTTAATTCCTCATCTGAGGTCGGAGCTTTGACAAAAAAAGCAGTGTTAGCATTTTTCTTGGTGCCAGCTTCTTGCCGTGCCTCATGCATTAGGGTAATTCATCCTGCAGCGTGCAAACGTCAGTCCGGTGCTGCCCTACCGAGAGCAAATGACTTCCTTGTGCATTTGCACACCCTTTTGAAGAGCAGCATTAAAAGCAGGAGGGAGGAGTGGTGGGAATGGTCTGCGTCGTGTGGGTGAAACTTTGATGTGGCTTCAGCAGGCTGTGAGCACAGGGTGGGCTCTGTCCCCCCGTCACTAACTCGAACTGTCCTCTTAACCCTGCAGATAATCCGCGTGCAGTCGCCGGAAGGGGTGAAGCGCATCACGGCCACGAAGCGAGAAACAGTGGCGACATTCCTCAAGAAGGTACCCTGAGCCTCTCTGCGCCTTCCCTGCTCGCCTGTGGAACAAGGCAGGGCTCCTGCGGCTCAGCCCGTGCAGTGGCTCTCTCTCGTGGGAGATACGCGCTTCACCTTGCTGGGCAAATGTGCTGAGAGCAGCGAGGATCGGCGTGCCTTGTGGAAAATGGCATTTTTATTGGTGTAGCCAAAACCAGTTTTCTCATTGCTGTTCCAGAGGGAGCATAACAAAATTAAAGAAGAAAACTTACTCAGCTTTTCAGTTGGAGTTTCCTGGGGTGGGAGCTTTCCTGGGGGAGGACATGTTTTTAGTGTTCTCCCAAAAAAATGGCAGCTGGGGAAGCGGAGGCTGACAACAACACAGGAAAGCTGTTTGACAGTCAAAGCCTGCTGCAAGGGACTGGCCTCTTCAGGCATGATCCGGTTGAAATTCAGCTGCTTGATTTGCACTTTGAATATCATTTGAACGTGCTTTGTGTGCCGCTGGTTTTCCAATGTGGTTTTGAGAGAGAGGAAGGAGGGAATTAAGGCGAGATCTTAAGGCGATGTGAGACCCTCCAGGGTCTCCTGGGAAGGATTTCCATCCTGAGATGAGGCGAACACACTGAGCGTTGGAGTTGTCAAATTTGGAGTTGGCTGTAGCTTGTTCTTTGGTCTGATGCAACTGCTCAATGTCTAAAGTTTGCTATTTAAGAGTGAGCAGTTCTCCATTTCCTTCCCTCCTGGAACTCCGCTGTAACCTGGAACCCTCAGATTAGGATTTCTTTGCTTCGTAAGAGAAGTACTTTGTGTTCCTGTGCCCGAAGGGCCATTCTTCTAGTCAGCTAGATTTCCTTTCTCCCTCCGAGGGGGAAGGGGAGCAGACTGAAACCTGCTGCTGTTTGTGAGTTGTTTGCTTTGTTTGAAGCTTGGGCCCAGACCACAACAGCAATCCCCACTTGACCAAGCGAAAATCCTGATGCCTTTCAGGGCTGGGTCAGAGACACCTACTGCAGCCTCTGAACAGTCTCACCCCAGGGAAAAAAAAGCGTTGCTTTCAAAATCTCTGGAACCTGTGCAAAACAAGCTGCTCGGTTTCAAGGGTTCATATTACCCGAGGCAGTGTGGAACAATCGTGCTTGCAACCATTTACTGTTGGAACAAAAGCATCTGCACTCACTGAAATTGCCTGTTGATCTGGGGAAAACTATATCCTCTTGCTGAGCTGAATACAAGAAATGTTTAGGTTTCTTTCCTGATATAGGGTTTACTTGAAAGGGAAATGTTGCAAATTTTACCACCTAAGATATGTGCATATTAATAGCTGTGGATTTTAACACTGAAATGTTAATCCATATGGTGGATTTCATATTTAGCTAGATAGCTGTAATTAAAGAGGCATCAGATTGCTGCTTCTATGCTAGCAATTAACTTAGATCTCCTCCTTGATGACTCCAGAGAGGTTGCAAAAGAAGTGTGCAAAAAAGCACGTTTCAGAGTGATAAGGGCCCCGATAATCTTCTCCATCTTTTGTAGCACGTCCTAGGTAAGAGTACTAAGAAAGTAAACTCTCGGGTGCGTTCAGGTTAGAATTGAGTTAGGAACTAACTTGAGCCTTCGTTAATGTATTGTGGAATTTGTCTCCCCCAAAAAAACTGGTGAAGTCTGTGGCCTGAGGAGCCAACGTTAAACCCTGGCAGGCGTAACACAGGAGATGAACCATTTGAAAGTTGTGCTTCCATTCAAATGGCAGATCGCTTGCTGCTACAAATTGCAGCAAAGCTGACAGTAGAGAAACTGCTTTCCATGACTTTGCTCATGTGACAGTTGTGTTTGTGGCTTGTTAGATTTGTCCTGTGTGCAGTCACTGTCTCTGAGCCCTACCAAAGCCATAGGGAGATGTACTTAATAAAAATAGAGGCTTTTAACTTAAGAATTTAGGAAGAAACTTGTCATCTAGAGAAACTTTTAATGCTACTTTTAAACTGATTATGTTTTTAAGTGGCCAAACGTGAAAATTGTTATTGCTGTGAAGAGGCATTTGACTGATTAAGAGTAAAGCAGCCTTAAACTGAACTGGTGAGAGGATAAGCAGGGAAAAAACCTGCCCAGGAACTGAGAGGTGGTTGTTGTGAGGATAAGTTCCATCAGGAGAAAAGAGGCAAATGGAGAAAAACTGGAAGGAGAACAGCAGGAAGAGCTTGAGTGAAACTCATGTAGCAACGGGTAGGCGGGAGCGGAGCTGAGGGCAAAACGTCCTCAGAGGTGAAGATCTGGACTGAGGAATTCTGGTCGTGGGAAGATGAGAATGACTTGGCTGGTATGTGCTGGAGCGAGAGAACTGGGGTAATGGAGAAGATAGTTTCCCCCCCTCTAGTCATGACAGTGCTTGCCTGGATTTAGATGAAATACTGCATTTGTGTTGTGTGAGTGAGAGACACATTCTGTTTAAGTTGCTTTTTTTAATGGATTGCTTGTGTTACTAAGTGTTTCTATTTTTCTCAGTTGTCCTGCGCTCTTCAGAAATGTGGATGAATTCAGCTAACGTTTTGCAATAGAAGTTCCCTGGACTTAGCGCTTGCTCTGAGCAGCTTTCAGCATCTGACCGGGGGTGTGAGGTATCTTAAACCTTGTCATTCTTCTCTCTCTTTCAGGTTGCAAAAGAATTTGGTTTCAGGAATAATGGGTTTTCTGTCTACACCAATAGAAACAGGACAGGAGAGATCACAGCATCACAAAACAAATCCCTCAACTTACTGAAAATCAAGTAAGTCCTGACAGAGAGCGCTGTGGGTGGAGGGGGGGCTTTGTACAACAGGGTGCCTCTTCTCTGAGCTTGCCTGAACTCTTCCCTCCAAACTGGGCAGCAGCAGGCAACATCGCGTTACAGAAGTTCTAAGCTTTCAGCTATCACTCACCAACTACTTGAAGGAACAAGCTTGATTGACGTGCTGAAATGGGGCTGATCAAATTGACTACATGTGAGGCTGTGGCAGCCATTTCTTAGGTCACTTCTTGCGTTGTGTTTGCTCGTTGTGGTGAGGCAGCAACGGGCCTCCTGTTTGCTCTTTTACAGCCTACAGCAAGCTCCCTCATCCCTGCTTTCATTCACGCTATCCTTTTTTTCTGCATCAGTGCCAGAGTCTGATAGTCCCGTGTGCAGAAGCCAGGGTTCCTGCCTTCTGTAGCCAGGCACCTAGGGAGATCAGAGGTGCCAAATGGTGCAATCGCTTCATGTTTGATTGGGGATGTCTTAATTCTGTTCATGTCAGGAATAATGTTAAACTGGTTAAAAATACAAGAGCTGTTACCACCGTGTGCAACTTGTCACTTGAATGTGTGAGCGCTGGCAGCTGCCTTGGGAGGACTGTGACTTGACGTGCACAGGATCCACACTAGTCCTTTTTCTTGCTGGTGCTGTCGCTTCTCTCCATAGGCTCCTTTTGCCTTTTTCTTCATCTTTTTCCCACGGTCCTGTCTCCTGATGAAAAGATTTGCATTTGTTGTGCAAATGACCAAAGCAGCAGAAAGAGGTGGCTAACGGAATGGCTTCGGACTGCACGTTTGCTACTCTGTGTGTAGTTTGTGATAAATTACACGTTCCTCAGTGGTCTGGGAGGTTTGCTACCCAGAAGCAACTACTGATACCTGTGTGTTGTTTTTCCACACCCATAGGCATGGCGATATGCTGTTTCTCTACCCCTCGAGCCCGGCTGGCTGCTCCTCAGAGACCATGGACACCTCTGTCTCCCAAGGTCTGCGGCCTGTGGGGGCACCCCAGGTGGTGGAAGATGAGATCGACCAGTATCTGATCAAACAGGATGGGAAGATTTACCGAAATCGAGACCAGCAGCTGTAAGTACAGGTGGACTTTGTTTCTGGCAATGCATCTGTGCCTTACCAGAGCTTGTAACATCTTGTCTGAAACCTGCAGCCAGGAAGTGTGCTATGGGAACTGCCCTCTGTGCCACTGCTCTATTCCTCACTGCCTTTGAAATGTTCACAAGGGAAAACAGCCCCTGCCATTGTCCGGGAAGGTTAAATTGAGCTCTGGTGAGCTGAGGAAGGAAGCAGATACCAAAATCCCAGGGTCTTTGCCAGGAAGGACTCATTCAGAGCATCTATTGTTTTGATCTAGGTGGCCCCTGCTATGGGACTTGTGATCGTATATTTTGTGCTCCTAAAACATTTGGAGCTCTCTAGATTAAAATGAATACTTTGAATTCTTCCCCAGGATGTCCTGGCAGCCAGTGCTGTGTAGAAATACTAGGTTATGCTCTGTGTGTGGCATATTGCTTAATAAGCAGGGGCCTGCTGTCTGCAGTAGCTTCTGTTCCATATGGTCTCAATATGTAGCTCCCTGTTGCTTGGGTCCTGAGGTGACAGGCGTGTGGGGCAGCAGGGCCAGGTCTCCATCTCGCAGGAGGGGTGCGGACGGGGAAATGTGCTTTCAGCCAGAGCTGCTGTCTCAGCATCACCCAGCCAGCAGCGGGTGAACATCAAGGTCAGATTCGTTTTCTGAATCACGGGCGGCTCCTCTGTCAAGAGCGGAGACCTGAGCTCTGTCACCTTTTCTGGCTGCCGTGCAGTCTTTCCCTGCTTGGGCAGAGCCAACACAACCCTGCATCGCTGTCTTCGGCACTGCGATGAGTGCGTGTGGCACCTCACCTAGGATGTCCCGAGCAGGAGCACTTCTGTGTCTTCAGATCCAGCCACTCCTCATAAAGGAAGAACACAGCAGTGAAGGGAATGAGTGGAAGTATCCAATGGCAGAGACGTGGAAGTGGGACTTGGGTCTCTGCCTGCTTAATTTTTGGCTTCCTTTCCATCACGTGCCTTTCTAACCTTTCTGTGAAACCAGGGAGTCCATTTTGCTCGCAGAAGTGCAGCAAAGTCCAGCTTTGCCAAAAGTCTTAGCTGCAAGAGGCTTAGGTAAACAAAGCAGCCTGTATTTTTTGTAAAAATAATAATACAATGGTGAGTTAATACTACCGTAAATCTACACTGATGCTGCTAAAATGTCCTCTGTCTAGATGGTTGGTTTTTATTGCTCATCGTTAACAACGTCCCAGTTGGCTCCTGGCCTGATGTCTGTACTGGTTGTTGGCTTGGGGCTGGACCCCTCTGCAAAGTAACTTCTGCAAGGGCTTGAGTGAAAATTTTAAAGCCAACCAGGAATTCTTTATGAAACAGAATAGCTCGCCCTTCCCCATTGTGTTGTCTTCCATATGGTTTATCTTTAGGGCTGCAGCAGCAAGGAAGTTTGGAGAGACGTAGCCTTTACATGGAAAATCCTATCTAACCTTTTCAGGCTGATGATAAATGAGGAAAATGTCACATTATCGAAACAATAAAGGCAAAACCCACCACTCCATGGCAAAAACATTGTCTTTAATTTGACCACATTTTTCAAAAGAATAAATGAAGGTATTGTTCTTAGCAGGGAGCCAAAGCACAGTGGTGGATATTTATGATAAAAAGAGTGTGTCTGGGCTTGTTCCTGTATTTGTGAGTGCATATCAATCTAAACATGAAGGGATGCTGGCGTTCAGCTGAGTGCATTAGCAGCCTTTAGTGGTCCTCTATGTACATTATCTGCCACAATACTTTGTTAAAAGCAATGCTGCAACTGGATCCCATCCATTTTGTCTTTAGAAGAGCCAACATCCATGCTCCTCTCTAGAGGCCTGCCTTTGAAAACTAGCACTGACCTAGTGCTGGGGCAGAGGTGTGGGGGGATTTTTTTGTTGTTTTGGTTTTTTTTTTTTAAAGCGATCGCCTCAAAAGGAGATGTTTTCCCCTCTGTTTTGTAACTTTACCCAGCGGGTCTTTATGTGTCCAATAAACACATGCTTCCCTGTTTGTTCCAGGCCATCCTCTAGTGCCTGATAAAGGATGAATGTTGTGGTTGTCTTTTTGTTAGAACCACACAGGCCAGCGCTGTGACGTAGATTTAAAACACTTTGAATTGTAACACAACCCCAACGCAGGGTTGTAAAACTTGAGAAGCTGTGGTCTGACATCGGTTCACGTGGCTGTTCAGAGAGCAGAGCTGCTTGCCAGCAACACAGACGTTAGGAGGGTTTCATCTTGACCTGGGGCTCTCAGATTTAACCTGAAGCTGTTGCTGTCTCTTTATGTGAAGTTGTCTTGTGGTGACCCCTCTGTAATATTCCCTAGTGGGTGGAGAGTTGCTCAGAGCTGTGTGATTGTATCAATCTTCCACACCACAACTGTTAGTCCAGAGCAACTTTGACCGTCCATCTTCTCCCTTGTTAAATAAGAGTTAACGCTGCTTCTGTCTCTCTTTGCATAGGTGTCGTCATGGCCCCTTGGGTAAATGTGTGCATTGTGTACCGCTGGAGGTAAGAGCCCCAAGAAGGTGCTCCAGAAAGTCACACAAAAGCATGTCCTCTTGGATTTGGTTTCTTCCAGTATGAATGCTTTTCCTCGGAGCACTGCCCCCATAGAGACGGCAGCTCTGGGTCAGAATCCTGCCGTGCACTGTCAAAGGTGCCAGCTCGCATCCAGGATCACTAAAGCTCTAGGCCTTTGAGACCCTGGGTTTATTCTGGTTAATGCTCTGTTTTTCTGCAGTAATGAGTTTAACAGAAAGTGCTTTAGAAAAGCTCCAATTTTCCTCCCTCTTCACTCCTGCCTGGATCTTCTTCTTTCACCCCCCTCTCATGGATCCCAGCACTTCCCAGTTTAACCATGTATTATTCAGGTTGAAGGCAGCTTTAGTAATGCCTACAAATGTGCTAAGCTGTATAATTTATGGCATGAGGCAGTGATCCCTCAAAAGTTGCTGCGAGCCAGGATGGCTGTTCCTCCGCTTCCCCGCCGTGTGCTCTGGAAGTTCTTTGGCCTTGTTTGAGCAGCTGGGCTTTTTGTTTGTTGTTAGATATTGAAAGGAAAAAGCATTTTGCCTTTGAGACTTGTTCTGATTTGTGGAGCCAATCTGTTATAAAAGTAGGAGGCGATAATAAAACTCGCTGTTGTAGAGCCCCACTGTTTCTATCACAGTAGTAGCTGCCTTGAAAATGAGCCTAAATTTTCTTGATTGTTTCCACATTGAGAGCCACTGGGGTTGACTCTAGAACATCCATTTGTTTAGTGATCAATGTATTATCAGACAGGTGTCTGACCTGGCTTTTCTTTGTGTGGTGTTTTTGGCAGCCTTTTGATGAGGATTATTTAAACCATCTGGAACCTCCTGTGAAGCATATGTCCTTCCATGCCTACATCAGGAAGCTGACCGGAGGGGCAGACAAGTAAGAAAATCTCTGTGTTTAAGGGAATCTAGTTGTAGCTCCTTTTTAAAAATACAAATGAAAGTACAGACAGATCTCACCCGAGTAGTGTTGAATACAACTATTGAATGGCAAACTGAGGAGAAAACAACACATTAAAAAAAAAGAAAAGGGGAAAAAAAAAAGGGCAGGGGGGGAAATTAAATCTGTCTTTTTTTTTTTTTTTTTTTTTTGCTGTGACAATGTAATTGCTTCCAGGAAGCACTACTGATGGGGGGAGATGGCCAGATGGAAGGAAAGAGGTTCCCTAATTATACCAAGCTCCAAGCCTGGATCTCAAATCTCGTGGAGAGGCACTGAGACTGTGGTGTACCTGGGGAGCTTTTATTCACCAACAGCTTTTCTTACCTACAGACGTGATTAGGACAGAAAGACGAGCTTAACATTCCTCAGGGCCTGATTCTGCTCTGTCCCATGCTCCATGTGTTCTTAGTGAAACCCTTTCTTGTCGTGGTGCCATAGCTCACCACCCAGTAACTGGAAAATAAGGCGTCCTGCCCCATGATGGGGTGGAGGATGCTGTGGTGTCACAGGCCAGATAAGTGCTGAGCAGAGAGGAAGTGCTGAAAGAAGTATTTATTTCTTTACGCCTCGCTGTGGCGCATGTGTTCAGCAAAGGATTTAAAGTCCCCTTCAGTGATGTTGGTGTTCTGAAATGCAGCTCCTTTACATAAGTTATGCAGAGGTATAACCTTCTCCCTCCTATTCCTAAATGCCGTTGGGATTTTTTTAATGTCTTTGTGAGATGCAGCTCAAGTCCATAATACTTTTATTTGAACTTCCGTTTGCAGGAAGCCTTGTGCACATGAAAGGAGCTCTAATTTGCCCTAGCGGTATAATCTATTACTTCCCACGTGCTGCATAAATTATTTAAGCAGGGTCCCAGGAGTTTTCTGTCTCTGCTCTTGCTCGAATATCTGTTTAGGAGCTGGGTCGGGGAGCACATGTTGGCCTCTTGACCTCCCTCAATAAGTGGGCAGCAGAGGTTACTTCGGGACCGTAGGAGCGGAGCATCCACCCATGGGAGTTTGCAGGGCTCTTTGAGATCCTCTGAAGGTGCAAAGCATTGGTGCCACCGCGTCTCCTCTGCCCTGCTTCCTCTGTGATATTTCTAGCCACTTGCTTTTTGAGACCCAAAAGCATCTACTGTGGTAACAGTGGCTTTCTCTTTTTCTTCTTGCAGGGGGAAATTTGTTGCCCTGGAAAACATCAGCTGTAAGATCAAATCGGGCTGTGAAGGGCACCCTCCTTGGCCAGAAGGCATTTGCACAAAGTGTCAGCCAAGTGCCATCACTCTCAATAGACAGGTGAGATGGAGCTCGCAGGAGCCCTCGTGCTTAAAGCTGAGAAGGGACTTGACTTTTATTGTTGGAGAGATGACTTCAAGAACAGCCAACTTGGAGCAAGACACCTTTGCGTATTGGCAGTTGTTGGGGAAATGGCTGTTAAGGTCTTCAGTCCTTGCAGAAAAGGACTCCAAAACCTATCTGGTTCAGCAGTTTCCTCGTAACGTGGAGGACATCTGAGCTAGCACCACTAGCGATGAATCTCCACTTCTTTTCCTCAGGGGATCCAAAAGGCCACCCACTGTTTCTTCTTGTTTCCTCTTAAATTTCACTGTCTTTTTTTAGTTGCAAAGGCTCTTGGGGTAAGGGCCCTAGTAAAGAAGCCAAGCTAATAGGGTGCTGGGGCTGCTCAGTGCTTTCCTACACTCCAGCCCGTAGTGAGTTCTGCTTGCTGGGTAGGAGAGCGGTGCTGAAGGCAGCAGAGGGGAGAGGGAGGGAGCCAGCTGGCTTTCCCTGTCCCTGCTTTGGCAGGATTCAGCTGTAAGGGGTTGTGTGCGTCCTAGGCAATTGGGAAGGTATTGACAATAGGCAAAGTAAATGGACCTAGTCAAGGATGGCCTGACACTTGAACTTTGTCAAACAGAAATACAGGCATGTTGACAACATCATGTTTGAGAACCACACAATTGCAGATCGCTTCCTAGACTTCTGGCGGAAGACAGGAAATCAACACCTTGGGTATCTATATGGCCGGTACACAGAGCACAAAGACATCCCTCTGGGGATCCGGGCGGAGGTTGCTGCTATCTATGAACCCCCACAGGTAAAAGCTGGGTGCCGTGGTGTCAGTGTTGACTCGTAAAGGTAATTGGAGAACACGGAAACACTTTTTTGTTTGGGAAACCTCACCGACTGCAGCTCCATAAGGAAAACGGTCCCATGAAAAAGATGTTGTGATTTATGTCTTTAATGTCACTGTCAGTTATTGCCACTGAAAGAATTTTAAAGCCCAGATTTGCTTTTTGTTATTTTTACACTTTCTTTTACATTACTGCATGCTCAGATGATTTAAAGCTAGAGAGACTTCATAATAGTAGATTTCCTTGTTCATGTTTCCTTGATTAGGGGATTTCCAAGGTCATGGTACAGAACAGCCTGAAAACGAATTCTGTACTAGTTAAAAATGTTGTGGCCCTTGCTTCAATTTCTTATCAGCTCTCTGGGAAAACGTAAGCAGCTTAATTAGGCAAAAATAAAGTCTGCTGCCTTGGTCGAGAGGCCGAGGTTGAGATTTGATGCCTCGGAGCAGCCGGAGTCCCCGCTAGATGGTGCACGGCACCGCGCAGCACCGCGCTCTGCACCGCCGAGTCCTCCGGGGAGGCCACAGCCAGAGCAGGTCCCGCCAAGTCTGGCTTCCCGGGGAACCCAAAAGCTGAATTCAGCATCAGAGAGCTGGAAAGGGAGGTGGCAAATGCGAAAAGCCACTCCGCCCACGACACAAGGCTCGGCTCGAAGTTGAGTTTGCCTACTGGCTTCTTCACCACTGACCAAAGTCACTTTTCTAAGTGCAGATGCTATGTATACAAACATGTCATGGTGGGTGATATGTTTTCTTCCTCTTGATGATTTCTGCAGTGTTGCTAGAGTAAAATGCAACAGATTTGTCAGTGGAAAAAGAAAAATGGATCTTTGGGAGTGTACGTGTGTGAGAGCAGAATTGCAAGCCTTTTATAAGTTCTTCCCTCTATTGTTTCAGTATCGCTGATTAAGCCCCTGCTTTGGAAGTTCATATGCTTCTAGTTGTGCACGGTAAAAGCAAGGAAGCTTTTGCTCTCCTGGCAAGCAGTCTCTGCTGTGCTTCTTGACACGGCATCTCGCCACACGAGAAAGCTTGCATCTGAAACGCACCCAGATGGAGTCGTGTTCTCCAGAGTGCGGGGGGGAAGGCCTGGGCGTGGGCTCTTGGATTCACTGGATTTCTGCCTCTCTGCTGCTCAAAGATTCAAACAAACGAAACGGCGGTACAAAACTGGCAGGTTGAACACAGAGCTTTGGAAAAATTATATAATCTCTTGCCTTTTCCAACATGCTCGGAAACAGCAATGGCCTGTTTGTAAATGTTGAGTCTTTCATTCATAAACCCTGACATAAACTTAGCTAACTAATAGGATGGGTCTGTGAGTAGAGGAGGTCTCTGGGGTGAAACCAGTCAGTGGTAACGCTGAAGGGGAAACCTAGACCTCTGCTTCCATCCTCTGCCTCATTACTGACAATGGCTAAGCGTACTATGTTTTTTCCTGTTCTGTCTTACTAACAAGTTTTTCTTTGCTGCAGATTGGTACACAAAACAGCCTGGAGATCCTGGAAGATCCAAAAGCTGAGGTTGTGGATGAGATTGCTGCAAAGCTTGGACTGAGAAAGGTTAGGATGTTGTTGGATCTCATGCGTCTTTGTTTGGCAATGAAGAAAGTCGTCGGCAGTTCTCTTCAGCTCCACGGGGTTATTCAAGACTGTTTGGGCACATCTGAAATCTAGCTTAAGTGTCGGTAGCTCTTATGCTTTTAGGTATGAAAAAACAAAATGAGAGCATTTTCCTGAGCACAAGCATCTAGCAGGGCTGTGCAGCTGAAGTCAGCAGTCCTCTGTCATGAATGACATCAAAGGGAGTAGCAAAGAAGCAGAAACACAATTTTCCCTTTATTTCTCCGCAAATAGGAGCCATTCCTGGTAGCATCTCCCCGGTGAGTGCTAATTTGGCACAGATGTAGCTGGAGTTGCCTTCCGAGTTTGTTCTTCCTTTTGACAGGATCTGTGCTCCACTTCCAGGAGCCGAGGCTCCTGCTTTTTTTTTTTTATTCTCCTCTGTGGGGTCCCATCTCTTGATGCTGCTGAGGCAGGCTGCGGTGAGTTAATCTGTACGTTGGTTTAGAGGTGCAGGTCCCCCAGCAGCTGAGCCTCAGTCCTCTGTTCCCCTCATGCCTGCAGCCTGTCAGTCATCCCTTCAGGACGTATGGGTGTTGGGATCTGCTGGTTTGCTGACACCTCTCAAACCTGTACTGATATTTTCCGGTTTGGGAAATCTTCTGGTATCGTGTGAATGCCAGGAATGAGATGTACACAAACAAGATTTGACTTGCTAAAGAAAACACAAATCAGAAAAGACTCAGTACAGTAGACTGTAAACATCTGTGGTGAGGTCTTTTGTTCTCTGAAGATAAGATCTTTAGCCTTTTGCCAGTGTCTGAAGCAAAGCTTCTGTGTGTGTTATTTATTTCCATGCTTTTCCTCTGCTTCTCACATCAGATATTTTTAATCAATATGACTTAACACGTAACTTGCTGCTGGTTGCAGATTTTTGTCTGTCTGAGCTCTGCTAGGAATCTGAATCAGCAGTTCTTCCTCTGAAGGGTTAACGCTGTGGGAGCTGGTCACGAGGGGGCTGATCGGAGCTGTTTTTAGCACATGTGTGTAGAAGGGTTCACGCAGCGGTGTGTGTGTATGCATCTATACTCCGATGTGCAAACAATGCAAAAAGCAGGAATGTGTTTTTTGGATCTGAGCAGACTGATTTGGAATGAATCATACTCCAGTGGGAACATATGAGCTTTATCTTAACTAGTGACTGCGAGCTTCAAAATGAGATCATGTGAGCTGCTTTGTCATCTGCTGGCGCTCCCGATGCTGCTTTGCTCTGAATGCTCAATAGGAAATGCTTTTTGCTGTGGGTGGGAGGAGGTAGCGGCTGAGAGGCCTCTTGCAGCCTCCAGATCTTTCCATGAAAAAATATTCCATAGTGAAACATAAAGCTGCAGGTGCCCCCGGCCAGCCAGCTGGCATGCTGCTCCTGGAAATCGGATTCAAATGAGCCCGGCACAGCTGGGAGAGCCATTTCCTTCAGGCAGCATACAGCAGGGCCGTGCGAGAAGCCAAGAACATCTTGTCCTGCTAGGAGAAAATGTATAAGCTCTCTTCTGGTTTGGTTTGGGGGTTTGTTTTTTTTTTTTTCCTTTTTTCCTTAAAGCAACTTTCTTCATAACACTTCTTTATAGGTTGGCTGGATATTTACTGATCTGGTCTCTGAAGACACACGGAAAGGGACTGTTCGATACAGCAGAAACAAGGTGAGATTCAAGTGTGCAGCTAATTACAGCTGCTGGTACTGAGGGTTTGTGTAATAGCATAAACGCTGACTGTGCCAAGCAGAGTACTGAGCCAGGGCAGCACAGGGCTGGAGATGATGCTGAGACTGGAATTCTTGTGAAATGGGGTTTTTCAGAAGCTTCTGAAGGAAAAGGAGCTTGAGCTTGAAGAGCACTGTTAGGGGTTTGAAGCTGTTTAGATAGTACGCAAAGCTGCCTGCAGCCCTTCACCCACTTTACTTTAAGAAAATGGTGCTTGTGGTTTAAGAAAATTTAGTAGAGTGGAGGGAGTTGGGGTAGTGTGAGGTGCAAACTCAGTGAGCAAAAGTGACTCAGTCAAAGGATGTTCCTGTGGGCTGGGCTTTGTGAGATATACATGGCTCAAACTTTGACCTTCTCAGCTTCCTGTAATTCTAAAATCAATGATAGCCCTATTTGGAAAATGAAACCCTTTTAAAAAAAAAAGGTGTGTAAAGGTGGGTAGAACAAGAGGTGGGACAGTCCTTCTGGTGAGAGCCAGGCTCAGGGCTGGGGACCTGACATGTCGCATTCTTTTCTCAGTCTCTGCAGCAACTTTCTACGAAAGCATGTTTTACTAGGGTGTTGGTAGTTTTCTTTGGCTGCAGACCAGGGAAATAGGTCTAGGCTACATTGCGTTGTCCTTTTTATACACATTTCTGCTCTTCCCTCAGGACACGTACTATCTAAGTGCAGAAGAGTGCATCACAGCTGGAAACTTCCAGAACCAGCAGCCCAACATCTGTCGCCTTTCTCCAGATGGTCATTTTGGATCCAAGTTTGTCACAGTTGTGGCTACAGGTATAAACTGGCCTCGGCTTGCCCCAGCTCTCTGGGTTACACGTGAATTATCTCTTGTTAATAGGAGAAGAATATGCAGTTCTGCCAGAAGTCATCAGATGTCCTGGTCCCCATTTGTCCTATTTAAGAAGGGGTTTGCCTTGCTCTATCAAGTAAACTACTTTTTCATTCTTTGTGCTATCTTCTCTACAATTATTTGCCCTGTCCCCTACAGGAAACTTAATTGAGGCTCAGACCTGCCACATCTACCTCTCTGATCCAGAAAGCATTTTTTTGCCTGCAGCCAGGGAAATAACTATTGCTCACTTTTCTGTTTCAAATCTTTAAGCTCCAAGTTCTGTTGCCTGAAAGCGGCAGTGCAGAACCACGGCAGTCCGGATCCTGAAAGTTACTCTGGCTGGTTCAGCATAAAGGAGGGACCTTTATCTCCCTTGTGTCGCTGTCAGGGAAACCCTTACGTAGGATGCTGTGCTCTTCCGTGCATGGAAACATTTTTTGTTTGCCTGAATAAAACAGAGAAGCCTGCAAAATGCTTTGCTTTGTCACCTCTGATTATAGCCATTTTCACAGCGAGTCTCAAGAGGCAATGTGGAATAGTCTGCGCTGCCCGGGCTGTGAGGGGAGATGTTGGCATGTGCTGGGAGAGTTGTAGTGTTAGAAGTTCAATCTGCTGTTCTCCATGGGATGACACATGTATTCATTTAAAATTTCCCTGGAGCAGATACGCTGGATTCTGGGTCTATTTAACACAATACAAAAAACGCGTGACTTCCAAATAGCATCCAGTGTAAAAACTGAAAGTGTGATATTATATTGCCTCCTCTGAGCCCAGGTTTTGTAAGTGTTCCCAGAGCCTTTTTCAGTGAAAATGCTCTTTCAGTTAACAGGCCTGTGCAATCGGACAGCTGCCTGTACATTCCAGACTGCTAAACGCATCCATCTTTCATTAAAGATAGATGTGTATCTCGCTCACTCTTTTTTTTATTTATTTCTGGTTTTTTAAACAGAAACTGAGAAAATGATGGCTAGTTTTGTTCAGGCCTTCCCCGTGTCTTGGTCTATGTTTAATTTCTAGGAGTGTTTGTTCTGGAGCAGTGAGTGATTGAGGTTAGAGATCAAAGGGTAGAAAACGAATATTTCCTCTTTTCTGTTCCAGATAATTTCATTCTCTTCTGTTAAATCAGCCCATCAGGTTTCTATTTAAACACTTGATTCCTTCCTTTTGTGCCGTATAAATATATCTGAGTAGTTTGCATCAACTTTGCCTTTAAATCCTCTACATGGATTAATTCCTATCCCCTCCTGAATTCCTAGGTTTGGAAATAGTAACGTCTTCCTACCATCTGTCTGTATCTTCTCTTTCCAGTTGTATTCTAATGACATATGACTCGATGTTGCTTACATTATCCAAATTAAAGCGCCAAGCATGTGATCTATCAGTGAGCCAGGGTCTTAATTTCCACTTTCCATGTCAGATTTCCACCAAGCCATCCATTACAGGCTGAGAAAACACTTTTTCTTCTTATGCCTAACATTACTAGATGACCAACCAACCCTGAAACTGCAGCTCATGGTTCCTTGGAAATGAAACAGGCTCACAGGAGCTGTGTGCCTGGTTTTTGTTTCGAAAGAGAGAAGATACCTGCAGGGTAGTGGGATGGTGATGCTATCAGGAGCCTTCTGAAAGAGCAGCTTCACCTCCTCTAAGCTCCTGGCAAAGCATTCTTGCTGTCACACCAGGGGTCTGTCCTGTTAGGCTAGCTGTGAAAATATGTGTTACTAAATAGATGTAGAGCTTAGAGGGGATCCTTCCCAGAAGTACTTCCCATGCAGCAGCACCAGCGTTTTCTTCTCACCATTCTTTGCTGTTAGCAAGACCGTCGTGTTTGATGTTGCTCGTTGAGTCATGCCTCTCTGAGTTACACTGGGCAAATCAAGCTCATGTGGGATTTTTAACCAGCCTCTTCTCTTTCAGGTGGTCCCGACAACCAGGTCCACTTTGAGGGGTACCAGGTCTCGAATCAGTGCATGGCACTGGTTCGAGATGAGTGTTTGCTGCCCTGCCGAGATGCACCAGAGCTGGGCTATGCCAAGGAGTCCAGCAGTGAGCAGTATGTGCCTGATGTGTTCTATAAGGTAAGGGCTGTGTGCTGGGGGTTGGGGGGAGCTGCAAAAACAGCTCTGCCGCGTGTCTGGAAATCAGTATGGCCAGCTCAGGAAAGGATGTCTTTGAGGTCTGAACTATTTTCAGTAGTAACCGTTCACCACATGTCTGCAAAGTAATTGCATAAGCTCCATTTCCCCCTCATAAATGTGCTGTTATGGTTTCCGGTGCAGCAGTAGCCATTGGCTGTCCAGCTTCTAAATGAGGTCTGCAGTGATCCACCGAGAGCCCGTAGCAAGTGCTCTGAATTCACCTCTTCCGTATTTGTTGGCAGTATTTGCCATGCTTCTCTGTTGATTTTAATCCCCAGCTGAGTTCAGCTTCCTCCACTGCACAGCCGTATGATGTGTGCTAGCACAAATGGTGCGGTGAAAACGATGGGTTCCTTATGCGGTGCCAGGGATTCGCTTGTGTATGACATGCTTACAGGCACCAACTGCGCAGCGGATGCAACAAAAGATAGCATAATTCATGCAGCAAGAGGAGAGACAGCCCTGTGCATGCTTCTCTGTAAGAAAAGGAAGGTGCAAAGGCTTTCAGAGCAAGGGCAGGACCAGAGTGTGTCCCTGGCTTTCCCCCCGAGTATTGGGGTTACTGCCTGTGCCCAGGTCCTGTTCTTGGGTCAGACAGTAAGCTCCAAAAACTGGTACTGAGGAGCAGCGGGGATATGTGCATCCAGAGCGGATCCAAAATACTCTTATGTGAAGCGTCGTGCAAGAGCACTGCTGGTAACTTTTCTGCTGCAGTTTTCGGTACAGCTTGATGAATGGACTGTCATTATTCCCTTGACAGTTGTTTCTGGAGATCTTCAGGCCCCCTGTATCTGCAGGGCCGAGTTAGAAACTTGGGGACAGGATCTCTGCGGAGGCTAATAGCACTGCTTCTCAAACGTGTGTATGTTGGTGCCCCGTGAGCAAGCCAGAGGAATTAATTAATGGCACTGCTTGCCAACTAATTAGCCATCCATCACCCAAGTTAGTTATCTCATTCTTGTCTGTCTGATATACACAGCCCGCTCAGCCTGCAGCACTCCTGCCGCCTGTATTAAAGCCGTCTGTTAAGGAGCATAGGATAAGCAAAGCTACCGTCATTTGGGACGACAGAAATGAGCGTATTGTGCACCAGCGACAGAAATGGAGCTGGTCCAAATGCTCTTGTATGCCCTGAACCTGGGACTGGGAAATGCTGGCCTGGGTGAATTGGCCTGTGAGACTCCACCTTCCCCCTCCACCCCTTAACTGAACTGCTGAACTGCTGGCTTGTCTTGAAACCACCTGAAAATGAGGAACATCTCTTGGCTAAATTCAGTGCTTGAGAGGAAAGGTAGATGGAATCCGTGCCTTTTTCCTTAGCACACAGACAGCTTGCTCTTAGGAGCTGATAAGCCAGGTCCGATTTAGATACAGTGGAGCTCGATTGTGCAAGGGTTGGCCCTGAATGCAAAGATGAGATCATCTCCTGGCGTGCTGTGGTCCTGCTCCAGAGGAGCCCGTGCTGTGCCACAGTCAGGGTGCAGCCTTGCAGGAGGTCCCGTAGGTCTGTGTCCCACATGTGGGCCACCCTGGGTGTTTGGAGTAGCAGGAAGCCAGTGGGTGTTCCCATAAGGTCTTCACTCCCATTCGTAATCTGAAGCAGGGAGATAAACAAAATGCTAACTGATGGCTCCAGCCTTCTGTGGAAATTTCCATGAACCACTGATTCACTGGGTCAGGCTGAAGCTTATTTCATATGTTTTATAACTTCTATCCGTAATTGCCTTTTTCATGATGTGCTCAAGGAAGGCTTGAGGACCGCTCTGGTGGGTGTAATTGTCCTTCAGCCTTAAACGTGTTTGGCTGTAGGATCTCTTAATTTTTTTGGAATGTTCTTAAATCAACGGAAAGCTTAGTCACTTCTGGCTTTGAAAACCTTTGGGGTCTCATTAAATGTGCAAGGCTTGAGGTCAGAGACACTACCTCATAGTTACTGGGTTGGTGACAACAATGGTGTCAAAGCATTGGTTAAATACAGTATGAGGAGCAGGAGTCCAGTGCTTGGCCTCGTAGCAGAGGACAGCTGCTTCATGGTGCAGCGCCCTGCTCCCCCTTTGCAGGAGCTGAGCAGCTTTGTTCCCAGGCCTTGATGTGGGGGTTCCCCTGTGTGCTGCCCTGCCAACTAGCTTTGGGCAGAAAGCTGCACTTTTGAGTAGTTGCTACATTTTGTCTTGGACTGAGAAGCTATCACTGGTAGAGAGAAAAGTCCATATATATATTTCTATGTAATACGCAAGTATTCATTTGAAAAGCCCTTTAGGATGAAAGGAGCCATACAAATTTATTCTAATTGGATGAGAACCAGAAGGCCAATGTTTGTGTAGTGTGGATGTATTTATAGAACAGCTATGCATCCAGATGCAAGGCAAAATCTATTGAACTCTCGTATCTGTCTACAGCAGGGTAATGCAGTAGATTCACCTTCGGCTTTGCGAATAGGAAAAGGTGCTGCTGTTCTCATCTGTAGCAAAGTGTAAGCCAACAACTGTGCTACAGTCACGTTGTTCGAAGAAGACATCTTGTACCTCTGCTCGCAGTAGGTGTTGTTACTTCAGCAATGACTGTTAGGAAATGCGTCTGGATTGGTAATGCTGCAGGCGCAAGAAGAACCCGCACTGCAGGCAGGAGAGCTGCAGCTTCAGAGACTTTACTGCACAGGCGAAGAGGTGCCTGGAAGGAGAGGAACGGCTGTCTTTGGTCAGCGAGCTGTTTTTCCACGGTTTGCACCACGTTTTGTGTTTGTGGAGTGGGAGCAGGGGGCCACCGCGTCCCCTGGGGCTGCAGCTGTTCCTGCCTGAACGTGACTCACCTCGATGGTGTGTTAGCATAGATGGGCTTTTCTTCCATGGAAATAGGAAAACTGATGGCACCAGTGTTGTCCTGCCTCAGGAGGCGAGGCGTTTTTCCTAAGCCTCTAGCCTTGTGATTTCTGTATTTCTTTACCATTCTCTTTATGTTGGCCACTAGCCCTGCTGCTTAGAGGAACCACCCCAGTGGAATTGGCAGTATGCGCTTTCTACACGCGGCCGTTGCTTTCCTGGCTCGTGAAGGCTAGAGTTCTGCTCTAGTGTGAAAGTTGAGGGCTTTGGGGACCATGAGTACAAGTTACTTTTCTCCGAGATGCCTCCCCAGGTAAGATTAGCCAAAGGAAGAAAACATCCCCCTTGGCCTCCTGGGTTGTCTGTGAAGCGTCACAGCGCAGCGCTGTTTCCAATTTGAATGTTGCACAACCGGCACATGCTTCTTGGCGAGTTCGATGCAACGAAACTCATGAAGGAGTCGCTCTTGTCAAGACACAGCCACACAAGTCGGGGTAACCGCTCTCTTTGTGAGTAAAGGTGACGAAGTTGCAATGGTCACTTCACCCTGTTTCTCTGCTGGATGAGGGAGAGCCCATCTGAACATTACATATGGGCCATTTTCCGTTCCCTGTCTTCTGCCCTCGAGCAGTCTCCTTTGTCCGTCTGGTTCTAGAAAATAACCGTATTGATTTTGATTTCACTAAGAATGTACCTTCCAAACCGTGGGTTCATTATTCAGAGCTGAAGTTGCTTGCAAATGGTGCCCAGTGCCCCAGCTGGGTGTGATCCTTCCCGTTGGGCTGCCTGCACCCTGTGCTTGCTGTCCACCTGCTCCCAGCTCCCTGTGGTCAGTTTGCCGAGCCCGTAACTTTGCAGTGCTGCAGCGTTGCCTAACTCTGCTCCCCGCACACCTGCATGCTCTGCTCCACCGTTAACTTCATGAGTGTCTCGACCGTACACCGAATAGGGAAAGGAGGTTGCTGTGTTTTACGGACCCTTTGAAACAATTGAATAATTGGATTTTGGGACTGGCTGGCTTTGTCTCTTATCACAGGTATTTGTGTCAGCTTAGTGTAAACATGAAGATGTCAACCTTGCAATGAATTGTGTTTTACAGCTGCCTGTAACATTCCCCCAGAGTTTCTTTGGGATGGTGTAAGACGAAAGCCCTTTACAATGGCACCAGTGTTGTGAAAGAGCCCTTTGCCCTCGTAGAGTCCTGCACGTGCTTTGTGCATTTACAACGGCTGAGACAGTGTCTGAGCCTTGGCTTGTCATCTGTTAAATAAAAGCCAGGGCACTGCTTTTATTAGAGCCAAACGGGACCTCTGAGCCAGGTTGTGCCCTGCGTGGCACGCTTTGCTTCCACCCATTTGCTTTGAAATCCTCTTCCCAGGGAAGACATGATAGCCAGGCTGCGTGGAGGCTTTTGCAGGGAGTTTTCACTAACAGCGAAGGACTTCCCCTGGCTGGCCTCCTACCAACGGTTCGTGTTGGACTGGAAAAGCCTTCTTAGCCTTAAATGTCCCAGCTGCTCTGGGGAGGAGGATGCTTGATTAGCTCATGAGGAGTCTCCTGAGAAGGGTTTCAACTCTCACTGACCTATCGCTTGCTCTTAGAAAAGTCGCTTCATTTCTGCGCGTCAGCTGCTCTATCTGTGCAAGGGGGTAGGACTGCCCAGTAAAGCCCTTGGAAATCAGCAGAGGGAAGAGCAAGGCTGGGCTTTATTAACACACAGAAAGGACAGACAGCTGCTCAGCTCCACGGTACCTTCGGCAGAGTGAACCCATGGGGAAGACTAACAGCATGGGATGCTAACGGCTGTCCAGCCCTGGGACATGGAGCTGGAGCCTCCCTCCTGGCTGACAGCTGCCCGGGCTCCTCGCTTGGCTGCTTCCCTCACCCTCGATCGAAAATCCCAAGGCCACCCAGAAGCCTTTCCCGCTGCAGCCATCCTGCAGTGCTGCAGAGGTGTGCGAAGCGGCCGGCCGCGGTCCCTGCGGGTGCACCCATCCTTTTCCCTGTTTGACCTCGTCCGTTCGCAGCTTCTGCCTGCAAACAGTGTTTTGAAAGGCTCTAATCGCAGCGCCTGATGCAATCTCCAGTTTGCTTCTGTCTTCGGGATGATTCATTGTCCAGATCCTCCAGGCCTTGCTGCTTGATATTTGTCCTGGAGCCAAATACTTGCACCTTCGTTAACCCCTTCTTGGCCTCCCTTTGGAGCGGTTGCCACTGGGCATTCATGGCTTTGGGGGTCTCAGGCTCTGGGGCTGCAGCAATAATGTGTCAAGAGGCGCTGCTGGGGCCCCAGCAACTGCCGAGTTCAGGATGAAGATGTCTTTCTCCCAGCAATTCTCTCAGCTTGACATTTGTTAAGGCCTTTAAAACTTAATTGCCTAATAAAATGGTGCATGGGGGTTGGAGAAGAGTGCTGGCACTGGAGGGGGGGCTTTTCTCTCTGGGGAGGGGGAGGGTTGGGACATGTCCTCGACTCGGGGAGCAAGGTTCCAGTTTGGTAGTAACAGTCTAGTGCATGTCTTGAAGGCCTCAGCAGCATGACATTAAAAAGAAGGCATTTAACATGGAAATCCCCAGAGGCGGAGATTAAAGCGAACAGGTGCTGGAAAAATGTTTCTGCATATTAGAACTTAATTAGATTTGAAAATGAATTCCAGATGGGCTAATTATGTGTGAGTTGTTGCAGGTTCTTTCTTGCAGGGACAGGATTGTGTTTGGGAAGCTGATTCGGTCTGATTGGATTTGATTCCTCACTCTTGCGGTATCACCGAGATCTAGAGGCAGGTTAGCTTTCAGGTCCTGTGATCTCCCTGAAAAGGCTCCACGTCTCCTCCTGCTCCTGTCAGAGCCAGAGAGATCTGAGGCCACGAGCCACCAGGCTTGTTGCTGAAATAACCACAGGGCCAGCAACCTGTCATGTTCAAGGAGAAAAGATCCTTATCGGAATTGCTTTTAAAAGGAGCTTCAAAGACTGGAAGCTAGATTTTTTACAAAGGGAACTGTTCCTAGGGACAGAGGATGCTTGGGGAGGGGGCTCAGGAAGGGGGGCTGTTGCCTGGAGGGGAGCAGCGTGCCAGAGCCTGCTTGGGCGATGTCCTTCTGGGTGTACCGGGAGAGCAGAGCGTGAGAGCGAGGTGCTGGCTGCCGCACCGCATATTTGTGCTGTGTAAATACTAGCGTAACCAAGAAATGCTGATAGCGGGGGAGTGGCGTACTCCGGGAGAAAATACGGCTCGGGAGAGGAGGGTGTCAGCCGTGGGCAGCTCATTCTGATGCACGGTGCTCGCTGGCTCGGCCCAAGGAATGCTGCTCAAAACCCCGCAGGAGACCTGCTGGAGGAGTGGGGGTCACGGCCTCTCGCCGGGGTCCCCCAAAGCCACCGAGGTGTTGGGATGACGGCTCCGCCACTGTGCGGCGGCTCTGGGTCTGCCTCCAGCCACTGGGACTCCTGAGAGCTCAGTAAACGTAAACTTTAATGTAGGGTCCCTGATTGGAAATTATGGGTGTATGATTTATATGGGGCTCAGTGAATGATTTATAACATGTTAAGTGATGATTTAGGTAGAAAATACAACCCCCTCTTACAGAATCTTTAATGAAAAGTGTCAGTTCTCATGAATTTATTTCTGAAGCTGTGTTTGAACTCAGCATGTTTGACATAAATCACGTCTAATTGTCATTTTATGATTAATGAACATATGCTGGCCGTTTTTCTCCATAATTAAACTTTATGTTCAATTCGTCTGGCAAAGCAAAACAAGTTTATGCATTGTGATATGCTGGCTCTTCAGGTCTGTGTATGAGAAAGTGCCTGGATTTCCAATTCCCAAGCAAGAGTTGGATGAGAGACTCGTGGCTGGTTTTGCAGAAAGTCAGGTTTGCCTTGGCTGAGAAAGCAGATGTGGTACTGTCCCTCCCTTTTAAGACAGTACTGCTCCTTAAATGGGATTTACACTTCTTAGATAATGCTAGGCACCTCTCCGGTGATGATGACTGAGACAAACAAGATCAAGGTGGTTCGTGACCACGCACTCCCTTAGCTCACGAGGAAACAGAGGTCCCAGCTTACCGACTTATAGAGATCCCTAGCCCTGAAGAGCTGCAGGGAATTGGGCAGCTCCGCAGCACCCAGGCACATACGAGCAGGTTTTCCACACCCTCAGTGATCTGCCAGAGCTAAGGATCCCTGGGGTCCTGTGTGGGCGTCTCCAGGGCAGGATCCCTTAGGCTTCACACGACTTCCATGGTGAGGAATAATTAGACTCTTCTTTTTTCAGGACATAGACAAGTTTGGCAACGAGATCACACAGCTGGCTCGCCCGCTCCCGGTTGAGTACCTAATCATAGATGTAAGTATTCATTGCACTTGTTTGCTTTCAGCAGGGGAAGGTCAGGGCGGAGTGAAGTTCTTAACCCACCTCTAAAATTCACATTGGAGGTGATTCATCAGAGAGATTTTCTTTCTTTCTCCTTTTCCCTCTGCTGCCAGGCATTTCTAGCACAGGGGTGCAGGAGGCAGTGCACTCTGGGGTAGTTGCAGTGCTCCTCGGGATCGATGTGGTGCCAGGGAACACAATTGCTTCCTGGGAAGGCACTGCCTGGTGCCTTATCACGGCTCCAAACTGGCACGTAGCCACGCAGCAGGGAAAGCAGCCAGCCCCACGGATACGTGTGCCGGGCGCTACCTTACGTGGAGCTAATTAGAAAGCTCCAGTTGTCTGTCTCTTAGCAGCAATTAAGAATCCATCTCCTTTTAGTGACTCAGCAGACCAGGTTGGTTGTACAGAAATGCCTTTTCTTGGGGGAGGGAGTTCACACTACAGCACAGCTTGGCTGGAGCAGAGCTGCTGCCTGCCTGCGAGCGAGCGCTGCCAGGCACTGGGGCACGGCTCTGCCCTTTGGCTTGAAAGGAAACTGTTACGGTGTGGAAGGCAGGAAAGCAAATAATTTGGATGACAGATGATATTGCTGGAGTTAGAGGTGGTGCCAATAACGATTAAATCCACCCGGAGCAACTGGTCTGATCCAGCTGCCCCTGGCACAGGCAGTGTCCCGCGGGCGCAGGGAAGCTGGCAGCCGGGAGTCTTCCACTGGCTCGTCCTTCTTCCCCGTTTATTAGCTGCTGTGTGTATGGCTTATCAGAGAGACACTCGGGCTGACACTGGGACGTGTGACTTGCACAGAGAAATGTCGTGTCCAGAACAACGGGCCCATTGTGTGGAGCCCTTGGACACCCCATGCCAGTCGGCAGCACTGGAGCATATTTATTACTCAAGTAGTAAAGGCATCTGTTTCCGGGCTACCTGGGGTGTAATTAAGATGAAAACAGATTGATGGAACATGCATTTAGGAGCAGTCTGGAAAGCTGCATTTCTGAAGCATCTTGTTTTGTCTCTTTTAAAAAAAAAAAAACCAAAAAAAAAACCAAAGGCATTATTCCAGTTAATACTGTCCTGGCAGGTATTTCTGCATCTCTGCTTACAAAGGGCCTCACCAACACGGCCCAGCAGTCAGTAACTGACACCAAAGCTTTAAAGCCCCCAGAATCGGGACTGGTTTAAATGTCAGAAGCTGGCCCAAACACTGGCTTGTGAGCTCAGTAACGTGGGCGCAATGTTGCATTACCCTGTTCCCCATCCCTTTGGCACAGGGTGCAAGGAGGAGGCAGGGTGAGTGCACCCAGAGCGTGGGGTGACTCTGTTCAGTGAAGTGCAAAGGTGTTTTCCTGGCACCCGTTCCAGCCCGAACAGAGCAGCACGGTCCCCTGGCTACCCCGTGGCCAGACAGAGGGGCCACGCTCTCCCCTGCCACCCCTTGGTGTTAAGGTGACACCCCCAGCAGCAGCAGCAGCCGCCTGGCATGAGGCAGAGCTGTGCTGGGAGCTGCTGGGTCCTGGTGACCTTTGCAGAGAAGGATGCTCTCCACGGCATCGTGCTGTGCTCTTGTCAGGGCTGAGCTCGGTACATCTCCCTCCAGCTTCGTTAGAAATGATTGCCAGGAGTTAAGGGGTGTGCTGATTGGAATATTACTTTAAATGTTAAAAGCCATCAGAAGATCCCTGCTGTAATTGCCTTGCTGTCTTCCTGCCTGAGCTCTAATGTGTAGCTGTGGCTGCTGTCACCTCTCAGGAGCCTTGCTTCCTGTATCCCACTTGCCTCTCCTGCTGTCAGCGCTCTGATCATCCTTTCTTGGATTTTTAGATTACTACAACTTTCCCCAAGGATCCAGTCTACACTTTTTCTATTTCTCAAAATCCATTCCCCATCGAGAACCGCGATGTGCTGGGAGAAACTCAGGTAAGGAGTGATTCATAACAAAGCTGTGTTTAATACAGGTAGGTCGTTTGTCTCCCTTGCCCTTACTAATATCTGCAAAGGGACGGCTGCAATTGTGCCCTTAAATCACCCCGTTGCGGTTCAGTCCAGTGCTTGCCAAACACCTTCCTGCACGGAGCAGCGTCTGCATCCCAATCAGCCAGCTGGACGCCTTGCTCCCCGCCTGCTCGGTGATGGGGACCAGGGCTCCTCGCTCTGTGCCAGGGCTGATGCCTCCCAGACAGCACCAAAGAGGTCAGGGGGCTCCAGCCCCACAGTGACAGTACGGGACCCACTTCTCCCAGACTAGGGTCTCTTGCTCCAGCTCCGAGAGCACTGACTTCTCTTTCTGAACAGATTTTTCAAGCGCAGAGGCCATTTACTGTAAGAGGCCCATAGCATTGAGCAGAGGCAGCTGCTGGACAGCTCGAGGCACTTGCTGGGTGTTGCCAGCACACAGAAGGCTCGAGTTGCTTTAAAGCAGCAACAGCTTGTTTCTCTAAGGAGGCTGTGCCAAAGATGTCAAAGGCTTCGCTCCAGAAGTCATCACAGGAAAGGGGTCTCTGCCCGTTGTGGCTCTGTGGGCAGAGTGGGAGAGGTCGGCTCTTCAGCGCCAGCTTTGGTCCTCATTTCTGAGGACGTTCTGGGTTCAAGAGCAGAGGAAGAGGAGAGGATGGGGAAGAAGGGGCTGCTTTGTCCTCAGCTGCCTCTTTTCCTTAGGGACTGGGCTTTGAGCTGAGCTGACTGGCCTCTGTTCAGCATCTTTTGGGTCTGAGATCCGCTCTCTATGTGCTGGGGTTGTTCAGGAGCTCAGATAGGAGAGCTAGTGCAGACCCAAAGATCCTTTTCTCTGGAGGTTCTCTGGAGTTAGCTGCAACTCAGTGAGCCAGCCTGGGATCTGATTTCGGGAGGGTCTCTGCACATTGCCGCCAATGCCCAGAAGAGACAAGAATGTTATAGTGTTTGTTAGTGGATTCAAATAGAAAATAAAGTTACCACATGGGGGAGAAGTGACTTCTCTTTATTACTTTCCCCTCTCTCTAGGACTTCCACAGCTTGGCCACGTACCTGTCCCAAAATACTTCCTCCATTTTCCTAGACATCATTTCCGATTTCCATCTGCTCCTCTTCCTGGTCACGAACGAGGTCATGCCTCTGCGGGTACGTAATGGGGAGGAAAGGGTCATGTCAGTGTCGCAGTCCCCAGGGCCCTGAGCTCTTCCTGGCATGTCACCTACATGCGTGGAGGTGACCGACCCAGCCTGCCACCCCCAGGCACGTCCCCCCGGCTGGGTGCCTGTGCAGGCAGGCCATGCAGCTGGCCCAATGCCTCTTCTTCCAGGCTGAGCTGCTGGTAGAAGGTTTAAAAAGTCAAACCGAAGCCCCCGAGTAGACCAATAGTCTCAACATGCCGCTCAGAGCAGTGAGGGGGTGGTGGTTGTTAGCACGGTCACAGACCAGACAGAGCCAACTTGGCTGCGGCTCTGAGAGCTGGAAACATTTTTAAAAAATATCTCAGAATCAGAAATTCCTGTTGTAATGATAACAAGATCAGAGCCCCCAAATCTCGGTGAGGCCAACAACTTCCTGGCTGTGCAGCTCTGCCACTCTTGGCTGGGCACCGGGAGCTTGGCGGATGCCCAGGACCCCGGTTCACATCTCCACTGCCGGACCTTCCCGGTGTAAGCAGCACACCAGCGAAAAGGGCCACATGTTTGCCAGAGGCTTCAAGGGTGCCGAGGACTGCGCATGTGCGGGGCAGCCAGGCTGACCCTGGGCAGCTGGAGATCAGGCCGGCGCTGTGTGCGTGGCCAGGGACGGGTGCTGGCACGCTCCGGCACAGCGGGTTTGCACCCCTGGGAGTCCGGCTCAGCCCGCAGCGCCGGCACACTTTCCTGCACCGGGGAGTGTGGTGGTTGACTGCAGCCTGGTTAGGGGATAACCTCCTCCACGCAGAGGAAAGGGAAGTGTTTGGGTTCTGGGGGTATGTCTGAATGCTGGGGAGAGCAGAAGGGACAAACTGCGTCTTGCTCCTTGCCCGAGAACCTCACCTCAAAGGGGCAGCAGCTCAGACTCACAGTTCTGTCTTGCTGTGGCTGGTGGAGGAGGGCAGGGAGGCATTTCCCTGGTCACAGCCCCAGCCTAGGTGCCGGAGGAGAGTCCAGCACTGATTTCCCTCTTACGAATTCCAGGACAGCATCAGCTTGTTGCTGGAAGCTGTGAGGACCAAGAACGAGGAGCTCGCACAGACCTGGAAAAAATCAGAGCAGTGGGCCACCATTGAGCAGCTCTGCAGTAAGAAAGGGGATCCCTCTGGGAGGGGGTCCCTTGGGCCAGGGCTGGGCCGAGCCAGCCGGCGGCTGCGCAGTGCTGCTCTCAAGCCATCGTGGAGGCTGTTGGAGGGTCGGGTGGGAGGAAAGCTGTTCCTTGATCCCGAGCAGTCCCCGCTGCACCGAGCGGGGAGCAGGGCTGGGCTTTGGGGCTGCACCGCGGGATCAGCAGTGCTCAGCTGTGGGGTGCTGAGGTCTGCCACCACCTGGGAGCCTCCACCGGGTGCTAGCCTTGGGGCCGAGGGCAGCGTTTCGGCAGGGAGGTTCTCGCCTGGGTTGGGATGGGAAACTTGCTCTGGGTTTAGGCAGGGGACCTGCCTGTTCCCAGCGCTTTCCCCCTGCTCTGACTGGGCTCTTTCTCTCGCAGGCACAGTCGGTGTCCAGATCTCAGGACTACAGGAGTACGGTGCCATGGGCGGCTCGACACACGCCGTGTCGGCGGCCATGTGGGCCTGCCAGCACTGCACCTTCATGAACCAGCCGGGCACGGACCACTGCGAGATGTGCAGCCTGCCCCGGACCTAGCCATGCCAGCGCAGCGGCAGACTCCAATACAGAGCAAACCCCCGAACAGCAGGAGTGGTGCTTGTCCCTTCCCCGTCCTCCCTTCTGCTTCCCCCCATCAGCCCCCCCCCGGGGTGCAGAGCCGGGCAGGGGGTGGCTCCAGCCCTCCCCAGCTGCTACTCGCTCCCTTTCAGGGGCAGCCCCATAGTCGCAGCAGGAGCCGGGCGCCCTGGCTTTATCCTGACACCGGTCCCAGGCCTGGAAAACCAACGCTTAACCTCAGCCTTCGCCCAGTGGGGCTGGGCTGTCTCCCCACCACCCCCAGCTGCTGTCCTAGCCTGTTCCTGGGTGAGCACTGGGGGCTCTGTGGCCAGCTGGGACACCTCCCTCCCTGCCTGCTTGCCTGCCCGAAGCAGCCTTCCAGCGTAGCAGGGGTGACGGGGAGGCTTTGGCATCTCCCTGCCCGCAGCTTTGCTCCCCTTTCCCTGCCCGCGTGGGTGGCTGCCGCCAGCCTTGGGTGCCCAGGTACCGACAGCTTTCGCACTAAACGGCCGAGGCAAGAGCGAGCAGACGACTGTTAACAGCGCTGGGCCAGACGGCAGCTCTGCCAGGCTGGGCCCTGTGCGCTGGCTGTGCTCCCGGAGCAGGACTGCCCCCCCCCCGCGCCGCTTGGCACCGGGCAAGGGGTGGGCATGTGCCAACTCTCGGCTTGGCACCGCTCCCACGGCACGCACAGGACCGAGCCGCGCTCGCTCCCTCTCGTGCGGCAGAGATGTTTCGGCACCCGGCTGTGCGTGCTGGGGCTAGCGCGGCTGCCGGCTGGGTGAACCCCTGTGTCCTGTCGATTCACTGCCGGGGGGCTGCGGGAGGGCTGTCCCGTTCCCCCCACCAGCTCGTGTGCCACCTCACCCCGCAGAGAGCGGTTCAGCTCCCGGGGAAGGTGCAAAGCGCCTTGGGCAGCGGCTCGTCCCCTCCTCCGGAGCGAGGCCGTGCGGGGGGAACCACATAACTCGGGCACCCGCCTCGCCTCCCGCATACCGTGGCTCGGCGAGGGAGACGGACCCCGCAGCTGGCACCTTCCCCTGTGCCGGCATCCCTTCTGAGCGCATCCTCCCCAGTGCGGGGCCGGAGCTGAGGGTCAGGCCGGGCTCTTGCTGCTCTCTTTCCCCTTTAGACCCCAGCTGGGGGCTGCCCTGTGCCAGGGTGCTGAGGGCCAGGCACTGGTGGGGCTGGGGAGGGGGCAGGCAGATATTTGGGGTGTCCTGGGGGCTCGGCCCTCCCCTTGCAGGGCCTCTGACCCCCTGCCCTGGCGCTGCGGGTTTGGGCCTCCGTTAAATCCCTGGGGCACCGGTTCCAGCGCTGCCCCATGCCCTCATCGTAGGAGGGAGGGCGTGAGGCCCCATCCTGCGCCAGGATGGCATTGCCCCTGCCTTCTCGGGGCAGGCAGCGTGGCAGAGACCCCCGGCATTCCCGAGCCTGACGGCCTCCCCCGCCCCTCGCTGCTGCCGGCGAGCGCTTGCCCAGGCTCCGCCGAAGGCCTTCGTCCCACCAGCGTTAGCGGAGCGGCCGCCCAGCCCCTGCCACGGGCCTGGCGGGCTGCGGTTTGCTTTTTCCCTCGGTTTGTTGGTGTTTGGGGTTGCAGCGGTGTGCGGTACCTGGACTGGACTGACCCAGGTGCAGGGTCTGCGAGTAACGTTGAATAAAAGCACCTGAAACAAGAGCCAGCGCCATGCCTCCTGCGCTCTGTTACCCGCCTAGGGGCTGCGACACTCCGCTCTCTCCCGGCGGGACCGGGGGAACGCCGTGCCCCATCACCGGACGGTCGGCACCCCGTCCCCTGCCCGCGGCTCTGCCGCAGCCGGGCGGTCTGTTTGCAATCAGCGCCGGAGCCGCGTGCGGCCGGGCCCCGCGCCAGACCAGCGGGTTGAAAAGGGAAGGCAGGAGCCGTGCGGAGCCAGAGCCGGGGGAACCGAGCCCGGTGAGCAGCTGCCTCGTCCACGCCGGCGGGGTCCTCAGCGCAGGTAGGAGGCAGAAGGGGCTCCGGTGACACCGGGACCCACGTGCCCAGCCTGGCCCTCGGGGACACGACGCCCCACGGCCACCCAGCCTCGGGGTCCCCGTCCCGGGGCTGTTGGGGACGCGGTGCCCCGGACCCCTCGCCGGGAGCTGGCCAGGGCCCTTCTCACTGCGGTCTCCCCTGGCAGCGCCATGTCACGACTTCTTCCCCTCCTGCTGCTCGCGGCTCTGGGCTCTGCCGCCAAGCCGAAGCACCAGCCGGCGGCGTGGGATGACGGAGCAGATGGTAATCCCCCGCTACACGGGACCCCCTCCCCGCCAGGCAGGGGCTGCCGGCGCTCGGGTACAGGCAGGGCCAGAGCTTCCCTGCCCAACGGCGGGCAGCTGCCCCCAGGTGTGGGGCCGGAGGGGTGCTGGGGTGGGGGTCCTGCCCGCGGCCGGGCTCCTGGGGCTGCTCGGGGGTCCCGTCCCGGTCAACTCGTCCCCTCCGGTCCCCGTAGGCGCGAGGGTGCCGGCGAAGGGCTGCGCCAACCTGACGCTGGTCCTGGACAACTGGAAGTTCGCCATCACCTCCCAGATGAGGAACCTGCTGCTCTTCGACCACCAGAACGTGCTCCCCGACTATGGGAGGTGAGGGGGCCGCGGGGAGCCTGGCGATGACCCTCTGGGGGTGGGAGGATGATCGGTGGGGGTCCCGCACCCCTCACCTCTCTCTCCCCCCCCCCCCCCACTCCCGGGGTAGGATCCGATCGCTGTCGGGGGCCCTGGACGATCTATACCGGGACTTCAGCTCCCTGAAGGAGCAGCTGGGGCGGCTGTCGGCACGCTTCGCCGAGGTGGAAGCCTTCGTCGACCAGCTGAGCCGGGCCCGAGGCCCCGGAGCCCCCCCACGCCACCGGGGGCTACCCCAGCCGGCCCGCAGGCCCCCCGACACCCCGCAGTAGCCACCCCCGCACCCCAGCATCGGCACTGGGGGGGGACGACGACGACACACACGACATCAGCTTAAGGAGCCTCAGCCGAGCCCGGGGTGGGGGTCCATCCCAGCGGCTGGGTCGTGCCCCCACCCGCGGGGGGGGGGGGGCGGCTGTGGGTCAGGCCCATGCTGTGGGGCAGGCCTCTGCCCCCCCCCCCCCCCCGTTCGCCATTAATAAAGCCGCTGTCGCCAGCATCGTCTCGCTCCTCTCTGCGCCCCCGAGGTGGGGGCTTCACCTTCATCCCCCCCCTCCTCCTCCTCCGGTACCGACCCCGGGGGGGGGGACACGGGGGGACGGACCGGCCCAGGCCCGCCCATCACGGCTTTACGGCCTGTCGCAAACTCCCCGCCCATTGCGGCGGCGGCCGCCGCGCAGCCGTAAAGCGGAGCCGCCCGCGCCCCCCGCCCGGTACCCGCAACCCCACCGGGAGGCGATGGGGGGCTGGGGGGGGGGAAGGGAGGAGCTGAGGGGGGGGGGGCACTGAGGTGTGGGGTGGGATGGAGGGTTGGGGGGGGGCTGGGCCGGTGGGGCGGGGGTGGGGGCTGTGGGGCTGAGGCTGGGGGGCTTGGAATGGGGGCTGGGGGGGCTGGGGGACTGGGGTTGATGCTTGGGGGGGGCTTGTGGGGTGGGGGGTCTAGGCCTGTGGTATGGGGGGGGGCTTGTGGGGCGGGGGGTCTAGGCCTGTGGTATGGGGGGGGGTGGGCATGGGTCTGGACCTGCGGGGGGGGGGGGGGCTGTGGGGCTGGGTCACCGCACTCCTGGGGCTGTCAGTGGCCTTCTGGGGGGGGCCAGGCTCAGCCTGCACCCCGGGTCCTCACAGAGGGACCCCATCCCCCTCCCCTTCAGTGCCGGCTGGAGCGTGGGTGGCCCCACCACCACCACCCCCCCCCCTCCCAGCGCTGACCCCCATCCCCGCACCCCCAGGCTGGCACCGCTCCCCTCCCGGCACCATGGCGCAGGTGGGCCACAGGGTGGATTACCTGGCCGGTTTCTGCTGCCCGGTGGGGGGGCTGGTAGCGGGCAAGCCCCGGGTGCTGTGCCACGAGAACGAGATCTACCTCTCCAACGGCAGCGAGTTCGTCTACGTCTACGACCAGGAGGGGAAGGTGCTGAAGGTGAGCGGACTGGTAGGGCTGGGGCTGGGGGGGGGGCTTCACCCAAAGCCCCCCGTGCCGGGAGGGTGCTCTGGGGTTGGGGGCCGGTGTGCCAGGACAGGGCGAAGGTGGTGGAAACGCCAGTCGTGTTCCCTGTCACCGGTCGCCCAGTCTAGGGCTGGGATCCCTCCATCGGTGTCCCCCCCATCCACAAACAAACTTCACGAGCCGCCCCAGACCCCCTTACCTGGCTCTAAGGCCCCTTCTGGGGACCAGCTGCCATCTGGCCCCTCTCCTAAACTTGTGAGACAAACATTTAATTAAACTAGAAAGGCTTTTTTCCCTCCCCAAGCGAAGTGACATCTCTTTCATTTCTCACCTACAAAGGGTTTCACTATTGTCTTTGCTGTGACTAACAGCAGTCGTCGTGTTGAGTTATACACAGCTTCTTTTTTTAATTTGTTCCTATTATCATTTCTAAGAAAGCCAGCGCTGTAATGTCAGGATTTGCCTCCTACACTGCACTCCTTCTCGGGAAAGTAGAGCATGTACTGGCTTTCTGGTCGCTATTTTCCTTCCCCTCAGGGAGTGTGAGCGATGCGCTGCCTCGTTACCTGCAGCCCTTCTCCCGACACCCTGCCGCCCTTCACTGAGGGCGGCTGCCCCTCGCCCAGGAAAGCCCAGCTGGGTCCGCAAGCTGCGGTGCTGCCCAGGGATAGATTTAGTCCTGGAAGTTGCTTGTAATCTGCGTTTGCAGGAAATAACGGCTTTAATTCACAGTTGCGTCAGGGTTGCCCGGGAGGGAGCGTTGTCCAGCGAGTGGTTTCTTTCTTTACCCGGCACGGGTGAGCAGGGCTCTGCCCGGCCTGGCAGCCTGGGCACCGTGGGTCCCTCGGCACTTGCACCTGCAGCGAGCCGCCCCATCCCCACTGCCCTTCTGGGTTTCATAGAAAGATGACTTTTTTTCTGCTTTCCCACCCAGGCCGTGTACCGGTGCCCCGACCAGGTGTGGCACGTGGAGCTGCTGCCCCAGCCCCGGCAGCTCTACATCCTCTGTGCCCACAGCGGCATTTACTGCGTCTCCCTGGACCAGCAGAGCAGGTGAGCCGGCTGTCACCCCTGGGGACGCGAGCCAGTCCCGTGCCGTTAGTCCTGGAGTCCTGGGGCTGCTTCTCGCGGCTGGGGTGACGTGTTGGGCTTCCGCCGCTGCCCTCTCCCTGCCCATCCTCCCACAGGCATGGGAAACATTAGGTGGTTTGAAGCTCTGGCTCTCTCTGGATCGCCGCTCTTGCAGCAGATGCTAAAAGCTGTGCTGCGGGGAGCTTGTTTCCGAGGGCCAGGGTAAGAGGCGGCCAAGGGAAGCGCTGGCTTCGCCCCACGGCTTGGCTGAGAGCTCTTCCCTGTTTGCTTGAAGGTTAATGGAGCAGACGGATGGCGACGGCCAAGAAAGCAATTGCCCTTCCGGCGTCTTCCCTGTGGACTCGGATGCCTGCATCTTCCCAGACTCCAGCCTGTGCATGTTCACTCTGCTCAACAACTTCGTCATCACCTTGTCCCAGGCTCACGGCAAATGGTGGATGAAACTGCACGAGCTTCCACACCCCGAGCAGGAGAGTCCCCCGTACCGGCAGGTCAGCGAGGTGGGCTTCTGCCCCGGCCCCCAGCCCGCTGATGAGGGGGACAGCCCGCCCTCCCGCTTCCTCCCCGTGCTGTGCTGCGCATCCTCCCCAGGCACTGTGGGGTCCGGGGAGGGGCTGTGGTGCTCGGGGGGCTTTGTGCTGGAAGAGCCCCTCTTCAGCCTGCTCTTCGGGATCGATGCTGCCATGCTGGAGTCTCCTATGATCCTCTGCGGCTTCCCGGATGGACAGCTCTGCTCCGTACCGCTGAAGGCCCTCAGCTCTTCAACGGCTGTCGATGGCTGCCATGACGTTTCGAACCCAGACCCCCCCGTGAAGATCCTCCATCATTTGGAAGAGCCCATCGTCTTCATCGGGGCCTTGAGAACAGAGCGGAGGGCGGCAGAGGATGCCGAGGACGAGCAGCTCTTTGGAGACACTGGCTGTGACTGCGTGGTGGCCGTGGGCCACTACGGGAAGATGGTGGCCGTCAAGGCGGATCAGAGGGAGGAGGCGACGGTGCCGGAGCTCAGGGAGTACTACTTGCGCGGGCCCATTCTCTGCGCCGCCTGCAGCAGCGGCAGCCGGATGTATTACAGCACGCACTCGGACATCTCCGCCGTCGACCTGGACTGGGTCGGTGATTCCTCCGACCCCGAGGACGCGGAGAGCTGCACCGGCGTCCTGCCTCCCGTCCTGTCTCCGGCCAGTTTAAGTATCTGTAGCGTTGTGGCTCTTTCCTTGTCTTCTCGGGCATCAGAAGGTACTGCCGGCAGCGGGGCGTGCGCTGGGTCTTGGGGTGGAGCGGGGCAGGATAGCTGCCTATTCCGGCCCGTACGTCTCCACCCCTCCTTACGGTCCAGATTGGGCTCCGTCCTCCATCCGTTCTTGTTGACTCCCCTCGTTTTTGTAAGTCGTTTCTGTCGAGCATGCCGACTCGGGCTGAACGCGAGGCGTGCTGGCAGCTCCGGCTCTTCCCTGCCCGTTCGTGGTTCCTCTCTGCTCGGCGTCGCAGGAGGCGGCCGGTCCGCGCAGGTTCCCACGGGGCGCTGGCACCAGCCCTGCCTGTCCCCTTGGGCTCCCCGCACAGAGGGCAGCCTGCGGGGAGCCCCGAACGAGCTGGGATGAGGCTCGCTTCAGAAAGGGGGTTCCAGGCATGCCGCTGTCTGGACCGGGGGCTTCTGCGTGGCCGCTCGGAGCCTGCACGCACTGCGCGCTCCGGCCCCACAGCTTGGGTGCTAATCGTGTCCCCCCCCACAGCGAGGGCAGTGTGCGGTGCCTGATCACGGCCTGGGCGCACAGCAAGGTGCGGTGCTCGCCCTTGGGAGTGGAGGAATGGAGCAGAGGGCCTAGATGGGGGGGAAAGCATCTCGCAGCCATAGCTGAGCCCCTTGCATGGGGCAACATGAGGAGCAAATGGGGCCAGAACAGGCAGGCGAGTGAGGAGAGGTTCCTGGGGCATCCAGGCGAGAGCAAGGCAGGCAGTCCTGCCTGCGCCCGGCCCCGCTTGCTGCCCATGGAGCTGCATGCGTCTCGCCGCTGGGGACCCTGCATGGCAGCGCTGTCTCCCAGGGTGCTGCGGCCCCCCCGGTGCCTCCCCCAGCGGCTTCTGGCCTTGGCTTGGGGGTGGCCAGCTCCGGGAAGCATGGCTGGGGCGGCGGGGCTGTCGGTGAGCAGGAGCTGCGGGGACAGGACAGGCATGGGGGGGGTGCGTTTCCCTTCAGGGGGGCAGCCCCTTCTCGGGGAGCTGCGTGCGAGGTGGGTGTGCTGTCGTGGTCCGTGTCCTGTCTCCGTCGTACCTCTCTACAGATGGAGGCGATACCTCTGGCTCCCGCTGTCTTGGGGCAGGCAGTGCCATCCTGTGCTCCCCTGTCCCCTTGCATCCATGCCCCCCAGCCATCAGGGAAGCCCCGGCTGCCTTCCCGGCCCCTCCACTGCTGCCCCTCATCGCCTGACCTGTCCCCGTCTCTGCCCACAGGTGAATCGGAGCTGCTGGCCTTGTCTGCCAAAGGCCGCCTCATGACCTGCGGCTTATGCAGCCCCGAGGACACCGATGTGGGGCTGACACCCGCCGAGGCTGGCCGCAGGATTAAGGAGCTGCTGTCCGGGATAGGCAACACATCGGAGAGGTAAAGGGCAGGGCTGCTCTTACTCCGCGAGCTGCCAGGTTTATGGGCACCAAGCTGGGTTTTCGTGCATTGGCCGTGAGGTCTCTGTCAGTAACTGCTCCAACATTTACCTTTCCAGAGTGCAGGAGACTGGTTGGGAAACCCCCCTGACCTCAATAGGCTAAAAATAGTGTTTAAGGGCAGCCCCGCCGGCTGCCCCCCTCCCCTGGGTGCAGCTGGCTCCGGCGCTGCGGGCAGGCTGGTGTTTACAGCCTCGGCGGCAGAAGGTGGGAGAGGCAGGGTGCCAGGCGCTCCCAGACGCCCCACCATGCTTGCCAAGTCGGCAGTAACAGGCAGGGCGGGCACGTGCCTCCGGCCCCCGCGGCCGTCTGCGTGTGGGGAGGGGATGCGGGTGAGTCCCCCCTTTCTTTGTAGGGGGATTCCTGGGGTCTGGCTGGCCGGAGCCGCTCTTCAGGGTCAGCTCGGCTGATGGGGGCTCGTGGGCAGAGCAGTCCTGCAGGCAGCGTGGATCTAGCGCTGCCTTGGAGAAGGAGCTGGGGGGGGTTCCTGGGGTGGCTCGTGGCACCGGGCTTGTGCCAGGGGCTGCTCGGCTCATCTGCCGCGGCAGCGCAGCACCATTTGTGCAGCAGTCTTTGGCACTGGCCTCTGCGGTGCTCTCATCGCTGACCCACCATCCCGGCTGCCATCCCTCCTGCTATTTCAGCGCCGATGCTTTGTCCTTGCAGAGTTTCCTTCCTGAAGAAGGCAGTGGACCAGAAGAACCGAGCCCTGGCCAGCCTGAACCAGGTGATGAACGTGAGTGCGGCTTTGCTGTCCAGCCAAGAAGGCCAGAAGCCCATTGCTTGCACTGTCACTGCCAACTGGAGCTGCCTCCTCCTCCAAGATACCGTCACCATCTCCTGTCTGCTGGAGAACTGCAGCGAGTACAGCCTGGAGGAGGGCTGGACCCTCTGTGTTCAGCTCCTGGCCAGCCCCTGTGCCTTACAGGAGGAGTCCGTGGATTCTGCCACCACCTTCACCTTCCCCATTGACCAGCTCCTCCCTGGGAACAAGAGGGAGCTGACGCTGCCCCTCGGCTCTGCTGCGGACACCAAGCTGGACCTGCCTCTGACCATCTCCTGTGCCCTCTACTACAGTTTACGGGATATTTTGGGCAGCGGCTCCGACTCCTCCGAGGCCCTGGACGACCTCCTGCCCGACGACTCACCCATCCTCTCCCCAGACAGAGAGGGGATCTGCCTGCCCCTCAGCGAATGCACCATTGACATGCTCCAGTGCCTCCGTTTCGAGAGCAGCCCCCCCGGGCCAGATGCCTCCCCACCGGCAGCTGCCCCCCCTGCCCCCCCAGACCCTGTGGAGACCTTCCTCAAAGTATCCCAGGAGCAGACTGAGCCTGAGGGGGGTGAAAGCCAGCGAGCTGCCACGCACCTCGGGAGAGGGAAGCCTGCCCCCCTCGGCAGCGTCCATCAGGGTGTCCTCGGAGCTGCTGAAAAATGCGCTGAAAACCTCTGGCTCAGGTGGGTCCCGGGAGAGGAGCATCCCAGGAACTCCTGGGGTATCTCCTTGGGCAGAGGCGCTTGCATCCTGGCTTGTGGCCATCCCAGGAGAGGCCAGGATGGCACTGTCACAGCCTGTGCATGCAGGCTGGGATGGTCACCAGCCCCTTCCTTGGGCGAGGAGGGCTGCGTGACCCCGTGCAGTCACCCCCTCAGCACGTGTCTGCTCGTGGGCTGACATGTGGATGCCGTGGCAGTTACATGACCAAGCTCAGTTTGTCTCAGCGGGGAGGGGAACAGCCCCTGCATCAGTCTTGGCCTCACAGGGGCTGCACCAGGCACACGCCGCTCCCTCCTGCGCTGGCTGCATCGCTCCGGTCTGAGCAGGGCTGCTGAGCCGCAGGGAGGGCATTCAGCAGCGTAACAAGCTCTGCTTTCTCTCCTTTCATCCCCAGATGTCTCGCTGAGCTGTGCCACGCTGCGCTGGCTGCTGGCTGAGAACGCTGGGGCCGAGGCGCTGAGCAGCAGGGAGGTGGCATCGGTGCGCGGCGCAGCGCCGGACGGAGGCGAGGTGCAGCTGCTTGTCCGAGAGGCAAGGAATGGGTTAGCCCCGCAGAGAAATTCGCTGCGCCCCCATCCCACGAAGCTGGCTCCGTCCCGCAGCCTCTCACTCGTGCCAGGGAGCTGGGTGATGTATGGCCTTGCCGTGCTGACCCCAGGCTGTCATCTGTGGGTCCAGACGCCTGGGAGCCTGCTGGCTGCTACGCTGTGGGGCTGGGGCTTGCGTGCTGGGCTGGACAGGCTGCGTTGCCAGTCTCCCTTCTCCCAACCCAGCACTTTCCAAAGGCTGTGGCCACTTCCCTCCCTCTCCGGGCAAGTATGTGTCCCCCAGATGTTCTCGTTTCCCTGCCAGGCAGGGCAGCGGGTTGCTGCTGTGTCTCTGCACAGCAGGCTGGCTTTGTGAGGGCAGATGTCCCCTCACCATCCTTTCGCTGGCCTGCAGGATCCTTGTCTTTGCCACTGCCTTTCCACTGGAGCGGTGTGGCTCCTGTCTGTGGCCATCTCTTGCCCAGCCCTGCTGAGATGTAGTAGCCCTGGGCACTTGCTGTGTCCCGACCTGGTGTCAGGTTCAGCTCTGGAAGAAGTGGGCTTTCCCTGCTGCTTTGGCTGGCTGTGCTTTGCTGGCTCTGCAAAGTGAGGCAAAAACATGGCTGGATTCGGGGTCTAAATCTGATCTGCTGCAGCTCGTCCCCCTTTAACGTGAAAACCCCCCTCTAAGCGCAAAGGGAAAATACTAATTGCTGCCCAGCTCTTCTGCTGCGGCTGGTTGACCCTGTGCCGAGGGGCCCAGCCGCCTGTATGCTGGCAATGACCTGGCTCAGGTTGATTCACGCTTGAGAGCTCTCATATCACCAATGTGATTAGTGACAGTGTTAATTCTGCTTGGGCTAAGCCTGCCGGATTAAATCCGCTGGGGTGGCAGCCTGCGCCTCGTCAGGGAACGGGCATCCACTCACCCCCAGCAGCAAACGGGCATCCACTTGCCCCCAGCAGCACCGGGTAAGACCGGTGGCCGCTCTCCTGGCTGCGGTACATGCCTCAGCTGCCGTTCCCGGCCAAGGCTGAAGGAGTGGGTGTGAGCTGATGGCCCCCGGGCCAGGCTGGGGGCAAATGCCCCTTGGAGGGGCTGGGCAAGGGGTCTGATGTGCCCAGCTGGGCTGGCGGCGTCTCTCCTGCGTTTGCTCATAGCAGACTGCAGAGCAAACGGGTTGGGAGGGGGTGCAGGGAGTAGGGCTGGGGGAGGAGAGCCTCTTGGGGAGCCCTGTGCCCATGGGGAGGGGTCCTGGGGCTGCCCTCGCCCCCTCCCCTGCCCGGCGATGATTGCAGCGAGGATGTGCTCGCTGTCCCAGGTGGCCATGAACGACCTCAGCCCAGCGGGTCCCATCCAGGCCGTGGAAATCCTGATGGAGAGCCCGTCCCTGGCCGACATGTGCAGGATGCACCACGCCGTCATCCGGCGCATCCAGGTACGCTCGGCCGCCGCCGCGGGGTTGTGCCGCTGGCCCCAGCAGACGTGGCCCTGGGGGGAGACAGGGGGGGAACCCTAAGCAAGCCAAAGGCCTGGGGGCCAAAGCCTGGGGACACAGCCGGGCGCGCCGGGAGGGTTTCTCTGGCACCACCGTGTGGCAGACCAGCCCACCATGGCTGGGGAGCGGGACCATGGCGGACCCCGCTCCCTTCCTGAGCCCCAAGCCTCAGCTCTGGGCGTTTGGGCCATGGAGCCCTGGGAGAGGTGCCTGCTCTCTGCCCCAGGAACGGGCCCCAGTCAGTTTGGCAGCTAAACGGAGCGGGGGCCCCTGCGGTATGCGGGGCCTGGCAGCCTTCCCGGAGGTGCTTCGGCACCGGCACGAGGACTGGGGCGAGCAGGGATGCGCGGCTGCCAGGTGGAGAACTGCCTCCTGCCCGGTGCCGGGGCTGGGGCTCCCCGGGGCTGGGTGCTGCCGCAGCCGGCTCTCTCGGCGCCCGTCCCGGCAGAGCTCTCCACTCCCCGCAGGCGCTGGTGCTGGAGCAGGCGGCGCAGGGCTCGGGCCCCCCCGATCTCCGCATGCAGTACCTGCGCCAGATCCAGGCCAACCACGAGGTGAGGACCTGCCGTACCCCGGTCCCCTCCCCATGGGGTCCACACCGTTGGGACCCCCCCCCCCCCCCGCCACAGCCCCGAACCGACGTGCGTGTCTCAAGCTCCGTCTCCCTTGCGCAGATGCTGCTGAAGGAAGCGCAGACCCTACGCGACCGGCCGCCCCTCGGCGAGGAGGGAGACGCGACGGCAGAGAAGCTCCTGCACGTCTACAGGCAGCTGCGCAACCCCAGCCTTGTTCTCCTGTGAGCAGGGGGGTGGCCAGCGCGCCCCGGGGACCCCGAGCCCCGCCGGCCGGGGTGGGTGCCCACCGGGCCAGCGGTGGGGAGAGACCCCCCGCCAGAGGAGGAGCGGGCCCGGGTGGGAGGGCTGGTGGTGAGGGCAGGGAGGCCGAGGCGGTGGTCCGGGTTGGGGGGGGGGGTGTGCGTGTGTGTGTGTGTGCGTGTTTTCGTGGTCGTGTTGTCGGCAGCACCGGAGGGTCGTGGGGTTCCAGCGGCAGAGCGGGGGCTTCTGGGCTGGCCCGGCCTGACCCTGCCGCCCCCCCCCCCCAGCCCGGCCACGCCGGCGGGCAGCCCCCCGGGGTCGTGCTGTCTTGTGGATCGTTCTAGCCGTGGTAGTTTAGTGCTCTCCCGGCGGCCGCCGTGCCATGCCGGCTGTGGGCTGTGCCCCCGTGCCGCCTTGCCTTTCAGGATCAGGACAAACAGGGTGCTGTGCCAGGGTGCCCAGCGGGCGCCCGCCCGGGGGAGCCCCGTTTTCTGCTGGGCAGGGGAGGGGGTTTTCCACTCCCCCGTTGTTTCTATAAATGATCTTGTATTTCTGTGGTGGTGCAGCGTGTTTTGGCCCAGTCCTTCCCCGCACCGCTCCAGTGTCTGTAAATCTGTCGTCTGCCATGAAAACGATCGTGCCGCTCAGCGAGTGCCCGTCTCTTTTCCTTTCCATCTCCCAGCAGGGCCCTGCCAGCTCCCTGGGGGGCTGCCACCGTTGCCCACCCCCCCCCCCCCAGCCCTCTTGCCAGGCTCCTCCAGCCTGGCAGAGGGTCCATGGGCATCCCAGCCCCTCCGGGCTCCAGCTCCCTGCGCAGCCCCTCGGGGTCCTGCCCACAGCGGGTTTGCTTGGCCGAGCCCCATCGCCAGCTGCCCCTGCGGCACCCCCGGACCCTGCGACCACCGCCTGGCAGCTCTCCCTGCGTCAGCCTGGGGGGGTCCCTGTGTCCCAGAGCAGCGGCAGGGCCGGGATGCCATGGCGGGTGGCGGGGGGGGGGGGGGTCCCATGGCGCACCAGTCTCCGTCTGGGGTTGTGGGTGCCGGGCTGGGCATGGGGAGGGGGACGGGAGTGGATCCTGGGCACTGCAGGAGGGGAAGGAAGATGAAGAGATGCCCCGGTGTGATCCAGACTGACTTTAATGCCGTGAGTGGAGGTGGTCGGGGTCACAGCTGCCGTGGATGGTGCCAGCGCCGGCTCCACCGCCATCCTTTGCCTGGGAACGAGCTAGCGTCCCCGGCCAGCCTGGGAGCGGGGCGGGCTGGGGGATGCCGCAGCGGGGGATGCCTGCCGGTGCCCGGCAGGTCAGTATTCCCAGAGCGTGGCCCGCAGCACGGACTCGCTGTCAGCCCGCAGGGTGCCGGCCGGGTCCCCGCGCAGGTACCGGCCATTCTTCCCTTTGATGGCCATGCGTCCCCGCTCCCGGAACTCGAAGAAGAAATCCTCGGAGAGTTCCCCATCGCTGCACACCGACCCGCTGCTCGCCACGTACCAGAACTTGCCCCCCTGGCCTGCAGAGAGTCCCCAGGGGCAGTCAGGAGGGTCTGGCTGGACTCCCGGTAGCCCCCCGCCCCAGTAGCCCCCCGCTCCGTCACCCACCTTGGATCTGGTAGGCGCCGTCACTAAAGCTGATGTGGAAGACGTCGTAGACGGAGCGGTTGGAATCGAGCAGGTTGGAGCCACGGTGGTAGCAGACGAAGCCGTGCTCGCCCCGCAGCACCAGCATCGGGCGGTTGATCAGCTTCAGGGTGAACTCCTCGTCCTCCCCTGCACAGGAGCCCGGCCCTGAGCACCCCGGGCTGGGCTGGGGAGGGCAACACTGGGACCCCCCCACCCACTCCCGGCACTTACCCACAGTGTCGCTGACGGCCGCCAGTTGCCCGTTCTTCTTGGTACAGACGTACCGGCCGTTGCTGGCGCGCAGGGCCACCCGCCGCCCGCGCCACTCGATGTCGAACATGGTGTTGGCAGCGCTGGTGGCAGACGGTGAGCGTGAGCTGGGGCAGCCTGTCCCCCCCCAGCCCCCCTTCCCCGGCCCCCGAAGCCCCACGCCGCGGCACGGCCCCACTCACACTTCGGTGGCCACGGCCTGGATGCCCCCATGGGCCACGAGGGTCCAGTAGCTGCCGGTGTTGGTGTGCAGGCTGCACTTGTTGGTGTCGCGGTCGATCTGGAGCTGGAAGGTCTCGTGGTTCAGCTCCTCGTCCTGGTTCGCCGAGACGTTGACGCCTGCAGGCGGGAGCGACCGTCGGTGCCGGCCACGTGTGCCGATGAGCCGCAGCTGCGCTTTCCCTCCCCTGGCCCCTCCCCAGCAGCGGTAAATCCTTCTGCGAACAATCGCGCTAATTGGGCTGATTAATCTGATTGCTGCTGTGTCCATCTGGTTAGTGCCGCGGTGCACAACCCCCCTATTTATAGCCTGCCCGCCACCGTCACCCGGCCCTAAGCTGCTTGGCACAGGGGCAGGCGCATTCCCGGTGCCCGCAGGGACAGCAGGGCAGCCAGGGGCATGGCACGGCCACCGCTGCCCGGGCGAGCGGGGCCCCTTGGGGACCCCCACGGGCTCTGGAGGCTGTGGTCCCATCCAGTGGCCTGTGCCCGGCTCCCTGTTGCAAGGTCTGGTTGCGGGGGCACAGCTCTGCCCACCCCCTCCTGCCTGCAGCTGCCTGCCCGGGGCTGCCAGGCTCAGCCCCACGCCAGGGGAGGACGCACGCGTAGCTGCGTGTGCAAACACACGCACATATCTCCACGGCTGCGCGGAGCCCTGCACACGCGTGTGCCCGCGGCGCTGAGCAGAGCCCTACGCGTATGGACACGCACGCAGCACTGCAGAGCCGTGCACACGCTAACACGTGTGCGCACGCCACGCTGGGAAGAGCCCTGTACACGCGCGCACACGTATGGGCTGCACAGAGCTGTGCACGCGCTGTGCGCGCACAGCGTTGTCCGCGCACAAACGTGCGTGGGCTGCGCATGCAAACGCATGCACTGCACGGAGCCCTGCTCACACGCACGTGTGTGTATACACACACACACCCCCCCGTGCACACCCATGGAGCCCTGTTCACACACACACACGTGTATACACACAACCCTCCCGTGCACACCCACGGAGCCCTGTTCACACACACAAGCGTGTGTATACACACACGCAAACCCCCGTGCACGCCCACGGAGCCCTGTTCACACACACACACGCGTGTGTATACACACACGCAAACCCCCGTGCACGCCCACGGAGCCCTGCACAGCCCCACTGCTGCTCCCACCCCGACCCCACTGGCCGCAGCCTCCCCTTTGTTGTTATTGTAGGGTCTCCTCCCGTGGCGGGGGTCCCAGGGGAGCTCCCACAGAGCCCTTCATGGCTGCGGGTGCTTTCGGCTGAGCCGATCCCTGGGAATCCCCTTGGGACAGCCGGGGCTCCCGAGGCAGGCAGGGAGCAGGCAGCGGGGTGCGGGCAGCCCTTACCCTGCCGGATGGAGACGTATCTGCCGTTGGCCGCCGTGAAGACCACCTGGGGATGGCTCTCCTCCAGGTCGAAGAGTTCGTCTTTGCCCGGCTTGGAGCTGCGGCCGGATTTGAGGGTGCCGGTGGGCCCCGTGGGTGCCAGGTATTTGCCGTCGCAGTCCTTGAAAGCCAACTTGCCCGCCTTGAACTCGAGGGTGTAACCGGTACGGGCGCCGGGCTCGGGCACCAGCGTGCCGTCGCAGCGCAGGTAGCGCTCGTCGGCGGTGCGCAGGCTGTACTTCTTGTCCTGGAAGCAGAGGGTGATGAGGGCGTCCACCCCCCAGGGCAGGTTGCTGTCGGTGGCGATTTCGTCCTCGTGGGCGCTGAGGTGAGCGTAGCGGCGGCGGCTGACGCTCAGCAGGTTGGCCTGGGGGTGCATGGCCAAGTGCACGGTCCAGAGCTCGCCCTCCGTCACGCTGGGGGCGAAGCAGGAGAGCCGATCCTCCCGGCCCCCGAAGAAACGCCGGTGCGGGGCCGACTGCAGCGCCCAGCGCCCGTCCGACTGGGTGATGATGCTGAAGCGTTCATCCCGACCCGGCTGCTCGGCCTCGCACCGCACCTTCCCGTCCTTGTCGGCACCCAGGTACCGGCCCAGGTGGCTCTTGAGGAAGACGACGGAGCTGTCGGCTTCATCCTGCTCCAGCGTCCAGATCTGCTTGCGCTTCAGGCTGGGCGCCGAGGCGTTCACCTTGTAGCCGAAGCTCTCCGCCGTCAGGTACCGGCTCTCGCAGTTGATCAGCCCGAACTGGATCTTCAGGACCTGGTGGATCCCATTCGTTGGCATCTTCCGCCGGCGTGGGGCGGCCCCCGGGGGGCCGGCGGGGGCTCCCCGGCCCTACCGAGCCCCGGCGTCGCGGCGGGGCCGGCCGGCTGCACCCGCGGGGATGTCTGCGCTGCCCCGGTGCCGCTGCCGCACTGGCCCCACGGGGTGGCTCGGCACAGCACGGCACGGCAGGGGGGCACCGGGGGTGGGCTGGGGGCTGCACCCCTTTTAATTAGCCGCAGGTAGGATTACCAAGTCCAGCCAGATTGTGGCGGGCACCGGGGTGGCCGTAACCTGCAGCGGGGCTTTCACCGAGACCCCGGGCGAGGGGGCACTGCGGCAGCCCCCGGCCGGCTCCTCGGGGTGCGCGGCCAGCCGCGGAGCCGCGGGTGGAAAACTTGGGTGGGAACCCGATCTGGGCGCGGGACGTCGTATCCGTTCCCGGCGGGCTAAGGTTACCGGCCCCTCTGATTCAGCAGCAGGTCACCCCCAGCCGCGCCGCCTCCCGGCCAGCCCCTAAGCGCCTTACCAATTAGCCAGGCATTTTGATTAGTTTAAACCTTTTATCCTGCTTTGGGGCCCTTGGCCTCCATCTGTCCTGTGGCCCCAAATCCCTCCTGCAGCTGTGTATCAGGGTCACGTCCGCCCCCCCACCCTGACCCACTGGGTGATGGCTGGGACCCCCCATCACCCAGGGCGTGGGGTCCTCCAGCGCCACGGGGCTGAGACCGCCTGAAGCTCGTGACAGCGGTGTGGGTGTGCTGCCTTGGCAGGGGACGGGGGGTGCAGGGGACAGTCCCCACTCCTGCCCTGCAGGCATCTTGCCCCCAGCCCAGCTGGGACCCCCCGGCCGGGGCAGGCACAGCCGCAGGGACCCCAGGCCTCGGCCACGCTCCACCGCAGGCTCCTGGGGACTGGCAGGGACGAGCTCTGCCTGCGCTGGCACCGGGCTCTGCCATCACCTGCACCCCAAAGCGCTCAGACACCCGGTGCCAGCCCCTGTGCCGAGGACCGGTTGTGCACCGGTGATGCCGCTGTGCCACACTGAGGCCCCGGCCGCGATGGCTCCCGCTGCCGCCTTCCCCCCGGCCCCGCAGCTCCGGTGGTCAGCGCGGCACCCAGTTATTGTTCCCGAAAATAGGTCCCGGGGATTGGTTGCCTCATGACTTTTTCATGGCTGGGCTCTGTCTTACCACGCCGGGGGGGGTGCCGCGGCCCCCCAGCCGCTGAGTTACCCGAGCCGTGGCTGCGCTGCCTGGCACGATGTAACTGACCCTCGCCGAAACAGATACGGGTCGGCTTTCGGGATGGGGGGGGGGATAAGTGGGTCAGGGCCTTGCAGGGGCTGGGGGGCTCCGGGGGGCTGGGGGGGTCGTGGGCAGCCCCCGGGTCTGGCAGGGCAGCAGTGCTGGCTCTCGGCGGGTGCACGCCGGCACCTGCCTGGCAGAGCAGCCGGGAGCTGTATTTATACATGTTGCCCCCCCCCCCCCAGCCCTCCCCAGTGGGGGTCAGATTCCCATCGCGGGGGGGGGCCTGCCTGGGCCCTGCCCCACAGCCGCAGCCTGTCCCTGCAGCCCCCCGGCCTGGGGACAGCCGGACCCCTCCCCACGCCATTCCCAGCCCCGCTCCCCAGTGCGGGGGGGGGGGGGGGGGGGCGGCTGCTGAGACCCAACATGCTCATGACAGCCCCTCCTGCCCAAGCATCGCGGGGGGGCCGGGGTGGGTGCCCCCCACCCTGGTTTCCATCCAACACCCTTCCCAGGAGGGATGGGGGGGTGCCGGGCTCCCCGGCGTGGTCCTGACCCTGGTGTGGGGCTGGCGGATGGGGGGGTTTGGGGCGGCGGGGGGGGGCTCGGCCGTGCCCCAACAGCCCAGGGGGTCGGGGTTTGGGCTGGAGCTGGGGAACGGGGTGCGGGGGGGTGTCAGGGTCGGGGTGCTGTGCCCGGCCCCATCCCCTGGGGACCCCATCACACACACAAGCCCCCCCCCCCCCGCGCCAACACCCGGCGACGGGAGGGGACGGTGACTCCGTGTCACCACGGCGACGGAGGCTGCGCACAGGCGACACCCACCCGCATCACCGCGGGGAGGGGCGGGCGCCTTCCTCCTCCTCCTCCTCCTCCTCCTCCTCCCCCCGGCCCGGCCGAAGGTCCCCGGGGCGGTGTCGGGGCCGGGCGTCCCGCTGTCACCGGCCCGATCGCTCCTAATACGGCCGGGACGCGCTGCCTGCGCCCGCCCCGCATCGCGGGTGTCCCCCCCCCCGCTCCCCGGGACCGCCCCGGCCCTGCCCGGCCCTTACTCACCGGGCGCCGGGGCTGCCTTGTTTGGGCAGGAGGAAGCACCGGGGCTGGGACCCGGCATCGCCCCGGAGCCCCCCCCCCCCGGTATCGCCCATCCCTGCAGCATCATCCCCCGGTGTCTCCTCCCTGGGAGCACACACCCCCCCCCCCCCCGGGTGTCGGGGGTCCCTGACTCACGGGGCACCGGGGGAGCCACACCAGGGGGGTCCAGCGGTCGTCGCACCCCGGGATGGGGGCTGTCACCAGCGCAGACCCCCCCCCGAGCCAGACCCCCCCCCCCAGCCCGAGGTGCTGGACCAGGGACGCTGGGCCAGGCCGGGCCGCTTGGCACTGCCATGGGGACGTGAGACCCCTCGAGCCGTGCTGGGACCCGTGTGGGACCCCCCCGACCCTCTGCCACCCACTCAGCGCCGGCACCGCCCTGCCCCGCACCCCCGGCACCCCCGTTTTGCTGCCGCTGCACGCTGACACCCCTCTGCGACGCTCGTCCCGGCTACAGCCGGGCCGGCAGCACCGGGGCCTGCCGGGGAAGGCCCGAGCGTGCGGCTTTCCGTCCCCGAGCGGTGCTGGGGAATCCTCGGGAAGACGGCGAGTTTCCACCGCCGGCTGCTCCTGGCACAGGCGGCGGGCGATGGCAAGGCCGGCAGCCGCCACCATCCACGCGCACCAACCGGCGCGGGAGGGGCTGGGGGCACGGGAGCCGCGCTGCGCGGCAGGCACGTGGGCTGCCGGCACGGTCCGTGGGTCTCCGGTGTAGTGTGTGGCTACCTGACATGGTGCGTGGCTACCTGACATGGTGCATGGCTACCTGGCCACGGTGCAGGGATCTCCGGCACGGCGCGCAGCTCTCCGGCACGGTGCGCTGGTGTGAGCCGTGCCCATGACACCCAGCAGCAGTGTGGGGTGCACAGCCCGTGACACCCCCTGATGAAGCAGAGGGGGGGGCTCAGACACAAGGAGGGCTCTGGGCTGGCGGGGGCCGTGGAGGTTGCCGGAGCTGGGGTGCCAGCCGGGGCTGGTGGGGAGATGCTCTGGGTGGGCCGGTGCAGCCGGGGGGTGCCCGTGGGAGATGCCGAACCCAGGCAGGGTGGGATGCACAGCACCAGTCAGTGGGGTGTCAGCACCGTCAGTGGGTGCACGGCGGAGCCGAGGCAGAGTTTTTTGGGGGTGCCCGGCGCTGGCTGTGCGGTGCCGCGGGGTGGGCCGGCACTGCCGGGGTGCCGGGGGTGCCGTCCATAGGGCGCACTGGGGGCACGGCCTGCCTAAGGGTGCTGGCAGGAGCGCTGGCGTTTGGGGGGTGCTTATAGCCGGGGGATGGACGCGCCGGGTGCGCGGCACCGTAGGTGTTACCGATGGGGGTGTGATGGGGCTCTTGGGGGGGGGGGGCCGGAGCTGCCAGAGTTTGGGGGTGCAGCTGGGGGGGGGGGTGTGAGCCGGGGTGCAGAGCGCTGCCCGCGGGGTGCCCGGTTGCCGCCGGTGGGGGTGCAGGTGCAGGCAGGTGGGGGGGGTGGTGTGGGGGGGGGTACAGGTGCTGCCCCGAGGGGTGCCCGGTGCTGCACTGGGCGGTGGGGGGGGGGGGGAGGTAGCGGGTATTGCTGCGGGTCGGTGGGGTGCCCACGGAGTGGGTGGGGTGCACGTGCTGCCCGAGGGGTGCACGTGCTGCCTGAGGCTCTGCACGTGCTGCCCGGGGGGGGGGGGTGGTGTGTGTATGGTGGGTGGTGGGGGGTGAGTGTTGGGGTTGGGGGGGGGGGGGCGCGGGTGCCACCTTCGGGGTGCAGGGCCAGGCCCGGCCAGGCCCCCCGGCGCTACCGGAGGGGAACCGGGTGCCGCCGGGGGGGGGGATGCCCGGTGCTCGGCTGGGGGGGGGTGGGTGCGCGGCCGGGGGTCCCCACCGGGTCCGGGGGGGTCGCCCCCCCCCCCCAACTATCGCCCCATGCAGGTTCCGGGGTGCAGCTTGGGGGGGGGGGGGGGGCGGGGGCAGCCCGGCAGCCACCCCACGTGGCCGGGACGGCGCTAGCCAATGAGAACGCCTGTTTCTGAAAGATCTCCATATATGGCGATGTTCTCGGCCGGGCGGGCGGGGCCGTCGCCCCCCGGGTATAAAAGCGCGGGGCTGGGAGCGGACGGTCTCACTCAGCCGGCGGCAGCGGACAGGCGGCACCATCTTCCCCAGCGCCGAGAGCAGCCTCCCCCGCACAGGTACCGGCACCGGCCCCGCGGCACCGGCGGCCACGGGGGCGTGGCCCGCGCCCCTGCCGCCCCCTTCTACAGTCCCCCGGAGGGGGGGGGGGGGGGGATAATGGGGGGGTGGGGTTCCTGGCCGGGGCGAGCTGTGGCCGTATCGTGTCTATGCTTCCCCCCTCCCCCCGCGTTGCTGGAATGGTGTCGCCCGCTTGAACAGGGTGCTGTGGGGGGGCACGGCGCGATTGGTGGCGGCGGCGGGTGACGTCAGGGCGCGGGAGATTCAAACGGCGAGCGGGGGGGGGGGGGGAAGGGGAGGGGTCCGTCCCGCCGGGGCGGAGGAGTTGGCGGGGGGGGGGGTGGTCCGGGCCCGCCGCCAGCGCGGCCTCCCGGGTTCGCTGACCCGTCCCGCCCCGCAGAGCCTCCGCCATGGAAGAGGAGATCGCCGCCCTCGTCATCGACAACGGCTCCGGGATGTGTAAGGCCGGTTTCGCCGGGGACGACGCCCCCCGCGCCGTTTTTCCCTCCATCGTCGGGCGCCCCCGGCACCAGGTAGGCGGGAGGAAGAAGAGGAGGAGGGAGGGAGGGGAGGGCAGGGCGGACCGGGGCGGTGCTGCCGGCGGGGCGGGCGCTGACTCAGCTTTGGCTTCGCAGGGCGTGATGGTGGGCATGGGGCAGAAGGACAGTTATGTGGGGGACGAGGCCCAGAGCAAGAGAGGGATCCTCACCCTGAAGTACCCCCTTCGAGCACGGCATCGTCACCAACTGGGATGACATGGAGAAATCTGGGCACCACACCTTCTACAACGAGCTGCGCGTGGCTCCCGAGGAGCACCTGTGCTGCTCACAGAGGCTCCCCTGAACCCCAAGGCTAACAGAGAGGAAGATGACGCAGGGTACTGTCGCTCGCCCGGTGGCCACCCCTCACTCTCATCTTGCTCACAAACCTCCTTTTGTTATGGCATCTTAAACCTGAGTTTGGTTTTTTTTTTTTCTCTCTCCCGACATTTTCAGGGTTCTGTACTCCTGGCATTTCTTCCTTGACGCCTCAGGTTTCTTTTGTTTGTGTTTTCTGCCTGCACTCTTTGCTTTTTCCTTCACACACCGTTTTGGTTTTTGTTTGTTCTTTTTTTTTTTTTTTGCATGTCAGCATGTGTGTTCTAATGTGGGTGCAAGTGACCCAGCTCATGACTTGGTGCTAATTGATTTATTTTTTTTTCCCCACCCCCCCCCTTCCTTCCAGATCATGTTGAGACCTTCAACACTCCAGCCATGTACGTGGCTATCCAGGCTGTGCTGTCCCTGTACGCCTCTGGTCGTACCACTGGTATTGTTATGGACTCCGGGGACGGTGTCACCCACACCGTGCCCATCTACGAGGGTTATGCTCTGCCCCACGCCATCCTGCGCCTGGACTTGGCTGGCCGTGACCTGACAGACTACCTCATGAAGATCCTGACAGAAAGAGGCTACAGCTTCACCACCACAGCCGAAAGGGAAATTGTCCGTGACATAAAGGAAAAGCTCTGCTACGTCGCCCTGGACTTCGAGCAGGAGATGGCCACTGCTGCCTCTTCCTCCTCCCTGGAGAAGAGCTACGAGCTGCCTGATGGCCAGGTGATCACCATCGGCAACGAGAGGTTCAGGTGTCCAGAAGCTCTCTTCCAGCCCTCCTTCCTGGGTAGGTGTGGGCCAGGGTGGTAACTGCCAGGGTTGCCTCTGTGGTGTGGGGTTGGCGTGACCCAAATGAGGTGCTGCGTTGGGTACTAACGAGCCTGCAACTCTTCTCCCCAGGCATGGAGTCCTGCGGCATTCACGAGACCACTTTCAACTCCATCATGAAGTGTGACGTGGACATCAGGAAGGACCTGTATGCCAACACGGTCTTGTCCGGTGGCACCACCATGTACCCTGGCATCGCCGACAGGATGCAGAAGGAGATCACAGCCCTGGCACCCAGCACGATGAAGATCAAGGTAAGAAATGGCAAGATGAGGCTGCAGGCCGGTGGTGGTGGGGAGAGGCGGGAGAAGGCTGGGCCACTCTGACCACTGCTGCTCCTCTCCTCTTGCAGATCATCGCTCCCCCTGAGCGCAAATACTCGGTCTGGATCGGCGGCTCCATCCTGGCCTCGCTATCCACCTTCCAGCAGATGTGGATTAGCAAGCAGGAGTACGATGAGTCCGGCCCATCCATCGTCCACCGTAAATGCTTCTAAACGGACTGCTGGCAGGTGCGCTGCGCCTGCTGCATGAGTTGTCTCACTAGTATATGTTTGCCCAGGCAAATCTATACACCTCATGCTAGCCTCATAAAACTGGAATAAGCCTTCTTTCAAAAGAAACTTGCCCTTGGAAAGTCTGTACCTGATGTTAGACGCATGTCGGGCACTGGGAATGGTCGAGCTGTCACTTTGATTTGACCTTGTTATTCGAGTTAACCGTTCCCTCGGTGTACACCTGAGCGAAATACCCTGTACAGATCCGCTCCCGGCCGTGGGGCCGGCCTGGCACCTCGCCGCGGAGGAGAGCCCACGCCTGACCGGGGCTCCCGCAGCTCGCTACACTGACAGTGGCCCGTCTCCCCGCGCCCTGGGCCGGGACCGGTGTGTACAGGGTATTTGGAGTCAGACTTGCCGTACATCCAGTGTGGAGTATTCCAGATTTCCTGTAGAGGCTGGTAGGAGTCCATCGAGAATTCACTTCTGTCGCTGCCGTTCTAGCAAGGTTGGGAAAACATATCGCATCCGAGCCTTACGAACCAGTTCTTCATTCTCCTCCCACCTGTATCCCAGTCGACATCACGGGGCTGAAGTTACTCAACTTGAGTTGCTGAAACTTTGCATTGACACCTGTAAATTTACGCATCGTTTTAATTTATGTAAGATTTTTGTACGTTGCCTTAATGTTCTCACATGACGGTAGGAAACCAAAATTTGTAAGTCATCCTAAAGTTGAGAAATTGTAATGCCCAACAACACATCATTGTGTAAGGAAAATAAAAAAAAAAAAACATACAAAAAGCGCTGCAGTAAAACCCACCTGGGGGGCTGTGTGTGCTGGGGTGGGGGGTGGCAAGGGGGACCTGAGCTGGAGCTCCTGCCTCCTCTTCCAAGGAAGCCGCGATGGTACTTTGGGGGTTAAAAATGGGTGTTTAGGTGCCAAGCAAGGGATGGAGGGGGGTGTGGTGATGGGTGCTGCCTTCCTGGCATTAGTCCTGGGTGTGCAGCACCCAGGTGGAACTCTGGGTGTTGTGGCTCCCTGGTGTGGAGGGTGAGGGGTGTGGGGTTGTTTTGGCTGCTGCTGGGCCCTGTGGCACTGCCAAGCGCTGCCCTCGTTTCTGCAGGGAGAAAGAAACCCGCTAATTAATGAAAGTGCCGAGGTCAGGCAGTGTAGTCGCTGCCGTTAGGACCGTCTGTGGCAAACGTGGCTCTGCTCGTCCTGGCCTTCACCGCCGTCCTATGCTGGGGTGGCATGGGGGGCACTGGCAAAATGCGCTGGAGCCCCCCGGTCAGCCGGGCACGGGCTCCCAGGCTGCCACGTCTTCCCGGTGCCGGGCCGGTTCTCCACCAAAGGCCGGGCTCCTCTTGACCCCTTTGCCAGCGCTCTTCCTCCTCTCCCCTCCTCTTCACCGGCGCAAAGCAGGCGTGAACCAAAAAGGCGTCCGTCGTGGCTGAGGTGGGTGTCACTGTGCCACAAGGACAGCAGGGGAGGACGAGTTGTGGCTGGGGGTGCTGGGGGCAGCCCAAAGCGGTGCCAGCGCCGGACCGAGGCCCCTTTGCTTGCCGGCACTGCGGTGTGGTGAGCCGCAGGGTGCCGTGCCGGGTTCACGGTACCACGTCGTGTTGCGCTGTGCCGCGTTGCTCCGTGCCGCGTTTGCCCCAGGTGGCCTTACCGGTGTGTCCCACGGTGACACCGCTGCCCGGCCATCCCCAAAGCGTCCCCATTCCCCCCATTTTGTCCTTGCCCGCACCCAGGCCCGTCAGAGCCACTTTTGGCACCAGGAGCCTGGTGTCAGCCCCACGCAGGGCCCGGCTGAGCCCGTGGGGGTGACACCGCGGCTGCCTCAGCACAGCCTGGGTGGGGGGGGGGATCACCATCACTGCTGTGCCAGGGACACCGCGTGGCCCCCAGCTGTTGATTTGGGGGGGGTGGGTGCGCACCCCTCCTTGGGGGGGGGGCCACACACAGAGGGGATGGGGGCCGCGGCCGGGCGCAGCTGCGTGTGCGAGCGAGTGCTCAGTGCCAGGGCGATCTGGGACGGGGGTCAGGCCCAGCGTGGGGAGGGGGGATTGGGGGGGGGTCCCCCCCCCCCCAGCAGCCTCTGCCCTGCCAGCCCAGCCAAGCCGTGGTGTGGCCCCAGGGGTCCCTCCCGGTGGCCGGTGCAGGATAAGCCCCCCCCCCTCCTCGCAGCCCCGCGGCACCTGCGCTCACCAACTGGCCAGCACCCACACCCAGCTGTCCGCCCGTCTGTCTGTCCATCCGTCCGGCCCTCTGTGCACCCATCTGTCTGCCCACCCCTCCCTGCACCTGCCCGTCCCGTCCTCCCCCCCCCCCCCCCCCCCCCCGTCCCTCCATTTGCCCACCCGTCCGCCCGTCCATCCTGCCCGGCCGTCTGTCCGTCTGTCCGCCCCCGCTGTCCGTCGGTCGCGCCCTGTCGCGGGGCGGCCGCCAGGGGGCAGCACGGCTCCGCCGCTCCGCCAAACGACACGAGTTCGCGCGGGCTCAGCTCCGACGGCTCCGGGGACGGGCGGGGGGGCCCGGAGCGCCCCGGGGAGGGGATGGGATGGGGGGGGGGGGGCCCGAAGGAAGGGCCCGGACACCCCCCCCCCGTCCCCGTTACACCAGCCCCCCCCCCCCCCCCCTCCGCCGCGGTCCCTGCAGCCCCCCCCTCCCGCACCCCCCTGCCCCCGCGTGTCCCCGCACCCTCCAACACCCCCCGCACCCCTCCATCCCCCCCCCATGCACCCCCCCTCCCCCCCAATCCCCCGTCCCCCCCCACCGTCCCCCCCGCCCCGGGCGGCTGCCGGCCGGAGGGAAAGGGTTAATGGCGCCCGGGTGGTGAGAACAAAAGGGCTCCCCGCCAGCCAATGGGCGCCGGGCTCCGCATCCCGACACCCTCTGGTTGGCTGCGGCTTGGCCAATCGCGGGCGAGCTCTGCCTGTCCGTCTGTCCCCACGTGGGGAGTGTTCTGCTCCCCCCCACCTCCGCTTGCTTCCTCCTGCCTGCACCCTCCTCCTGCCTGCTTCCTCCTGCCTGCACCCTCCTGCCTGCTTCCTCCTGCCTGCACCCTCCTCCTGCCTGCTTCCTCCTGCCTGCACTCTCCTGCCTGCTTCCTCCTGCCTGCACCCTCCTCCTGCCTGCTTCCTCCTGCCTGCTTCCTCCTGCCTGCACCCTCCTCCTGCCTGCACCCTCCTGCCTGCTTCCTCCTGCCTGCACCCTCCTGCCTGCTTCCTCCTGCCTGCACCCTCCTCCTGCCTGCTTCCTCCTGCCTGCACTCTCCTGCCTGCTTCCTCCTGCCTGCACCCTCCTCCTGCCTGCTTCCTCCTGCCTGCTTCCTCCTGCCTGCACCCTCCTCCTGCCTGCACCCTCCTGCCTGCTTCCTCCTGCCTGCACCCCTCCTGCCTGCTTCCTCCTGCCTGCACCCTCCTCCTGCCTGCTTCCTCCTGCCTGCACTCTCCTGCCTGCTTCCTCCTGCCTGCACCCTCCTCCTGCCTGCTTCCTCCTGCCTGCTTCCTCCTGCCTGCACCCTCCTCCTGCCTGCACCCTCCTGCCTGCTTCCTCCTGCCTGCACCCTCCTGCCTGCTTCCTCCTGCCTGCACCCTCCTCCTGCCTGCTTCCTCCTGCCTGCACTCTCCTGCCTGCTTCCTCCTGCCTGCACCCTCCTCCTGCCTGCTTCCTCCTGCCTGCTTCCTCCTGCCTGCACCCTCCTCCTGCCTGCACCCTCCTGCCTGCTTCCTCCTGCCTGCACCCTCCTGCCTGCTTCCTCCTGCCTGCACCCTCCTCCTGCCTGCTTCCTCCTGCCTGCACTCTCCTGCCTGCTTCCTCCTGCCTGCACCCTCCTCCTGCCTGCTTCCTCCTGCCTGCTTCCTCCTGCCTGCACCCTCCTCCTGCCTGCACCCTCCTGCCTGCTTCCTCCTGCCTGCACCCTCCTGCCTGCTTCCTCCTGCCTGCACCCTCCTCCTGCCTGCTTCCTCCTGCCTGCTTCCTCCTGCCTGCACCCTCCTGCCTGCTTCCTCCTGCCTGCACCCTCCTCCTGCCTGCTTCCTCCTGCCTGCACCCTCCTGCCTGCTTCCTCCTGCCTGCACCCTCCTCCTGCCTGCTTCCTCCTGCCTGCTTCCTCCTGCCTGCACCCTCCTCCTGCCTGCACCCTCCTGCCTGCTTCCTCCTACCTGCACCCTCCTGCCTGCTTCCTCCTACCTGCAGCTTCCTGCCTGCTTCCTCCTGCCTGCAGCTTCCTCCTGCCTGCACCCCTCCTGCCTGCCCCTCTCCTGTCTACATCCCTCCTGCCTGCAGCTTCCTGCATCCTGCCTGCATCCCTGCTGTAGCATCCTCCCCCGGACCCCGCAGCCTCCCCCCCTCCTCCCTGCCCCCCCGGCAGCCCCCTCCTGCCCGCATCCTCCTTCCACCCTCCTGCGTTGCTCCTGCAGCCCCTTCCTCCCCTTTTTCCTCCATCCTCCTCCTCTCTCCCATCCTCCACCCCCCCCCACACCCCAGCACCCTCCATCCCCACTGCAGCCCTGGGTCCCCCCCCTCACCCCCAGCCCCTGCATTCCCGCACCCCTGCAAGGCAGCAGGACGGGGTGCCCTCAGGACGGGGTGCCCAGGGGTTTCGCCCCCCCCCCCCCTTGCCCTGCAGCCCCGGCACCCTGCCCGGCTCCTGCATGCACCGAGCTGGGGAGGCCTCTGCAGGCACCCGGGGTGGGTGGGGGGGGTCCTCATAACTGGGGGTGCAGCTGGGAGTGGCCGCACCAGGAGGGAAACTGAGGCACAGCAGAGAGCAGAGCCGGCGCCAGCAACGGTTCATATATTTATTCATAAGCCAAGTTATCAATAAAAAAGTTCCATACTAAAAGGCCTTTACATAGAGTTTGCTGTTCATAAAACCTTTGTGTTTTTAATCCTTTTTTTTTTTTTTCCTTTTTTTTTTATTGTTGGGGTTTTTTTGTTTTTGTTTTTTTTGTCTTGTTTTGTGTATTTTTTTTTAGTGTTTACACTGGAAAAGCCCCCCGCCGCCGCGCGGCCTGTACACATTTACAGCGCGGGGCGACGGCGGGCAGCGGCGGGCAGGGCTCGGCGGGACGGGCCAGCGTCCGCCGGCACCGCGGCCACCCCGCTATTGCACTGGGGCCGGGCAGCGGTGGCGGGACCCCCCGGAGGAGGTGGGAGGGCAGGGGGAGAAGGGGGCCAGGAGAGCCGCCTCCCCCCCCCCAGCCAGCCTGCCACCCACTCCCCCCGCCGCGCTCGCCGCCGCGCCGGGGACCGAGCCCCCCGCCCTGCCGCCGCGTCCCCCCTATATACAGAGCTCCCCCGCTGTCCTCGTCCCAGCCAGGCTGGGGGAAACAGTGCACTGAAACAGAAACGCGACCCCCCCCACCCCTCCCGCCCCATATTATTATTAATTTTTTTTTTTGTTGGTTTTTTTTTTTTTTGTGGGTGGTGTTGGGTGTTTTTGTTTTTTTTTTTTTTGTTGGTTTGTCTGTTTTCCATAAAACTTCCCGGAAGAAATACAATATTTACACGCAAAATAAATAGAACAACACACCTGATTTCTGCTTTACCTGCTGGCAAACAGTCAGAGGTACTAGGGAAAGTATGGCTTGTAGGGGAGCCCCCCCCCGCCCCCCGTGCCCCCCGTCACGACGATGACGCCCCCGTGCCCCCCACCCCACGTCCCCTGCCCCCCCCAATCCCTCCCCGGCCACCCCGGGCTTTGCATAATTGCCGGGAAGGAGCCCCACGACGGAGGGGGGGGGGGCGTGCGGGGTCGGGTCGGGGGGTCTGCCCGTCCCCGTCCCCCTAACCCGCACCCGGGGTGGGCACGGGGGGTCAGCAGAGGATGGGTACCCCGTCGGCGGTCACCAGCCGGCCCGTGGTGGGGTCGTAGGTGCCCGCCAGGTAGTAGAGGTCCTGCCGGTCCTGGTACTTCTTGCTGCGGGTCATTTGCTCGTAGTGCTCCCGTCCCACCACCTGGCACTTGTGGGAGATGGTCTGCACGTCGTTCTCGTCCTCGTGGCACGACTGGTACAGGGCGTTCTGCGAGCGGACGACACGGCGTCACCGGCCGCCCCCTCGCCGGTGTGCCGCCAGCCTCCCCGCCGTCCCCAGCCAGCCCACCCCTCACCTTGCCGTCGCTCTGCCGCTTGCCCAGCTTGGTCTCCTCGGGGTGGTAGAACCACTTGACCTTGACCACCATGTTGCTGCCCCAGGACTCCCACATGCTCTCGATGCGCCCGATGTAGGGCAGGTTGGGCCGCCCGGCCGAGAGGAAGACGGCGCAGTCCCCGATGCGCAGCGTCTCCTTGCCCCGCACGATGGCCTTGTAGAACAGCTTCCGCGCCTTGCCCTTCATGCCCCGCCGCTGGAGGGGGGGGAGAAACGGTGGTGGGGGGGTCAGGGACGGCGCATGGACCCCCAAACTCGCCCGTGCCCGCCCTGCCAGCTCGGTGAGACCCCAGGCACCCGGGAAAAGCAGCGCCGAGCCCCGCGGGGTGCTCCCACAGCACCCATCCAGCCCTCTGCGCCCTGCAGGCGCCCTGCTCCCTGCACCCAAGTGCCACAGCCGGCGTAAGCAGCACCGAGCACCCAAGCATCGTGCCCACTGAACCCATCCCGCGCATGCAGGTACCTGGCCCTGTGCACCCGGCTGCCGTGGCCGGCGCACCCCAGGCACGCTGTGCCCCATGCGCTCAAGCACCCGGCCCCGCAACCCCTGGCACCCTGCCGTGTACCCATGCGCCCTGCACCCGTGCCCCACCGCATGCACCCTGCCATGCGCCCACGCACCCTGCCCTGTATCCCCAGGCGCCCTGCCGTACCCATGCACCCAGACATCCGCGCCCTGCCACGCACCCAGGCACCTCCACCCCGTGCCCACAGGTGCCGTGCCCCGCTCCTTCTCCCCGTGCCGTGCCGCGCCGTGCCGAGCGGCGGGCGCCCGCGGCGGGTGCCGGCCGTACCTGCGTGGGGTTCCCCGACCACCTCCAGAGCTGGCGCGCGGGCAGGAAGGCGGAGATCTTTGGCCGGTTTTCCACCGAGGGCAGGCGCTGCCTCCGGGAGAACTCTTTGGCTTTGGAGAAGCTGAGGGCCTCCTTGCGCTTGAGCTTGGCCTTGGGGCCGGCGGCGGCGGCCTTGGTGAGGAAGCAGCGCTGCGGCGTGCCGCTCTTGGAGCGCAGGGCCTCCGGCTGCGCCAGCAGCGCCGGCACCGGGTGGGAGAGGCAGGTCTGGAGCAGCAACGTGGAGTCCTCGTCCTCGGAGCTGTAGGAGGAATCCTCGTTGTCGGAGGAGCAGAGGCTGGAGGTGGAGATGGAGCCGGAGCTGGAGGAGGTGGAAGAGCCCGAGGAAGAGGAGGAAACCGAGAGGCGGGTCATAAAGCGCGAGGGCACGTCGGCGCCCAGCCCGCCCGCCTCCTCGTCCTCGTCCATGTCCGAGTAGGAGCTGTGGCAGTCGCTGTCGCAGTTCAGGGTGAACTCGGCCTGGCCCGAGTATTTCCGCAGCGCCAGCCCCACGGGCAGCTGGTGCACGGGCGCCCGACCCTTCCTATCCTTGCCGGCCAGGGCCGCGTGGGCATAGCCGTGGCTGGCCAGGGGCCGCTCCAGCTTGGCCCCAAAGTCCTTCTCAGCCAGCAGCAGGGCCTTGCAGTTCTTGTTCTTGGGGGACGTCACCCCTTCGTGGTCCAGCTTGACCAGGTACTCACTGCCTGCCTTTCTCCGGCTGCTTTTGCCCATTTCTGCCTCCAGCCGCTCGGCCTTCTTGGAGCGCAGGAGTTTCTGGGCAGCCGGCAGCACCAGCCCAGCCCCGGCCCCGAAGGAGGCGTAGGAGCTGGCGATGCGGCTGAAGGAGTCGGCCCCGAAGCCGTTGCCGAAGACGGGGGGCGGCGAGGTGGTGGTGGTGGTGCACGGGGAAGATGGCCTCTTTGGCCCGTAGCTTCTTGGCGCTGCCGTTGACCTGGAAGAGGTTCTGCAGCACGGCCGTGCCTTTGCTCGCCGCCTTCCGCTTCGTCTGTGCCACCGCCGACCAGCTCAGCAGCGGCCCGCCGCGCCGCCCCAGGAAGGGGTCGCTCAGCGCTGGCGCCTTGCCGCCCGACAGCACCTCCGCAGCCTTGCCTGGCGGGAGACGGGGGTCAGGAGGGGCAGAGGACAGACGGACGGACGGACGGAGGGAGGCAGGGATGCTCCGGGACTGCCCCCGTCCCTGCACGTCCTCCCCTGCGGGCTGATCTCCGTTCCCCGTCGCTGCAGCGCCCTGTGCCACCCCCTTCCTCCATCCCCAGCCCCGCACCCTTCCCCGCATCCTGCCATACCCCTTTCTCAACCCCCTGCGCCCCATCTTTCCCTGCATCCCCTCTCCCTGCCTGTTTCCCTGCCTCCTATCCTCCCCCCACGCCTGCATCCCAGCATCGTTCCCTGCATCCCAATATCCTTCCCCGCATCCCAGCACCCTTCTCAGTATCCCAGTACCCTTCCCTGCATCCCAACATCCTTCCCTGCATCCCAGCACCCTTCTCAGTATCCCAGTACCCTTCCCTGCATCCCAACATCCTTCTCTGCATCCCAGCACCCTTCTCAGTATCCCAGCATCCTTCCCCACATCCCAACATCCTTCCCTGCATCCCAACATCCTTCCCCGCATCCCAACATCCTTCCCCGCATCCCAGCAACCTTCTCAGTATCCCAGTACCCTTCCCTGCATCCCAACATCCTTCCCCGCATCCCAGCAACCTTCTCAGTATCCCAGTACCCTTCCCTGCATCCCAACATCCTTCCCCGCATCCCAGCAACCTTCTCAGTATCCCAGTACCCTTCCCTGCATCCCAACATCCTTCCCCGCATCCCAGCAACCTTCTCAGTATCCCAGTACCCTTCCCTGCATCCCAACATCCTTCCCCGCATCCCAGCACCCTTCCTGGTATCCCAGCATCCTTCCCCGCATCCCAACATCCTTCCCAGCATCCTTCCCCACATCCCAGCACCCTTCCCCGCATCCCAGCATCCTTCCCTGCATCCCACCATCCCTCACACCAGCGCTGCTGGTGCCACCTCCCTTGGGCACCCCACAGGCAGGTGGTCCGCAGGTAGCAGCCCCCCCCCCGTACCACTTTTCTCCTTGCCGGCCGCCTTCTTGCCCGAGTTCTTGGGGGGCTCGGGGCCATCGTGGCGGTCCGGGCAGAGGCTGGGGGGCAGCTCGCTGGACGGGGGCACGTCGCCGCACGACCGCTTCGTCCGCCGGCAGGAGCTGGAGACCAGCAGCGCGGGGGACGGCTCGGTGCCTGCGGGCAGAGCGTGGGGTCAGGGCCGGCCCCGCTGCCCCCCCCCGCCCACCCCCTGCCCACGGCCCCCGCCCCAGCCCACTCACACTGGATCTTGAAGTCGGGGGGCAGCAGGCGGATGTTGGAGACAGCGATGTGCCCCGTGTCCCCATCGTCAAACTCCACCATCACCGCCTCGGGCTCATCCTCCTCCTCGTCGCTGGAGGAGCCTGCGGCACAGAAAGGGCTGTCGGGATGGGGCAGGGGTCCCCCACACCCCCCCGCCCCGCCGGCCGCCCGCGGCCGCTCCTCACCTCGCACCACGTTCCCCGGATAGAGGCACCGGGATTTCTGGCTCCAGTAGGCGCAGACGCGAGTGCCCGGCGGGAGGCTGCGTCGCGACTGGGGCCGGACGTCGAGGACCTGCGAGGAAGCGGCGTGCTGGGCTCCGCGGGGCGTGCTGCCCGCCGGGACCCCCGCCCCAGCCCCCCCCCCGCCCCGCTCACCGCCTCCTGCAGCAGCTGCTCCTGCGAGTAGATACGCTGCCGGTTCCCCCCGCTCGCCTTCGATGATGATGCTGTAGCTGGAGAGGGGGCACAGAGCGGGGGGGGGGGGGGCTCAGCACCCGACCGGCCGCCCCGGCATCCCCCACCCGCGTCAGGGACCCCCCCCACCCCGGCCCCCGCTCACATGTCGGGGGGCTGGATGGTGCGGACGCTGCCGGCGTAGAGCAGGCTGTCCTCCTTGGGGATGAGGATGTGCAGCCCGTCCCGCAGATCCTCCTTCTGGATGGCACAGACGTGGGGCAGGGGGGAGCGGCGTCCCCCCCCGTGCCGCCCCCCGCCAAGCAGCCCCCCTCCTCCTCCTCCTCTGAGAAGCTGCTGTTGTCATCAAAGTCAAAGTCGTCCTCCACGGTGAAGCTCTCCAGCAGCTTGCTGACCGCCCGGCCCTTGCACTGCGGGAGAGGGAGCTCAGGGTGGGTGGGGGGCACGGCCGGGGGGGGGTCCGTGCCGGGGCAGGGGTCCGGCTCCTGCCTCTCACCTGCTTGGTGGCCACTTTGCTCTTCACCTTGGCCAGCTTCTTGCCCTTGCTCAGGATGGTCTTGGCGCTCCGGGGGGAGAGGGCCAGCGAGAGCGCCCCGTTCTTTCGCTGCGGGAGGGGGGTCAGAGCTGGCCGACAGCCCCCCCCACGGCGACCCCAGCCCTCTGGGGCCCACCGGTGCCCCCCAACCACCCCAGCCCCTGCACCCCATGGGCTGATCGGTGCTCCCAACCATCTCGGTGCCCCCAACCATCTCGGTGCCCCCAGCCCGTGCACTGGTGCGCCCCAGCCCCACCAGCACCCACTGCCTGTGCAAAACCTGCACCCACCCCTCTGCACCCCCCCCCCCAAGGTCCCATCAGTGCTCCCCTGACCCCCCCAGCCTCTGCCCCCATCCCTCTGCACCCCATGGTCCCATTGATGCCCCCCCCAGCCCCACCAGCACCGACAGCCTGTGCAAAACCTGCACCCATCCCCCTGCACCCCCCTCCAAGGTCCCATCAGTGCTCCCCTGACCCCCCCAGCACTCCCAGCCCCTGCACCCATCCCTCTGCACCCCATGATCCCGTTGGTGTCCCCCAACCACCCCCAACCCCTGCGCCCATCCCTCTACACCCCATGGTCCCATTGATGCCCCCCCCCAGCCCCACCAGCACCCACAGCCTGTGCAAAACCTGCACCCATCCCTCTGCACCCCGTAATCTCATCGGTGCTCCCCAACGACCCCGGCACCCCCAGCCCCCGCACCCCACGGTCTCACCGAAGCCATCCCCAGCCCGTGCAAACCCTTGCACCCATCCCTCCGCACCCCACGGTCCGTGGGTGCCTCCCCCCCCCCCTCTGCCCCTCGCACTCACCCTCAGGGCCGACTGCAGCACCTTGCTCTTGCGCGTGGCTTTCTTCAGCCTCTCGCTGGCCAGGCGAGCCCCCTCGTCCCTCGGCCCAAAGTGCCGGGGGTCGGTGCCGGTGAAGAGGCTGCCGGCGGGGGTCGGGGCGCTGGGTCCGCTGGGGGCCGGTGGCCGGAGGCTCTCCTTGGGCTTAGCCTTCAGCTTCTTCTTGCCGCCCTCCTCGCAGCCGCCCGCCTTCCGCCGCGCCGGCACCTTCTCCAGCTTGCCAGCTCCCGGCTTCACCGGCCGCCGCTTGATCTTCACCTCGCCCTCGGGGCTGCCGAGGCGGCAGGGCCCTGGGGGGGGGGGGAAGCGGGCTCAGGGCATGCACCCGGGGAGGGGGTCCTCATCCCCCATGTCCCCCCCCCCTACCCCGGCATCCCCGCGGGGCGATCCCGTTACCTAGCAGTCCCTGCCTTTCCTTCTTCTTCTTCGCCTTTTCGTTGGCCTCCATCTTCACCACGGAGGACGGCGAGGGTCCGAGCACGGCCACGGGCACCGAGGGCGGCAGGGACAAGCCCGGCTCATCGTCGCCGTCCTCGCTGTCTGTGTCCCCGTCGTGCTCATCTGCAAGAGGAAGGGGGGAGCAGTAAGGGACCCCGTGCACCCAGGGGTGGCCCCTGCACCCCCCCCCTCCATGCCCAGGGAGATGCTGCTTCCCCGTGCAGGATGGCATCAGCTGGGGACCCCCGGCACGAGCCACCCCCCCCACCCCTGCAGCTGGATGTACCCCCCAGTCCTGGCCCCTCGTCACCCGCTCCGCACCCCCAGCCCCGCGCCGGACCCTGCACCCCCAGCCCCGCGCCAGCCTTACCTTTGAAGCCCGCCGGTTGGCGGGGGTCGGGGTCCTGCGTCTGGTACTTGGCAGCCTTGGAGCTCTTGGGACGCGACAGCTTCTTCTGGATGCGGCCGGCAGGGTTGGGGTCTTTCCGTCGGAAGGGGCTGATGCCGGCGGGCAGCCCTTTGCTCTTCACCTTCTGCTTCAGCTGCGATACCTTGTGAGCCACCTTGCAGGCCAGCTTGCCTTGCGACCCGCTCTTCTTGCACCGCACCTTCTCCTGGGGGGGGGCACAGGGAGGTTGGGGGGGGGGCTGGCACCCCACCCCCCCCCCAAGCCCCAGGGTGGCATTTGCCGGTGGCAGGTCCGGACTCACCGGGGAGCCCTTAAGGCTGCCGAACGCCGCCTCGGCCAGCTTGCTCCTCTTCTTCTTGGGCTCGGGGTCTCCCCGCAGCTCGGCGCACAGCAGGGACAGGCTGGTCTTCACCGCCCTGGTGGGGAGCGCGGCGTGGGCACGGCGCCCGCCGGAGCCCCCCCCCCTCCCCAGCCAGATCCTGCACCCACCCCAGCTGGATCCCGCACCCCCGGCTGCATCCTGCACCCCCCGGCCACCGCCAGCCGCCGGCTCCCCTCCTGCTTTCCCCCCCTCCCCGTAACCTTCACTCGCTCACTAATGTTTTGTGACATAAAACCTAGAGATTAATTTTTTTTTCTTCCCCCCCCCCCCCCCCCCCCGTCTTAATTGAAGGAACCATTTAGCGCAGATTTAACTGTTATTACCGAACGGGGGGGCCGGGGGCCGTGCGCGCACACACGCTCCAAGCGTGTTTGGACTCGCTCGGAGGATTTATGCAAATGGGCCTGTCGGGAGAGGCAATTTGTAGCGGAGAAGGACAATTATACAGGGCCCGGGAGTGGGGAAACGGCTGCGCCGGGCGGCTAATGGGTAATAATAAAGCGCCGGCAGCGATGAACGCCGCTGCAGCGTGACCAATGGCTTTATACGGCGCAGATAAAGAGGCTTTTATGCAACGCTGCTCCCGCAGCCGGCGGGAGGGGGAACACGGTGCTGCCGCCCAGCCGAGCCCCCCCCCCCCCACTCCGCCGCAAGCGGGTCGAGAGCGGGAACGCGCCGGAGCGAGCGGCCGGATCCCCCGAAACGTGGCTCCCGCTGATGGCGGACGGGGGGGGATGCGACGGGGCGGCCCCCTGAGCACCGCCACCCCCGCGGCAGGACGGCCAGACCCCCCGGCAGCAGGACCGGTGGCCCGTCCCCGGGGACAAGGAGGGCACGCGGCGCCGGTCACTCACTTGACCTTGCGGCTCTCGGCCCTGCCCAGCGTGCTGGAGTGCTTGCGCTTCCTCGGCCGCCCCGGGCCGCGCCGCGCCGGGCTCCGGGAGCTCTCGTCACGCCTGCAGCCGCGGCAAGACCGGGGACACCCTGAGCCGCGCGGCCGCCGCAGGCGGTGCCCCTCCGCCGAGCCGGGCTGAGGATGGCCCCAAACTCATCGCACCGGTGACCGCCACTGCTGTCCCGCTCGGTGGAGGGCGCTCCCTCCCTGACCTCCCCGCTTCCCACAGGATGCCTCCCCCTCTGCCCCCCCCCCTCCCCAGCCTCGGAACCCGACCACGACGGGGACGTACTCGTGGTCATGCCGCCTCTGCAGCTTCACCAGCTCCCGCTGCTTCTCCTTGTAGCGGCGCTGGAGCTCGGCCAGCCGCATCCGCACCTCCACCTCCTGCGTGTTGAGCTGCTCGATGGCCGCCTTCAAGGGGCAAACCTGGGGGCCGGGGTGGGGAGGGGGGTGGACAGCTCGCAGCGCCGGCAGCCTCGGCCCCGGGGCTGAACCGGGCACAACTCATCCCACCTCCCGCCCTCGCCGCACGCGAGGAGACACTCACGGCCTTGGTTTTGGGCGTCCAGGTGTACTTGCGGCGGGGGATGCGGGCGCGGGGCGGCGGGGAGGTGGGCAAGGGGCTGAGCGCGGGGGGGCTGTCCTCCCGGCTGGCCGCCTCCACCAGCGACCAGGCGGCCGCCACCGTGGCCAGGTTCTGCAGGTTGAAGGCCAGCAGGTCCTCGTCCTCCCCTGCCGGGACGGGAGGTCAGCAGGGCCGGCGCGGGACGTGCCCCGGACCCCCGTGCTGCCCCACACGTGCTCTTGTGCAACGGCCCCGCGCACGCCACGGTGGCACCGGCACCACTACCGGGGCCATGCCGGGATGCGGAGGGGTGTCTGTGGGGCGGGGTGTGCCGTACGGCACGGGACCATGCCGTGGGGTGCCATGTATGAGCGGGGTGCCCCGGGGCGGCCGTAGGGTGACGCAGGGGTTGACGGTGGGCGGCGGGACGGTGCACAGGGCGCTGCGTGCGCGGCACGGCCAGCGTCCTCGGGCGGCCGTGGGGCCGGGGGGGCAGCGGACGGGGGGGCGGCTGGGGCCGGGCGTGCAGCAGCGGCCAGCAATGAACTCATCGGCGAACGGAGCCAAGGCCGGGGCTGGGAGGGACGCGGTGACGTGACCCATCCGGCCACCCCATCTGTGGCGGGGAGCGGGGCCCCACGGTCAACCTCCTCCCCCCCACCTCCGCCGCCCCACAGCGTCGCGGCCCCGTGCCACGCACGGCCACGGGCAGCGCCGAGCACGCCGGGCACCGCCGCCACGCCACGCGCCCCGCCGTGCACCACCCGCCCGCGGCAGCGCTGGGGACGCGCGCCAGGACGGCCTTCCCTTCCCCGCCGGGGCCCCCGGGATTCCCTGGGGAAGCCGAGCCGGGAGGGAATCCCGGCGCCTGCCTGGAGCCAGCGCTGGAGCAGAGCCCCGGAGACGGCCCTGGGGCTTCGAGCAGGACCCGACCGCCGGGCACCGTACGGCACCGCACCACCGGCACGCGTGCAGGCCGCTCGCTCCTCGGCCGCCAGCGCGCGTGCGACCCCGCGCAGCAAACGGGCACGCAGCCCCGCGCCGCAAATGCAAGTACAGCCCCCTGCACCGAAAACGCACGCGCAGCCCCCTTCTCCACCGCGCGACGCGTGCGCTGCCCAGCCCTGCTCGTGCAAGAGCTCGTGCAAGAGCAGCCCCGCTCTCGCGCGGGCCCCTCCACGGCGCAGCTCCTCCATTGCACACCCGCTGCGCAACTCCTCTGTTGCACGCCCTGCGCAGAGCACCCGTGGGCGGGCAGCACCGGGACGCGCGAGTGCGGCACTGGGGGGGCAGCGGGCACCGGGAGGACAGGGCACCGCGGGGGGGGGACAGACAAGGGATGCCGGGGGGCACCGGGGGCCGCTCACCTTCCAGGGCCAAGTCGCAACGACGCCGGCGCAGCTCCAGGTCGGCGAGCTCGCTGAGCAGGGCGATGCCGGGGATCCCTGAGGCGTGGGGAGCGGGTGAAGCGGGGGCCGGGGGGGGTTCCCCAGGCGAGCCCAGCGCCGGCAGCTCCCCCAGGTCGATGCCAGCGGCAATGAGCGCTTCCAGCCCGCCGGGGCAGCCCTGTCGCCCAGTGGAGCCGTCGCCATCCTCCTCGTCGCAGCTGCCCTCCGGCTCTGAGCCATCGCTGTTGGCCTCGTCTTCCTCCTCCTCCTCCTCCTCCACGGTGGGGGCCAGCGGGGAGGCCCCCACCACGGGCACCGGGCGCTGCTGCTCCGGCGGGCTCTGCTCCGGCGCTCCCTGAGCCGCCTCCCGGCGCACCCCAAAAGGCACCGGCGCCCGCTCCTCGGCGGCCCCCGCGGCCGGGGCCGGACCCCGCTCCCCGCAGAGGGGTCCCGGGGCGAGGAGGAGGTGATGGCGATGCAGCAGAGCCCCGGGACCCTCGACCATCGCCCCGCCGGCCGGCGGCTCCCGCGGGGGGCCCGGCTCCCGCAACACCTCGCCGGCGGGGCTGAAGGTCCGCGACTGCTCGGGCTCAGCCGGCGGGGAGCCGGCGTGCATAGTGTCAGGGTCAGCCGGCTCGGCGGAGTGCGCCTCGGAGAAGCCCATGCCGGCGGCGGGGTAGCTGTAGCCGGGGGGCAGGTCTGCGGGGAAGCGGGCGATGCTCAGCGGGGAACCCCCGGCACCTTCCGGCACCGCGGCCACCCTCCTCCTCCTCGCCGCCCCGGGTCCTACCTGGTTCCAGGGACTTGGGGTAGTCGCGGGGCGGCTGCCCCTCTCCGCGCTTGTCCTCGCCGTCGCTGCCCTTGCTCTGGACGGGCAGGGGGCTGTCGGCCGGGGAGCGGGGGGCCACGGCGGAGCTGGCGGCGGGGCAGACGGGTAAAGTGCAGGGGGCCGCGGGGAGGGCCACGGGGCACTTGGCCGGGTGCCGCAGGGCCGGAGAGTGGCAGCAAGGGGACAGCTTGGGGGGCCCGGGGGCTGCCGAGGACAGGCCCTTGGCCGGGGGGTTTAAGGCAACTGCTTTGTGGGAGGGTTTGAGGGGCTTCTCGGGACCCCCGTCCTCCAGCTCCAGGGGCTGCTCCTCCGGCTTCCGCTGCGGGGGACACCGAGGTCGGCACACGCCAGCCCCACCGCCCGGCCCCTGCCCCCCCAGCCCTGCCCAGCACCCTACAACCCTGCCCTACATCCCAGCCCTGCCTCCCCCAGCCCCACACAGCCCAGCCCCATAGCCCAGACCCTGCCCCACTGCCTGGCCGCAGACCCCCAGCCCTGCCCCACATCTCACGCAGCAGCATCTCACGCCCCAGCCCCACATCCAGCCCCATATCCCCACTCTACACCCCAAACTCCAGCCAGCCCTGCATCCTCAAGCCAACCCTGCATCCTCAAGCCAGCCCCGCATCCCATCCCACACCCAGCCCCACAACCATGCACCCCAGCCCCCCTGACACCCCCATCCCCGCCGCCCCCAGCCCCCTGGGCACCTGGACGTGCGCCTGGCGCTGGATCTCGAGGGCCTGGGCCGCCCGCTGCTGCTGCTGCAGGGCGTAGAGCTCCTGCTGCCGCAGGAACTGGGAGCGGGAGTACACGGGCAGCTGCCCCGTGTGCTGTAGGTGGGCGCCGGGGCCCCGGCCCGGGTACATCGGGGGCCACAGCGACGCCTGGTCCATCACGTCGGCTGCCGGTGGTGGTGGTGGGGGGGGGGTGTCAAGTGGGGACCCACCTTGGGGTCACCTCACAGACCCCAGTGGTGCCCCCCTAGCCCTGCAACCCTGGCAGCGCCCGCAGGGACCCCATCTCCCACCCCTGCACCTACAGCAGCACCCACAGGGACCCCATCTCCCACCCCTGCACCCCTAGTTCCACAGCAGCACCCCCAAGGACCCCATCTCCCACCCCTGCACCCACAGGGACCCCCATTTCCCAACTCTGCATC